>NC_065587.1:52728585-53034835 GCF_024542745.1 Macaca thibetana thibetana
TGCCTGGGCTGGAGTGCAGTGGCATGATCTCAGCTCACTGCAACCTCCACCTCCTGGGTTCAAGCAATTCTCCTGCCTCGGCCTCCCAAGTAGCTGGGATTATAGGCACTCACTGCTGCGCCCAGCTAATTTTTGTATTTTTAGCAGAGACAGGGTTTCACCATGTTGGCCAGGCTGGTCTCGAACTCTTGACCTCAGATGATCCATCTGCCTTGCCCTCCCAAAGTGCTGGGATTATAGGCATGAGCCACCGCACCCGGCCTATTTTTCTTTTATTACAGCCTGCAGGTCACTCCTAAATGAATTACCAGTGGACTTACTGAAGTAAAATTAGAGAAATCTTGGTAGACTGAGTAGGTTCATAGTTGTCCTGTTAGTATAATCTTCAACCACAGTCCCATCTGGATCCAGTGCCACAAGAGATGCCTACAAGAAAGCATGCCTGAGTTCTAGGCCCAGCTAGCTGTGTGCCTCAGTTTCCTCATCTGTGAAAGAGGTAGAATAGTAGTACTTACCCCGTAGGATTATTAGGATGAGGGTTACTTGAGTTAATATTTATGAAGTTCTTAGAACAGTGCCTCCATGTAGTGGGTGCTATATAGGTATAGATTGATAGGGGGGAAACGGTTTATGTTAATGAATAATAGGATGGAAAGTGAGTTTTGGTGGCAGTTGTTTCAAGGGTTACTTTGAGGAATTCCCAGAATGTAGTCTGGTGTTGAAAATCCTCTGGGGCTGCAGTTATCTCCACACTGGGCGCCTCATGTCCACTGTCAACAGGCAGCACCATCTGGTCGCTATGATGAATGCCCTATTTACAGATGAAGACTCGGGCTAGGTTATTGCCCATGGGCACACAGCCAGGGCTTCTCCCAGCCAGGTCTTGCACCCACATCTGCCTGAATCTGGGGGCAGGAATAGCCCCACAGCCCGGGCTGGGGTCAGGTGATGAGCAGTGTTCCTTCCCCTCCTCCTCCAGAGCTGACCATGGCGGAGATGCGGCAGAGCCTGGAGCAGGAGCGGGACCGGCTCATCGCCGAGGTGAAGAAGCAGCTGGAGCTGGAGAAGCAGCAGGCAGTGGATGAGACCAAGAAGAAGCAGTGGTGTGCCAACTGCAAGAAGGAGGCCATCTTTTACTGCTGTTGGAACACCAGCTACTGTGACTACCCCTGCCAGCAAGCCCACTGGCCTGAGCACATGAAGTCCTGCACCCAGTCAGGTAATGCACTGTGGGACTGCCTCCCATCCTGGGCTGCAGTGGCTGGGCATTGGTCTCCCCTGTGGACCTCAGGGTCTCAGGGCTAATTGACAAGGGAAGTTGCCTGGTTTCTGGTCACTTTCACTCAAAAACAACTGTGTCTCTTACACATAGGTGAGCAGCATGCAGGCTCATAGCTAAGACTTGAGCCAGGGACATTTTGAACCTTTGATTTTTGCAGAACCCTTGATCTCTTCTCAGGCCTAAGATGTCGGTAGTACTGAAGTTGAGACACTGTGGTTTTTTTGGCGGTAATGGACTTGTGGCTTTAGACAATATGGATTCCCAATTTCTTTGTTAAGTAAAAAGTGTTGGTATGGAACTAACCTGTCTTTGACACTGCTGTAATATTTGTAATTACCCTTTCCAACATAGAACAAGCAGTCCCTAGGCCTACAGCTTCCATGAGGAAGCACTATCTAGTTAGAATTTATCAATTCTTTTTTTTTGGAGACCGAGTTTCACTCTTGTTGCCCAGGCTGCAGTGCAGTGGTGTGATCTTGGCTCACTGCAACCTCCGCCTCCTGGGTTCAAGTGATTCTCCTGCCTCAGCCTCCCGACTAGCTGGGATTATAGGAATAAGCCACCACGCCCGGCTAATTTTTTGTATTTTTAGTAGAGACGGGGTTTCTCCATGTTGGTCAGGCTGGTCTTGAACTCCTGACCTCAGGTGATCCGCCCACCTCGGCGTCCCAAAGTGTTGGGATTACAGGCGTGAGCCACTGCGCCCGGCATCAATAATATTTTATAAATTATTATTATTTTGAGACAGAGTTTTGCTCTTGTCCCCCAAGCTGGAATGCAATGGTGTGATCTCGGCTCCCTGCAACCCCGCCTCTTGGGTTCAAGTAATTCTTCTGCCTCCGCCTCCCGAGTGGCTGGTATTACAGGCACATGTCACCATGCCCAGCTAATTTTTGTATTTTTAGTAGAGACGGAATTTCGTCATGTTGGCCGGGCTGGGTCTTGAACTCCTGACCTCAAGTGATCTGCCCGCGTTTACCTCTCAAAGTATTGGGATTATAGGCGTGAGCCACCATTCCCAGCCAGTAGGTGATTTTTTACAATTAGCTTTAATTTGTGGCAAATGGTACTAGCTTTGTATGGTTGGAATTAAACGCTTCCATTTTAAAGAATTTCAAGTGTCACATAAATAATACAATAAGGTAGTATGTCTACAGATTGGCAAAATTTGCAAGATGGTACGTAAATGACTCAAGGGTGAGCTTGACCAGGGGTTAGTAAACCTTTTCTGTGAAGGGCGAGAGTGAATATTTTAGGCTTTGTACACCATGTGGTTTCTGTTGCTACTACTTAACTCTGCTGTTGCAGTGCAGAAGCAGTCTTAGATGATATGTAAATGGATGGACGTAGATGATATGTAAATGGATGGATGTGGCTGTCTGCCAATAAAACAGGCAGCACTAGCTTGCCAGCTCTTGCTCTAGACAAATCTGTTTTTAAATTATTTTTTAAAAGGCATTATTGGAGCATACCTTGCCCTGTTCTTTAGTCTTTAGGGAGACGTCTTCTTTGTAGAGACTTTTGGTCTCTCACTGGAGTAAAGTCTCTTTGTGGTTTCCCTACGTTCTGGAATGTGTTTGATAAGCCTTTTGCTGTTTTGCCAAGATGGCCAAAATGTCCTTCGGCTTTCCTTTTTTTGTGATATAATTACATCTGTTCTTCCTAAATTCCTCCCCAATGCCCTGTTTTTCTATGTGTCCAAGTTTCTGCCATCTCCAGATGCTCTGGGCCTCTGACAGCGTGTCGCCTTTCATGTGGTTTTCCTGTCCCACCTTAGAAGGAAGCAAGCCCCTGGGGCTAAAAATACAGGTCTCCACCTAGAAATTACTAAATAGAGTAACCCTAAATTGGCAATTACAGGTTGGCTCTTGTTGATGGGCTTTGTTTGTTCCCAGAATGATTTAATAAAACTTGAATTGCTAACCATTAAAAATCAACGTGTTGGCTAGGCGCGGTGGCTCAAACCTGTAATCCCAGCACTTTGGGAGGCTGAGGTAGGTGGATCACCTGAGGTCAGGAGTTCAAGACCAACTTGACCAACATGGTGTAACCCCATCTCTACTAAAAATACAAAAATTAGCCGGACGTGGTGGTGTGCACCTGAGTCCTAGCTACTTGGGAGGCTGAGACAGGAGAATCACTTGAACCCGGGAGACAGAGATTGCTGTGAGCCGAGATCATGCCTCTGCACTCCAGCCTGGGTGACAGAGCGAGACTCCGTTTCAGCATGTTTATGTTAAAATTTGGAATTCCAGCTTCTGGAAAACTCTGGCAATCCGGCCCCCTTGAGCCTACACTTTTATGCCCTGGGTGGGGCTGAGCCTTGGGTGCCACTGGGTGCAGGGCAGGGCTCCATGCATGTTTCAAAATCATCATACTCTGTGTATATGTGGCATCTCTTTCTCCTTTGTCCCCAGCTACTGCTCCTCAGCAGGAAGCGGATGCTGAGGTGAACACAGAAACACTAAATAAGTCATCCCAGGGGAGCTCCTCGAGCACACAGTCAGCACCTTCAGAAACGGCCAGCGCCTCCAAAGAGAAGGAGACATCCACTGAGAAAAGCAAGGACAGTGGCTCGGTGAGGATCCCCCTGTGCCTTTGGCTAGTGACATCTACCCTTTGTGCCAAGTGGACTTAGGACCCCCTGTCTGCCGCCCTGAAAGTTGCATGTTTTGGGAAGCTTGTCGTAACAGTGTGCCAGAATTTCCAGTGGATGTGTGGGAACATGGAGCCTGAGCTGGTGTGTGTAGGACCTGGCAACTGCTCCCTAGTACTTTCCCCTGGGGCCCTCAAAGTGTAGAGTAGTGTCGCCCAGGAAGACTTTCTGCGATGATGGAAATGTCCTATACCTCCCACCCAGAATGGTAGCAGCTAGCCACATGCAGCTTTTGAGCATTGAAATGCAGCCAGTGTGACCCAGGACTGTATTTTACAATTTTATTTAATTTTAACTAATTGAGATTTCAGTAGCCACATGTGGCTAGTGGCCGCCACATTGGGCCACGAAGGTTTCACCTCCTTGTTTGCCAGGGTGTGATGTATATGTATGTGACATCGGTGGTATGCGAAGACTATTTTCATGAGTATATAGTTGTTTACATTTTTAGTCATTGTTCGTCTATTTCAGTGCATGTTAGGAAAAAGATAAATCGTTAGACTGTCAGTTAAAACACATTGGTTTAACTGATAGTATTAGCTAGTCAGAGGCTAGCATGAATTAAAAGCAGACTGATAGAAGTTTGAACTCTCTTCTTAGATATGGCAAAAATCTGGAGGGGAGTCTGTTAGTGAGTGGAGTTTAGGAAACAGTGGATGTTCTAGGGTAGAATGAGGGGCCACCCTGGTGCTGTGTTCCAGCCTGTTCAGTGTGGGAAATGGCACCCGGGGTTTGGCCACCTGGCCGCCCTGTGCCCATCACTCCCACCTGACCGTGCCAGGCAGAGGGCACTGAGATGCTTTGGGGGCAGCGATGAGCACCCCCATGACTCCCTGGATTTCCCTGTGGGGGCGACATTAGCCTCAGTGCCTTGAGTCCATCTTTTTCTTTTTGTATTTCTAGACCCTTGACCTTTCTGGCTCCAGAGAGACGCCCTCCTCCATTCTCTTAGGCTCCAACCAAGGCTCTGGTATGTTGCCCCCTGGTGGGCGAACGGTGCTTTCACATTTCAGATGGGCAGATGGGGAGCCATTTTGTCAGGGAGAATTTGAAGAGTTTATTCCAATGGTTTCCAAATGATCATGGATCCTTAGAGGTGCCTGGGGTGGGTCAGTGGGGGTGAGTGGGTAGCTGAGCATGTTAACTTTCAGGTACCTCTTCAAACTGATTGGTATTACCTGTTGTATTTACTGGGATCCACATAAAACTCCATTTGGACAGAGGCCTCTGTTGCTGACCTGGGGTAGGGTAGAAGAAGTGCATTTGAATTGGGGAATTTTTTTTTCTCTCAGGGAAATGAGCATGGTAAATGACACTGTGTAAGATTTTATTCTGAGGTTCTAACACTTGCATATGGTGGATGAAGGCGCTCAAACCTTTGAGAATTGAAGGCAGTACTCAGGTGGATGATCTTTCTGTAAAATCCTTTCCTTTTGGAAAATAACCTGACAGGCAGATTTGGGGAAATTTTCTGAGACTTGACATCTAGGGTTTTTCTTCTGTGGAGTTTGAGCTGTCTTCCTTCCCTAGCCCAAAGAATCTTTTTCTTGCACTTTCTTAAAGCAGTTTTGGGTCATTCCATAAGGGTTCAGAGAAGGTGCCTTCCTGGTGGAAGACAGTTTTATTTCATTCAAGGTTTTTGCCTGGCACCACAGCTCCAGTACCTTTCTGCTTGCTGATTGATTGATTGATTGATTGATTGATTGATGTTTTGAGACAGAGTCTCGCTCTGTCGCCCAGGCTGGAGCGCAGTAGCATGATCTCAGCTCAGTGCAACCTCCGCCTCCCATGCTCAAGTGATTCTCCTGCCTCAGCCTCCCATGTAGCTGGGACTATAGGCACACACCTCCACGTCAGGCTAATTTTTAAAAAAATTTTTTGTAGGCTGGGCGCAGTGGCTCATACCTGTAATCCCAGCACTTTGGGAGGCTGAGGTGGGCAGATCACAAGGTCAAGAGTTCGAGACCAGCCTGACCAACATGGTGAAACCCTGTCTGTATTAAAAATACAAAAATTAGGTGGGCATGGTGACATGCGCCTGTAATCCCAGCTACTTGGGAGACTGAAGCAGGAGAACCTGGGAGGTGGAGGTTGCAGTGAGCCGAGATCGTGCCACTGCACTCTAACCTGGGAGACAGAGTAAAAAAAAAAAACTGTATAGATGGTGTTTTGCCATGTTGGCCAGGTTGGTCTTGATCTGTTGACCTCAGGTGATCCTCCCGCCTCAGCCTCCGGAAGTGCTGGGATTACTGGCATGAGCCACTGATGATTCTCTTGAGCTGAAAAGCAAACATTTCATTTCACTTCTGCATATTGAGTGCATGGAGGAAGAAGTGATGTCCATTGTTAGGGGGTTGGGAACGCTTTCCTGAAGGGGCTAGGCCTTGAAAGTTGGGTGGGATTTGGGGGCACAGTCAGAGGGAGTAATACGAGCTTGCTTTAGGAGGGAGGATATGAACTTGGCATTAAATATGACTGAATCACCTATTGAAAAAGCAACTCCCTCTTCACTTCCCCTTGTAACAGGCTCAGTTTAGTGCTAAGATGTCTTTAGCATCTCTCATATTTCCTGATTCTCTTTTTAACAAAGACTGAGCAGACTCGAGATTTTAGCAGCATGCTCCCCACCCTAGAACTTTTAATTTAAGGTTTTCATTACATTCATTTTTGGAGTTGCCTTTGACAGCAGATTTTATTGGTTTTGTGCTTTTTGTTGGCTAACAATAAAAGTTTATTTATTGACCTAAGTTATAGAAGTTTAAAATAAAAACTTGAACTAAGCAATATGTAAGAGGACTATGGATGTGTCGGAATGGCACAGGTGGTGTGAGGAAGCTCCAAGTTAGGGAAACACTGTTTCAGACAGAGGGGCACTGTTAAGGGTTTGGAGCCTCAAAGTGGCTTGATCGATATGGCATCCGAGAAGATGAATGATGCTGTGGTGGGATGAATCTGGCAGGAGTCCATTGGCCTCAGGAGGGTGGCGGACAGGAAAGTAGTTGGGAGAGGCATTGTATTCCATTCTGGGCTGGAGGAGTATTACCTAGACCAGGGTCAAGGAATTTTTTCTGTAGAGGGCTATTTAGTAAGTATTTTAGGCTTTGCAGGCCACATGGTCCCTGTCCTAGCTGCTCACCCTGCCATTGTAGTGTGAAAGTAGACATAGATAATATGTAAACAAATGTATGCCCTGTGCCAGTGAAACCTGAATTGCAAAAACAGGCATTGAGCTGGCCATAGTTTGCTGACTCCTGACCTGAGGCACACTATCCCAGGGAGTGGAAAGGAGAGGAGGCAAGAAGCCCCAGTAAATGGTGGGAGGAAGAGAGGGGCCAGCAGGGGGTAGGAAGGGGCAGTTTTTCTGAATAAGGCAGATAAATCCCTGTCTCCGTGGAGTTTCAGAGGAAGTCAGAAGAGCAGCTGTTGGTGCTACTGAACAGCATGAAGCACTCACACACCGTATCATGTTTCTTCCCAATGTCTGTGAGAACATAGTTAGTATTTCCCTTATACAGATGAGCAAGTTGAGGTCCAGATGTGTTAACTCAGATGCCCAAGTAACTCAATGAGTAATTGTGAGAGCCAAGACTTAAGTTCAGATCTCGCCAGACTCATGCTTTGAAAGGTGAGTGGGATTTGGGGGCACAGCCAGAGGGAGTAACATGAGCTGACTTTAGGGAGATATGAACTTGGCTTTAAATATGACAGAACCACCTATTGAAAAAGCAATTCCCTCTTCACTTCCCCTTCTAACAGGCTCAGTTTGATGCTTAGATGTCTTTAGCATCTCTCATATTTCTTGATTCTCTTTTTAACAAGGACTGAGCTTTGCAACCATATGTAACTAACTGAGCTTTGCAATCCAGACTCGTGCTTGCAACCATATGTCAGGTATACTTAGGTGGACCCCTATAAAATTGCTTTTGTAACTCAAAAATGGCTGAGTAATGGCACTTGTGTCTGGCTCTACTAATAAGGCACTGATCTCTGGGAAACGTCAGGGTGCAGATGTGGCCTTTTTTTCCTCATCCAAATCTACTAACTCTCTTGTTTATATACCTCCCTCCTTCCTACCTCCTTACCCAGCTCCTACCCAGCTTAATTGCCATGCAGTACCCTTGCTAATACAACCCAATCTCCCAGGCCCGGAATGTTTTCCTAACATGTCCATCTGGCAAAACCCCACCTTAGAACAACCCCAGCTTTCCACTTTTGATTTACCTGCACCTGAGCCTCAGTGCTTAACTGGAGACTGTTATACAAGAACACAAACTCATCTCATCACACATGCAAATCTGGGTCACTGACCTCAGAAGCAAAGATTCTCTTCTGCCTGGTCATCTTTCCAATATCTGTTTTTCTTTTATCAATACTTTTTGTCCTCAGAGACCTGTGTTCTTTTTTTATTTTATTTTTTTGAGACAGAGTCTTCACTCTGTTGCCCAGGCTGGAGTGCAGTGGCATGATCTCGGCTCACTGCAGCCTCCACCTCCTGGGTTCAAATGATTCTCCTCCCTCAGCCTCCCGAGTAGCTGGGATTATAGGTGTGCACCACCGTGCCCGGCTAATTTTGTATTTTTAGTAGAGATGGGGTTTCACCATGTTGGCCAGTCTGGTCTTGAACTCCTGACCTCAGGTGATCCACGTGCCTTGGCCTCCCAAAGTGCTGGGATTACAAGCTTGAGCCATCGCGCCCGGCCCTGTGTTCCTTTTTTTTTGGAGACGGAGACTTCGCTCTGTTGCCCAGGCTGGAGTGGAGTGGCATGATCTCGGCTCACCTCAACCTCTGCCTCCTCAATTCCAGCGATCTCCTGCCTCAGCCTCCTGAGTAGCAGGGATTACAGGTGTGCATCACCATGCCCAACTAATTTTTTGTATTTTTAATAGAGACAAGGTTTCACTGTGTTGGCCAGGCTGGTCTTGAACTCCTGACCTCAAGTGATTCACCCACCTTGGCTTCCCAAAGTGCTGGGATTACAGGCGTGAGCCACCGAGCCTGGCCAGAGGCCTGTGCTGTAATCCAAGTTTTTTTTTTTTTTTTCCTTTTCAGGATTTTCCATCGTCCATACTGGCCATTTCTCAAGTTTTCTGCTCTGTTTTGGACCTCTCTGCATCTCTCCCTGCATCACCATCCCTGGGTGCTCAGGGCTGCTCCTCTGCCCTCTGCAAGGTGTGCTGTGTCCTTCTCTCCTGCCATTCAAAGGCATCTGCATCCTTGTTGTAGCCAAATTTCTCACTCTGTACTGCTTTTCTTCCTAGGCACTTAAATATCCTCATCTATCTCCAAGTGCCTTCCTTGACACCTTGCATCTCCAATAGAACGTTCTGTGACGATGGCCATATTTGCGCTGTCCACTATGGTAGCCACTAGCCACGTGTCGCTGCTGAAGCCTTGAACTGTGGCTAGTGTGACTGAGGAATGGAATTCAACGTTTTATCTTACTGTAGTGGTTACCATATTGAATGGCACAGCGTAAGACCTGTCCTGTCTCCTTCCTCAACCCAGTTAGATGTCTCTTCTAGAGTTGTTATTCTAGAGGGAGGGTGCACCTGTAGTCCCAGCTGCTTGGAGAGGCTGAGGCAGAGGGTCACTTGAGCCTAGGAGTTTTGAGGCTGCAGTGAGTGCCTGTGAATAGCCACTGCACTCCAGCTGGGCAACAGAATGATACCTCATATTTAAAAAAAAAAAAAAAAGTCATTTCATTTTGTCTCCATTTCCCTTTCTTTACACACTCTGCCGCTGATATGATACAGTTTCTGTTCTGATACTCCACCATCCCCCTAAGCCATTAACAGTCATGGACATTTTAAATTATTATTATTATTATTATTATTACTTTTCGAGACGGAGTCTTGCACTGTTGCCCAGGCTGGAGTGCAGTGGTGCAGCCTTGGCTCACTGCAACCTCCGCCTCCCAGGTTCAAGTGATTCTCCTGCCTCAGCCGCTCGAGTTGCTGGGATTACAGGTGCACACCGTCACGCCTGGCTAAGTTTTTGTATTTTAGTAGAGATGGCGTTTCACCGTGTTGCACAGGTTGGTCTCAAACTCCTGAGCTCAGGCAATCCACCCACCTCGGCCTCCCAGCGTGCTTGGATTACAGGCATGAGCCACCACGCCCAGCTGACATTTTTAATTCTAAATGTTGCTTTGAAACCTAAGAGACAGGATCTTGCCTTGTTGCCAAGGCTGGCCTTGAACTTGGCCTGAGCTCAAGCGATTCTCCCACTGCAGCCTCTTGAGTAGCTGGGGTCACAGGCCTGTGCCACCATGGTCAGCAGCAGAGACTTTCTTCTTAAAAGACAACCAGATTGGCTAGAATCATGGTATCTTCATGTCAAAAAGGGCCTCCTCTCCAGGGTTTAGATAAAGATTGAGGTACACCCAGGGATACACTAAAAGAGATTTAGCCCCACATTTAGGTCAGGTGTGGTGGCTCATGCCTATAATCCCAGCACTTTGAGAGGCCAAGGTGGGCGGATCATTGGAGGTCAGGAGTTCAAGACCAGCCTCACCAACATGGTGAAACCCTGTCTGTACTAAAAGTATAAAAAATAAGCTAGGCATGGTGATTCACCCCTGTAATCCCAGCTACTCAGGAGGCTGAAGCAGGAGAATTGCTTGAACCCAGGAGGCGGTGGTTATAGTGAGTTGAGATCACGTCACTGCATTCCACTCTGGGCGACAGAGTGAGACTGTGTCTCAAAAACAAGAGATTTAGTCCCACATTTAGGACTTGGAAAGAGGCTGGGCACTGTGAGAGCACCGTGGAGCCCATGGTCAGAAACTGGCAGGAAAAGTGCGTTTTGCAGTCAGTGCCGCAGTGATTCTGAGAGTGTGAGTGAGAAGCTGCAGGGAGGCCACAGGGGTCTGTGCGGGAAGGCAGCCTTCGGTCTTCTCAGTCTTCCTGATTTTCTCACCAAAGCAGTTTGTGTTGACAGGTCACGTCAAAGCAGAAAGACGTCCTCAATTTTGATCCCCTTCTAATTAATTCCTCATCCGTCTCACTTTACTTCTGCCAGCACTTGCTTTCTGGTGACAGCGCACGTGACATATCTAGAAGGAGCATGGGTTTTAAAAACATCAAGGCTCCTGTGCTATTTATGTGCATCAGGTACTAGGACAGTACATCTAAGTTTAGTTGGAAGGGAGAGAATTTTAGTAGGGGTATGAGCTCCCTTAGTATGTGGGCACGGGCGTCTCCTGTTCGTCTTTTCATTTTAAGCTTTTAGTTAAAGATATATATGCACAGAGTTGCAGAGAATAAAATAGTGCAGGGAAAAACTCTTCCTAGTTCCAGTTTGCACTGCTCATTCTGGTCCTCCTGTTACCCCCTTACTAATAAATAATGTACTTGCCTATACCTCTATTTCTTGACTTTATCTTTAGATATTACTTGTTGACTTCCAGCTTTAAAAGGTGAGAGTTACTCTTCCTCTTCCCACACTACTGAGGTTACTATTTTATGTGCTACCTTGCTCCAATGAAACACCTGCCTCCTTAGCCCTTTTGTTTCATCTGCTACAGATATCTCTTGACCCCTCTTTTGGCAGCCCATCTTCTCCTCACCTCTCCCACCCCTGTCGTAGCCAGCCTTCCCACCTGCCCTGTGACTTTCCCGTTGTCAAGGTTGAGAACATGTGCATTCTGTTCTATAACTGCAGTTAAGCCTCACTCTTGTCTGTTGGCTTAGTCTAGAAAGTTGCAGTGTGACAATTCTTACTTACATGATTATGACCATATCATTCATGGCAGAGTCACATAGTGTACTGTGATTATATTTCCATTCTTTTACAGCCTTACTTTTTCCTAGAGTTTCTGTTTTTTCTCTTGATCTTACTTTCAATTGTTTTCCTATGAAACTTCTCACCATATCAGTTATTTATGGAGACTCCTTTCATATCACTGTTTTTTGACTCTTTGATTTCAGAGGTGATTTGTTGGTGTGCTACCATCATAGCTGAGAATTTAGCTTACTTGCCACCTCATCTGGAGCCCCTTCCTCAGTCCTCCTCATAATGTATGCCTTCTCCATCCTCTCCTCCCTATTCTGTTATCACTGTGGGCAGTTGATGTTATTACTTGCCTTAAGTTGTCTGGATTTCTGGGATGGTGCCTTCAACCTTAGCATGTTTCTAGTGCCCACCTCCGTTTCCCATGGTTGAATTAGGCTATTGGCAGAGCTAGTGGTTCTGAGAATTTGTGGCTTACAAAATGCTGAGTTGCTTTTATGTCATTGTATACCTTATTTCCTACCTGTAATGCTGTGCTGTGTCCAGTGATCCTGTTTGTGGTTTGATATGCATTATTAAAGAGCCTTAGTCTCCTGTGCTTGCATTAAAGTTGGACAATGGTGACGTGAATGAAGGTGCCAACTGGTTCTAATAACAGTAGCCTGTTGATGAACAAAAATAGTAAGCACTCGGGGTTGTGCGGAATTCCAGCTCTCTGACAGACTCTGAGGCTACCTGTGCTATCTCTTCAGTTAGCAAAAGGTGTGACAAGCAACCTGCCTATGCCCCAACCACCACAGACCACCAGCCGCACCCCAACTACCCCGCCCAGAAGTGTAAGTATGACCCTGTCTCACGGAAGCTGCCGGGGCTTCTTCCTGGCATGCAGAAGGCTCGTTCTGTGTGTGTCTGTGTGTGTTTTTTCTTTGTGGGTGTGTCTTCTCCTGTTCTTTTGAGTGGTGGGTCTTCCTTTGCAATGTTTCTTCTTTGCTGTGCCTCTGGTCGCCATCACAAACTGCATTAGGAAATGAGAGCGAGCATGTGGCCTGGCTTCTTGATGGAGATCGTCCTCGCTCTGTTCATAAAGGGTCCTAGATGAACACTGATTCCCTCCTGTGGTGGTTGGCTATGGCAGCCAGTGTCCCGTGTCCTCTCCATATGAGGAGTGAGGGCCTGCAGATCCCTCCATTGGTCAGCCTGGTTCTGGGAGAGAGAGACTGAACTCAGCTTGGCCCTGGTCCCATTTCTTCTAGTACCCGCCGGTGGTCTCTGCCCTTACCAGAGCTGGAAGGACTTGATGTGGTTTGACCACATCACTGTAGGATATTCTCACGGATCGGGATGACCAACTGGATCACTCCCCAGAGTCCTTCCGAAGAACTAAAAGCATAAGCTTGGCGGCTAAGGGAAGAAGGCATAAGAAGGCAGATTGAGGATTGTTAAGAAGACTTTGCCTTTGCCCCCAGCTCTGCCTGCCATAGTATTGCTCCCTTTTGGTCACTGATGCAAGTGACTAAGAAGAGTTCTCTCCTGAGTAACTACATGACTTTGGAGATCTTTGTCATTCTCTTCACGGCTTATCTTCCAGAACTCATGATTACCCACACACGCCTTTTTACCAGGCAGCAAGAAATGCAGCCCCGCTAGGTAGTAGCGTGGTCCCCTCCTTGGCCCACTCCATTCATTCCCTCAACCTCTTTCAACCAAACATTATCACCCACCTTAAGAAATTGAAAAATAATTCTGTCCCAGTCTGTCTGAACTTAGTAAATGATCCAGGATGTGATGGGATCTTAGGGCTTGGCTGGAAGTTTCTCCCAGTCAGCCGTCCAGCGGAGCCTGCAGACCTGGGCTGTTGGCTAAAGTGCTCTTCACAGACACCTCATTTGGCTCTTCCTTCAGCTTCTTCATTTATTTCTTACTTAGTCACTACTCAGCTCCTTGTCCATGTGTCCTTGAAGCCATCCTAGGTCTTACTCTGGTTCTGAATCCTTCAGTCACCCATAAGGTTGTCCTTACCAGGAGTCAGTGGGTCTGTGTTCCCAGGTGGACTTACCCATTCTTCTCCTTCATGATCCTCTCCCTTGGGTGGACAAGTGTGATTTGGTTGTAAGTCCATTTTCAAGTAGCCTATACATGGATAAAAGAAATCCCACTGACGGAAGTAGACTGCATGCCAAATTTCGGTATCTTTCTCCAGGAGCCAAGGTTGGACCCAGAAGTGCATGGGGTGCTTGTGTCGTTCAGTGATGTAGTAAGGGTACACGGTTCCAGACACGGCACAAGAAATGCCTTCCTTGGCAGTTCACAAATCTTTATTCTCTGTGAGCATGACACCCTACTGTTTTTTCCAACTGACTGTTGTTAAATCCTAAAAAATAAGTTGTGCTGCCTTTCTGTTCTCCAGACCCACAGATGTAGGGCAGTCAGTGGTGGCAGTGTTTGAACCATCAGTGGGGAGGGGAAGGTGGTTTCCTATGCAGGAAGGGCAGGTCAGACTGCAGGATAGTTATGCTCAGGCACAGGTGGGCAGGCATGCTAAACACATTGGTTTTCCTCCTCAGACCATTCCCGGAGTAGTAAATCCAGTTGGAGCAGCAGCGATGAGAAGAGGGGATCGACACGTGCCGAGCACAACAGCAGTACCAGCACGAAGAGCCTCCTCCCGAAAGAGTCTCGGCTGGACACCTTCTGGGACTAGCAGCGAGTCGGGACACAAACCACCCACCCCACTGGAGAAAAACCCAGACGCCAGGAAAAGAAGAAACAACAAAGGGAGGAGAACAGCCACTTTCAGACTTGAGAATGACAAAACCCTCAGTTGAGCCTGAGCCCCCGGCGCAGGGGCTGCTACACTACAGGACACCCGGCATCGGCTTTGACTGCGAACTGTTCACCCATACGAGCCCTGTGCTTTAGGTGTAAATAATGTATAATTTGTGGATGTCATTGAAACCTAGAGGACCTTCCCCTTTTTATATTTGTATTAACTTTAACTTATAAAAAAAAAAAGAAAAAGAAAAACAATTAAAAAAAACCAACCAACCCCAACAACAAAAAGAATGTTTTGGTATTGGAGAAGGGATGGTCAGTTAGCCTGTCAGTCACACAATGGAATGGATACTGGGCCCGGGGACCACTTTCACACTCATGTCCTCATCCTTGGATACCCAGGGGAGGGCGAGCCGTTTTTCACTCGTGTGTCTACACAGCATGTTGGGATCGGGAGTTTCGGCACAGAGTCTATCCTGTCAAGCCGTTAGCCCCTTTCAGCTACTACGTTACGACGTTCCTAAAACGCAAGCTCTCCGGACCAGACGGACACAGGGAGAAGCTAGTTTCTTTCACGTGATTGAAATGATGACTCTACTCCTAAAAGGGAAAAAACCATGTCCTTGTTTACAGAAGAGAAACTGAAACAAGCCCCACTCAGCTCAGTCACAGAAGAGGAGAACATAGAAAGTGTTAGGATCATGAACTCTGAAAAAAAGAAATCTTTGCTTTGTGGTTCCTTTAAACACACTCACACACACTTGGTCAGAGATGCTGCACTTCTTGGAAGCAAGGACTCAAAGGCAAGGTGCACGCAGAGGACGTTTGAGTCTGGGATGAAGCATGTACGTATTATTTATATGATGGAATTTCACGTTTTTATGTAAGCATGAAACACAGGCAGTATGAGAGAAAGCAAGGCCCCATCATGCTGTCCGTACACTACGTATGCTGTAGAGCCATTTTGTATGTTGTGTAAAACAAAAAGCATTGATCAAAAAGCAAAAGGTGATGTATGTATATGAGAAAATTAATTGTACGATATCATTCCAGTACGTTTTGTTGTACATTTTAGTCTTGTTTACTTTCTCTTCATTGTTGATAAGAGGATGCGAACTGTACAGTTTCCAGCTAGTTACCCATATTAGAGAAGAAATAAGAAGAGAGTATTAGAAGAAAACAGGAGAGAAAGAACATTTGTGAATTGCAGTTGTCAAAAAAACAAAAAAATAGCCTAGCTGGCCTTATTTGTGAAGCATAATTGCTTTTAGCATATGGAAGTATTTTTTCACATTTTCTTTGTATAAAATTTGTATTAAACTTAAATATCTTTTTGATGGTGGTGTTTCTTTGTCACTGAGCCAGTAGACTCACACGGTATGCTTTTTTGGGTTTTCCCATTCCTTCCCCCACCCCCCGATTTTTTCAGATTTCTTTACCTTTTTTTAATTAAACTGTTTTGGAAAAACGCCGTGGTCGTCCTCGAATTTGCAGTTTTCCATTTGGTCGGGATGGCTGTGTCAGGTTTGCACGACCAAACCCAGAAGGGGCCGTGAGAGGTCACGAACACCCCCCACAGCCAGGTGGTGGGCACACTGGAGAGAATGGTCCCTAGTGGGTGCTTCCCACGCCAGTCCTCGTCAGACAGTTGGGAGAGGAGGGAGTTGTCTTCCTGAGGCCAGCAGGGAGGCTGAGCTAACAGGCCTCCCGTGGGCAGCAAGGATCCCGGCCCTGCACAGGTTCCCTGGTCCATGGCTCTGGGCCTGGCTAGAAGTGCACAGGGTATGAGTAGAATGAAGCCGGCTTGCAAGGCTGAGGTTTGGTTTCCTGGGCAGCAGTGTTCCTTCTCTGGAATCCAGTAGCTCCCCAGAAAAGATCTCCACAAACCCCTTCCTGTGCCCAGGGCCAAGATGTGACATGGCCGGCAGGGGAGGTTGACCTTCATGGGTATAAATGCATTTGTGCCCATCAGCAAACACGCATGGCGTCAGGCACTGCCCAGGCACTGAGGATCCCATGGTTCTCAAGGAGTCGGGTCCCTGCCTTCATCAAACTTGTCCCCTAATGGGGACAACGATCGCTCAGTTACTCAAGTAGTATAGGAGACCTGTCATGAGCCATGCACCATTTCAGTTACTGGGGACAGATGGTGAGCAGGGCATAGGAGCCCTGTCAGGGTGGGCCTCTCATTCTTCACAGGAAGACAAGACTGTCTACAAATTTATTTATTTTTTTTATTTTTTGAGACGGAGTCTTGCTCTGTCGCCCAGGCTGGAGTGCAGTGGTGCAATCTCAGCTCAGTGCAACCTCTGCCTCGCGGGTTCAAGCGATTCTGGTGCCTCGGCCTCCCGAGTAGCCGGGGATTCAGACGCGCACCACCATGCCCGGCTCATTTTTTTTGTATTTTTAGTAGAGACGAGGGTTTCACATATTTCCCAGGCTGGTCTTGAACTCCTGACTTGAAGTGATCTGCCTGCCTCAGACTACCAAAGTGCTGGGATTACAGGTGTAAGCCATGGCACCTGGATGTTCGTCTGTTTTTTGGAGGGAGGGTCTCCATTGCCCAGGCTGGAGTACAGTGGCGTGATAGCTCACTGCAACCTCTGCCTCCCGAGTTCAAGCGATTCTCTTGCCTCAGCCTCCCGAGTAACTGGGATTATAGGTGCCCACCACCCATGCCCAGCTAATTTCTGTATTTTTAGTAGACATGGGGTTTTCGCCATGTTGGCCAGGCTGGTCTTGAACTCCTGGTCTCAGGTGATCCACCCACTTTGGCCTCCCAAGTCTTTTTTTTTTTTTTTTTTTGAGATGGTGTTTTGCTCTTGTTGCCCAGGCTGGAGTGGCGCGATCTTGGCTCACTGCAACCTCCGCCTGCCGGGTTCAAGCGATTCTCCTGCTTCAGCCTCCTGAGTAGCTGGGATTACAGGTGTCCACCACCATGCTCGGCTAATTTTGTATTTTTAGTAGAGATAAGGTTTCTCCTTGTTGGTCAGGCTGGTCTCAAACTCCTGACCTCAGGTGATCCGCCTGCCTCAGCCTCCCAAAGTTCTGGGATTACAGGCGTGGGCCACTGCATGCAGCCTCCAAGTCATTTTTTTAAGTGAGAAGAATGTTAGCTTCGCGTTCCTGGGCATGTGTGTGCACCTTCCCTCTCTTGTCTCATTTCATCCTGAAGACCAGAGAGAGGAGGGGCCGTGGCTACGAGGGGTCATCCATTGTCTTCTTTCAGCTCCTGCCTTTCTTGTCTCAACTGCACTCTCTGCTACTTCGACCGGACACCCTCTTCTGTGGCTGGCACCTGATTCTTCAGTTGTCACCTCTGAAATAGCCACCCGCCCACTGGCCCCTCATGCCCCAATGTTTTCTTCATATCCCTGAGCAAGGGGTGTGGGGATTTATACCTTCTCCTGTGCGTCCCAATTGAATGTGAGCTGGGTGAGGAAGGGGCTGTCTCTGTTTCCTGCTGTGTCCCCAGGGCTTGGACACAATGAAGGTCCCACTGCACCTCCCATCCAGCCTCTGCGACAACCTCTCTTAGAAGCAAAGACATCCAGGGAAGAAGTGGCTTGCTTACTCGAGGATAGAGAAATGGTTGCTTTTAGTTTTACCATTCATCTGACCAGATAAAACAGCCACATGACTCAAATCTGAAGATACGAAAGGGCCCAGAGTATAAAGCCTCTCCCTCCCTGCCACCTGGTCCCCTCCAATCCCCATTCCCACAGAGTCCTCAGGGACAGTCTGCATTTACAAACAAATGCAGAGACATTTTTCTCTACTCCTTTCTTTTTTCTTTTTCTTTTTGAGACAGAGTCTAGTTCTGTCGTCCAAGCTGGAGTGCAGTAGTGCCATATCAGCTCACTGCAGCCTCTACCTCCTGGATTCAAGCGATTTTTGCATTTCAGCCTACCGAGTAGCTGGGATTAAAGGCACCTGCCACCATGCCCAACTGAGTTTTGTATTTGTAGTAGAGACAGGGTTTCACCATGTTGGCCAGGCTGGTCTGTAACTCCTGACCTCAGGTGATCTGCCCGCCTTGGCCTCCTAAAGTGCTGGGATTACAGCCCCCTTTTTCTACATAAATGGTAGCATTTTATACACACTCTTCTGCCCTGTCCCCTTGCCCCGTTTTTTTTTTTTTTTTTTTTTTTTTTTTTTTTTTTTTTAAATCTTAATCTGAAGCCTTGAGTATTGATCTATATCGGTGCAGTTCAACAGCACCTCCATCCATTTTTAGAGGGTGTGATGTCTGCTATGTGAACAGGGGATAGTGCATGTGGCCAGCCCCCAGCTGGTGGACGTTCAGATTGTCCCCAAACTCTGGCCACGGCAAATGGCCCTGCAGTGAGCACCATTACAAAATGACTCCCCAGGCTCCTCTTAGCTGCCCACTGGGGTGGTTATTCCACTCTTTGTGCAGCTTGGAAAACTGAGACTCAAGGGTTACATGAATTTGGAGGAGTCAGGTTTTTAGTTGCAAATAACAGAATCCACTCCACCTCATTAGAACACTCTCTAATCTGCTTACTTCTCAGGCCACACCAGCGGGTCAGTGAGAGGCCAGGTAGGAGGGGAAGGGCTTGAAGGTTCCACTCTGGGTTGAGTGTTTTTGGAATGAGGAGAAGAAGAGGGAGACACAATGGGGCCTGGTGAACCTGGCAGAAGCTGGCAGAAGCTGCCAGGTCCTTACTGGTTTCCTTTGGCAATGACTGAGACAGGAACTGGCTCAGACCTTTTCATGCAGTCCAGCACGCTTGCCATCTGGTGGCCATAGGCAAAACTGCAGCCTGTGGAGAGATCAGGCCCACTGGGGACAGTGAGCACGTGGGCCAAAACCCTGCATTCCGGAGACAGTTGTGCACTGAGCTCTCTGTAGGAGTCACGTCCTCAGTAGTGACACAGTGGTGGACAAAACAGGTTCGGTCTCTGTCCCTATTGATCTGACACTCTCACTGGGAAGCAGTTTGATACCTGTATGCATGTAATATAATCCCGGGGGGCAAGATGCACTGAAGGTAAATAAAGAGAGGGAGGCGGGTAGGGAGATGATGTGACTGGGAGCCCTCTCTGAGGGGCTGACCATTGAGTAGAACCTGAAGGGGGTTTCTTTCCGAGGGGACTGAACCCAATTATTTTATTTATTTATTTTTTGAGACAAGGTCTCGTTCTGTCACCCAGGCTGGAGTGCTGTGGCGACATCTCTGCTCACAGCAACCTCCGCCTCCCAGGCTCACGCCGTCCTCCCGCCTCAGCCTCCCAAGTAGCTGGGACTACAGGCACATGCCATCCTCCTGCCTCAGCCTCCCGAGTAGCTGGGACTACAGGCACACACCACCATGCCCAACTAATTTTTTAATTTTTTTGTAGAGACGGAGTTTCACCACGTTGCCCAGGCTGGTCTTGAACTTGTGAGCTCAAGTGATTCACCCACCTCGGCCTCCTAAAGTGCTGAGATTATAAGTGTGAGCCAGTGTGCCTGGCTGTCTATTTTATTATTTTGAGTCTCACTCTGTTGCCCAGGCTGGAGTACAATGGCACGATCTCGGCTAACTGCAGCCTCCGCCTCCCAGGTTCAGGCGATTTCTGGCTAATTTTTGTATTTTTTGTAGAGACGGGGGTTTCACCATGTTGGCCTGGCTGGTCTCGAACTCCTGACCTCAATGATCCACCCGCCTTGGCCTCCCAAAGTGTATTACAGGCATGAGCCACCACGCCTGGCTGACCGTCCATTTTAAACTATGTAATCCAGTGGCATTAATCAGAGTTGAGTTTTCCAAAGGTCAGCATTTAGTTGCCACGTTCATATCAGGGTACGCCAGGACCCCATCTGTACTCTTATTTTCTTTAGTCTAGAGAAGCAAAGATCACCTATATTCCTCCAAGTGTCGCTGATGTGGGCATGTGCCATGTGGGGCTCTGTGCTGAGACTTTCCATGCTGTAATCCTTTGGTTTTTGTAATAACTTCCTACATGGAGCAGGCCCTTGTAACAGGCCCATTCTCTCATTGAGGCAACTGAGGTTCAGAGAGAAAGAAGCAACTTGCTCAAGGTCACACAAAAGGTCACTGCAGAGCCGGGACTCAAACCAGTCTGCTTACTTCCCAAGCCAGTTCAGTGAGTGATCAGACAACACTGCCGTAGTCACAACTAGCCCCGTGTGTGTGACACCGTGGTGAGTTCACAGAATGACTCCCCAGGCCCCTCTTAGCTGCCCACTGGGGTGGTTATTCCACTCTTTGTGCAGCTTGGGAAACTGAGACTTGGGGGCTACATGAATTAGGAGGGGTCAGGTTTTTAGTTGCAAATAACAGAATCCACTTCAGCTAATTTGAGCAGAAAAGGCATTTGTTAAAGCATATTGAGTGGCTCACAAATCCCTGGGAGGGCCGGAGAGATGGATTAGGAGATTGCACAGCCACAAACAATGTCCAGATTACATTGCAGGACCTTTGTGTTAAGACTTCCCACATTGGCTAGGCATGGTGGCTATCACCTGTAATCCCAGCACTTTGGGAAGCTGAGGCGGGCAGATCACCTGAAGTCAGGAGTTTGAGACCAGCCTGGCCAACATGGTGAAACCCCGTTTCTATTACAAATACAAAAATTAGCGGGGGCAGGGTGGTGCGCGCCTGTAGTCGCAGCTACTCAGGAGGCTGAGGCAAGAGAATCACTTGAACCTAGGAGGTGGAGGCTTCAGTGAGCTTTGGTTGCACGACTGCATTCCAGCCTGGGCGACAGAGCGAGACTCCATCTGGAAAAAAAAAAATAAAGACTTCCCACATCACTGCCCCACTGGGCTCAAACACTGTGACTTTCTCTAGTGACACTGGGCATGACCCTTCTGCCTCCTTGCCATGTTGGATTCCATGCATCAGAATCCACTTCCATTGCTTTCACATGTGGATGTATCTGGATTGGCGGAGCCCAGGTCCCATGTAGGTGCATCTGATTGACTGAGCCTAAGCGCTTTTTAGGTGTTTTATTAGTCCATTTTCACACTGCTATAAAGACCTACCTGAGACTGGGTAATTTATGAAGAAAAGAGGTTTAATTGAGTCACACTTCTGCAGGGCTGGGGAAGCCTCAGGGAACTTACAATCATGGCAGAAGGCAAAGGGAAAGCAAGGCACATCTTACACGGCGGCAGGAGAGAGAGTTCAAAGGGGGAAGTGCCTTACTTTTAAACATCAGATCTTGTGAGAACTCACTATCACGAGAACAGCAAGGGGGAGATCCGCCCTCACAGTTCAATCACCTCCCACCAGGCACCTCCTCTGACATATGGGGCTTACAATTCGAGATGAGATTTGGGTGTGGACACAGAGCCGACCCATATCAGGGGAATTTGATTGCTGAGCCTGGGTGCCACCTGGGTGTATGTGATTGGCTGAGCCTAGGCCACATGGCTAAACTTCTAACTGCAAGGGAGGCAGGGAAAGTGAGATTCAAGCCTCTTCTGGTGCAGACTCATACAGTGGGAAAGTATTCAAACAAAAGGTCTTGTGTGGACAAAACAATGACAGTACCCACTGCAGAACTGTCCAAGGTCTCTGTCAGCCAGGTCAGTGGTAGAGAGCAGAATTCACCCAACCAGTTTAAGCACAAGGCATTAGTAAGTGCACCGGTCAGTTCCGTGCCAACCTGGCTAGGCTGGAACCACATTTCCCAGAATCCTGGCTCTCGAGTGGTTCCCAGTTAGAGCTGACCAAAAGAAGAGCTGTGTGAGATTTCCAAGGCTGTAAGGAAGCCGCAGCCTCTGCTGTTGCAAGGTCGCTGTGGTTAGATGTGGGACAGATAACTGAAGTGGCGCCAGCAGGCTCCAGCTTGTCCTTGCTCTCCGCCACTCCGCATCCAGGTCAATTTCCTGACTCCTGCATGTCAGCACCTGGCCCGTCATCAGCTGCTGGGCTGCAGAGGCCACAGATTCCCATTGAGTCCTCTGAACTTGCCCTACAGCTTCTCAGATCGCCTTCTTGGTGACTCCAGATCCCTCCTCAGACCCCCATTTCCCAGCTCCTCCCACAATTGTGTATGTCCGGTCTAATACCCATCATCTGTGCATGACTTATCCCAGACTCATGGGCTTGATCTCACTGATGCATTAACAGTATTTACAGGCCAGGCACGGTGGCTCATGCCTGTCATCCCAGCATGTTGGGAGGCCAAGGCAGGCAGATCACTTGAGGTCAGGTGTTCAAGACCAACCTGGCCAGCATGGTGAAACTCCATCTCTACTATAATACAAAAATTAGCCGGGCGTGGTGGCACGCACCTGTAATCCCAGCTACTCGGGAGGCTGAGGCAGGAGAATCACTTGAACCCGGGGGGCGGAGGTTGCAGTGAACCGAGATCGTGCCATGGCACTCCAGCCTGGGCGACAGAGCGAGAGTCTATCTCAAAACAAAACAAACAAAACAAAACAAAACAAAAAAACAATAAAAACAAAAAAAACCCCAAAACAGTATTTACGGGCTCACATGGAGAGCTGTAGAAACCCATCAGGTCTGAGCTTCCAGGAAACCACTGAAGCCACCGCACAGGACTGGGCTGCAAAGAAACAGATGCACTGAGGCCAGAACCACGCTGGCCCTGGGCTGGTCCACACCGACACGTGGGATAGTCCACGTGCAGTCACCTTTCTTCCCACTTAATCAGTACCAAATACAGCTGATGGGTGGAACCTTGAACATATCAGACCCTGGCTGAAGAGAGCCTGAGGAATAAGTTTTTAGTTTTTTCTTTTTCTTTTTTTTTTTTTTTTTGAGACAGAGTCTCATTCTGTCACCCAGGCTGGAGTGCAGTGGCGTGATCTCGGCTCACTGCAACCTCCACCTCCTGGGTTCAAGCGATTCTCGGGCCTCAGCCTCCTGAGTAGTTGGGATTATAGGCATGTGCCATCACGCTCGTCTAATTTTGGTAATTTTAGTAAAGACAGGGTTTCACCATGTAGGCCAGGCTGGTCTAGAACTCCTGGCCTAAAGTGATCCTCCCATCTCGGCCTCCTAAAGTAATGTGGTTACAGGTGTGAGCCACTGGACGCAGCCGTTTTTTAATTTAGTTCAGAAAACTACCCCAGAAGGATGGTCAGGTGGGTTCTTGTACATGTGACCGGGGATGAAACCCGTGGCTTTGCCACCTGGTCTAGGGCTCTCATCTGCCCAGGGCACTCTTTTCAGATTGTGGTGTTAATCGAAAACTCGCCTCCCTGGTCCCGCAGATAGCCTAAGCCTGGGCCAGCTGGGTCCTACAAGCTTTGTTAAGACAGCTGAGTATTGACCTGGTTCACCTTGATGAGATGAAGAAGGAAACTTCATTTACATACACAGCATCGCCTGTGCTCCAGGCAATTTATGCACATTGCATCCTAATGACCTGCATTTTGCAGCAAAGGACATCAGGTACAGAGGGATTGAGGCTACACAGCTTGTGGGTAGCGGAAGCTGGACTTGAACCCAGTCTAACGACACAAAAAATGCCTGCTCTTAACCATGACTACATCTTTGTCATCGTTGGAGAAACTTTTGTATAAAAGCCACAAGTTAATTATTAACTAGGGACTTATTCTTCACTGGGCTGTGTTTCAGGTGCTGGGGACACAGCTGTGGACAAAAGAGACAAGACGTGGACGTAGGGGAGTGAGTTCAGCTGGGGTTTTCTCCCGGGACCCAGGCAGGGATATAAGCTAGGGAAACAGGCTGGGGTAACACTCACATAGACATGCTTTCTTTGTATAGTAAACATGTTAGAGGCCAGGCGCGGTGGCTCATGCCTATAATCCTAGCACTTTAGGAGGCCGAGGCGGGTGGATCACCTGAGGTCAGAAGTTCGAGACCAGCCTGGCCAACACCGTGAAACCCCGTCTCTACTAAAAATACAAAAATTAGCCGGGCATGATGGTGAGTGCCTGTAATTCCAGCTACTTGGGAGGCTGAGGCAGGAAAATTGTTTGAGCCTGGGAGGCGGAGGTTGCGGTGAGCTGAGATCACGCCACTTCACTGCAGCCTGGGAGAAAGAGCAAAACTCTGTCTCAAAAAACCAAAAAAAACCAAACAACAACAACAACAACAACAACAACAAAACACGTGTTTGAATAATCTGTGCATTTATTTTTCTCTCTCTCTCTCTTTTTTTTGAAACAGGGTCTCCCTCTGTTGCCCAGGTGGGAGTGCAGTGACACAATCAGAGCTCACTACAACCTCGACCTCCTGGGCTCAAGCCATCCTCCTGCCTCTGCCTCCCGAGTAGCTGGGACCACAAGTGCGTGCCACTACGCCCAGTTACTTCTTGATTTTTGTAGAGATGGGGTCTTACTATATTGCCCAGCCTGGTCTCAAACTCCTGGGTTCAAACGATCCTCCCACCTCAGTCTCCCAAACCACTGTGATTGCAAGTGTGAGCCACCGTGTTCCACTATTGCTTTTCTTGAAATATGCAAGCCCCTTGATTTAGTTTTTATTTTTCCACTTTTGATGGAAAAAATATTTCTCCACTATGAGAATAACAGCGGGCAGCTGTGTGGATCAATGGCGACCGATGCTTGACTTCGGGATGTCAGGGAGGAAACACAGCATGGTGACCGGGCGCAGTGCCTCACACCTGTAATCCCGGCACTTTGGGAGACTGAGGCGTGTGGATCACCTGAGGTTAGGAGTTCGAGAGCAGCTTGACCAACATGGTGAAACTCCGTCTCTACTAAAAATACAAAAAATTAGGCGTGGTGGCCCATGTCTGTAATCCCAGCTCCTCGGGAGGCTGAGACAGGAGAATGGCTTGAACCCGGGAGTTGGAGGTTGCAGTGAGCCAAGCTTGTGCCACTGCACTCCAGCCTCGGCAACAGAGCGAGACTCTGTCTCAACAAAGGAAAAAAGAAAACACAGCATGGTGAGGACTGTGGCGAACGGGTCAACCTGGAGAGCCCCCGAGTCAGCTCGCAGGGGCAGCCGTGGGATGGCTTTAGCTGCTTATGTGCAAATGCAGGCCAGGGATCCACTTGGATTTTAGAGAAGTTGAAAATTTACATTTCGAGTGAAATCACCCAAGTTTTATAGAATCAGGTCAAAGTTTGAAAAAAAATCATGTGAAGAGTAATAAAATGTATCTGTGGACCAGAGCTTGCAACCTGAGTCAGAGAGTGCAGGATCGGAGTTTCAGCTCTGCCCTCCTCCAGCTGTGAACCACGGGCAAGCCACGACACCTCCTCAGTCTCAGTTTCACCCTCTGTTAAATGGGGCTTATGAAAACAATCACGTGGATGAGCTTATTTGCCAATCCTTGTTCTAAACCAGTGTTTTCCAATCCATGGGTTGTGAAATTGATTTTGCAGATTGGAACCTGCATCACTGAAAAACAGAGCAGGATGGAAAAATTACAGGATGTGTCATAGTCGTTTGGGAAGCATTGCTTTGTGGAACTTAGTTATGCACACATACATGATATACATACACGCCTATTTATACACACATGTATGCATGTGCTGTACCGGGTCTTGATGTAATATGTACTACGCATTTCTTATTACCCCACAAGGGGGCCAGTAGACTTCAGGGGCTGAGACCTACCACAGAGGTGGGTAGATCTCTGTGGGCCCAGATTCCCACGGAGTGGGGTAGGGGATCAAGGGCAAAGAGGCTCCCCCATCACCTAGAGCTGGAGTTTACCAAACACTAAATACTTGGCTGGGTGCTGTGACTCATGCCTGTAACCCCAGAATTTTGGGAGGCTGAGGTGGGAGGATCACTTGAGGCCAGGAGTTCAAGACCAGCCTGGCCAACATGGCGAAACCCCATCTTTACTAAAAATACTAAAAATACAAATATTAGCCAGGTGTGGTGGCACGCGCCTATAGTCCCAGCTACTCAGGAGGCTGAGGCACAAGAATCGCTTGAATCCGGGAGGCGGAGACTACAGTGAGACGAGATCATGTCACTGCGCTCCAGCCTGGGCAACAGAGCAGCGAAACAACCAAAACCAAAACCAAAACCAAAACCCCAAACAAATACCAAATACTTAATGGTTGAGTTTTTTTTCGTTTTTGAGATTTTTTTTTTTCTTTTGAGATGGAGTCTCACTCTGTCACCCAGGCTGCAGTGTAGTGGCGTGATCTCGGCTCACTGTAATCTCTGCCTCTTGGGTTCAGGTGATTCTTGTGCCTCAGCCTCCTGAGTAGCTGGGATTACAGGCGCACACCACCATGACCAGCTAATTTTTTTGTATTTTTAGTAGAGACGGGGTTTCACCATGTTGGCCAGGCTGGTCTTGAACTCATGACCTCAAGTGATCCACCCGGCTCGGCCTTTTTTTGAGATTTTTGATACATGATCTTGCTTTTCTCTGTCACCCAGGCTGGAGTGCAGTGGTGTGATCATGACTGCAGCCTCAAACTTTTGGGGCTTAAGCGATCCTCCTGCCTCGGCCTCCCAAAATGCTGGGAATTATAAGCCACTGCACACGGCCAAATGGTCGAATTTTAAAATCAGCATTTGGCCAGAGCCGGCTTATCATCATTCTCAAATGAACTTCTGGATATAAAAATAAATTCGGCTGGGCTCAGTGACTCACACCTGTAATCCCAGCACTCTGGGAGGCTGAGGTGGGTGGATTGCTTGAGCCCAGGAGTTTGAGACCAGCCTGGTCAACATGGCAAAATCTCCACAAAAAATACAAAAAATCAGCCAGGTGTGGTGGTGCACGGCTGTAGTCCCAGCTACTCAGGAGGCTGAGGTAGGAGGATCACTTGAGTCTGGGAGGTCGAGGCTGCTGTGATCGCACCACTTGATTCCAGCCTGGGCAACAAATTGGGACCCTATCTCAAACCAACCAACCAACAAACCTACCAACCTAACATTTCTCCTGGACAATTTAAACCATTATTACAATTATATTATTAAACACTGGCGCGGTCCATGTCTAAAGCTGGGCAGAGTGCAGGAATAGCGTTTCCCAGCCTTGTAGGTGGCTGGGCCACTCTCGAGGCCACTACAGTGTCCATCTACCTCCTGCATAGACTGTGGTCACTGTAGAAGGTCACCTTACCATGACCTCCTGGGTCTAACATATCGTCGACGGTGCTGCAGTATCATCAGAGCAATCCCCGTAGCCCGGCGCAGCCCAAAGCAGACGCCTTCGGAATCCTTTCTCGGAAGGCTTGCGTTATTCCTCCTTCCTGGTCCCACTTCAGGTGGCACCTGCGGGCTGCTGGGCCAGCTGTGGAGCCGCACTGCCCTCTGGTGGTTGAAGATGAGCACAGCTTCTCGGGCGCCGAGCTTGCATCATAAGGCTCAAAATATTGGGGAAAAATGGTCCAGCGTTTTTTAACGCGAATTCTCCTCTTCCCAGAATGCAACAACAGGAGTACCTCACAAAAACATTCTGAGTCAAAGAAGCCAGGCACCAAAGATTACGCTCTGAGTCCATTTATATGAAGTTCTAGATCAGGCCAAACTATATTAGCGACAGGAACCAGAACAGTCATGGAACGCGGACATAGACTGGGCAGGGGTGCGAGGGAGCCAGCCTTTCGCCTGGAAACATTTTCCATCTTGATCTGGGTGCTGTAATTATCCCAGCATAATCATATGTAAAAATACTTGAGATTTGTGCAATAAACTTTATATTAATTGTAAAATTAAAAAAAAACCCAAACCATTTAAAATGTATGAAGGAATCCCTTGCCCAGACGTTTCATCCTGCCCCTTCTAACCATTCTTTCCACAGCAGCCAGGGTGATTTTGAGACTATCAATCACATCACAGCACCCTCCTGTTTAAAACCTGATTGGTTTCAAGCACCCTGCTTAAAACCTTCAGATGTCTTTTCACTGGAGTTAGAATACAGTTTAAAATCCAAAATGAATAGGGTCCCACCAGATCTGGCTCGGCCTTGCCCCTGCGCCCTATCATGCTCCCCCCCTCTGACCTTGGCCTTGGCATCCAGCCACACCGGCTTCCTTTCCTTCCTTTGTCCTGCCTGGAACAGTGGATTTCCTGCACCTCTCCCTGGAATGCTGTCCCTGGCCTTTCTTGTCGTACTGGTCTGAGCTCAAATGTCACCTCCTTAGAGGTGACCAGCGAGTCCACAGCAACCCCCATGCTGTTCCGGGGAGTCTATGCTGCATTTGCCCAATCTTTGCTTCCGGACTCCAGCACTGTCTGGAGTGACTCTGCACTGGGGAGGAAAGCAGCCTCCGTCTTTGAGCTAACAGTATCATGCTGTGCGCCCCAAAAGTTAAAATCTCAGCTAGAAAAAAGATCCTCAATATTTTACCTCCTGGACAAGCACCGAGACCCCATATGACCCCTGAGTGTTCCCTGGAGAGATGCCGCCATCTCTGTCAAGAAGTTGTTCTTGGAACCTCTTTCAACGGGTCTTTTTGAAGTTGGCTAACTGAGGCCTCCAAGACCCACCTCCCCCTCCCTGTGGAGGCTCCCACGACCCCTCCTCTCCTGCTGACCTCAAGGCAGATCTTGGAAGCGGACACAGATGGTGGCTCAAGCCTGAACGAAGCCGTGCCTGGGGTGTGTGTGCTGGTTCCCTGTTCCTGGCTGGCGAAAACCTTTCTTCTTGTGGGACCGACTGACTCCCGGCAAAGGCTGCCTCCCAGTGTCAATGGGGCTGCTTTCTGTCCAGTTCCCTGCGCTCTGTGACGGTTTGGGCCTCATCTGCTCATTGTCACCTCTGCATCCAGAAGCTGAAACGAGCACCTGGTAAATAATAGACCTGTGCGTAACACGGATCTATTTCCAAAACACATCGCTAAGTGAAAAAAAGCCAATGGCACATGCCACCCTTTGTGTAACAATGAAGAAGACATAAGAAATACATGATCATATTTGCATAAACTTTAAAAGGATATAAAAGAAATTAAGGGGCCGGGGGCGGTGGCTCACACCTGGAATCCCAGCACTTTGGGAGGCTGAGGCGGGTGGATCACCTGAGATCAGGAGTTCGAGACTACCCTGGCCAACATGGTGAAACCCCATCTCTACTAAAAATATGAAAATTAGCCGGGTGTGGGGGCTCACACCTGTACTCCCAGTTACTTGGGAGGCTGAGGCATGAGAATCACTTGAACCTGGGAGGCAGAGGTTGTAGTGGGCTGAGATCATGCCACTGCACTCCAGACTCGGCAACAGAGTGAGACTTGGTCTCAAAAGAACTTAAGGAATACAGCGGCTTACAGGAGGCTGATGAAATCAGACAGATGAGTGACAGATGGGAGAGTGCCTTCATCACACTGAAAATTGCGAATGGGTGAGCTGTAGGAGCATGGATGAGTGGATGTATTCCAGCCACTTTGAAACTTGTTAACAGGATTTTCCCAGGGGTCCCTGGCTCTCAGACCACTGAGACCACCTTGTGCTGGGCAATGGGGGCTGAGAGGGGGGCCTTTCTTGCTACATCCCACATGGCCACAGCCTTTACCCACTGCTGTGGGGCACACAGAGAAAGGGCTAGTGATGCCATCTGGGGGCAACCAAGGCTGGAAACAAGCTCCATAGGGCCACAGGTTATTGACAGAAAAGCCTCCGAAGCTGACATCTGACCTTTAAGATGCTCCTATAGGGCCAGGCGAGATGGCACATGCCTGTAATCCCAGCACTTTGGGTGGCTGAGGCGGGAAGATCGCTTGAGGCCAGGAGTTTGAGACCAGCCTGGGCAACATAGTGAGACCCTGTTTCTACAAAAATAAAAACTTAAAAAAATTTTAAAATAAGGTGCTCTTATAGGTAATCCATTCACTGTTTTCAATACATGAGCTTCACCAGTACCGTGAGTCATGAAACTCTCAGATTTTTGTTCAACTAATGTGGACAATGAATGTATTTGCATTTCTCTTGTTATGAGGTTGAACTTTTTTCTTTTCTGAGTCAGAGTCTCTCTCTATCACCCAGGCTGGTGTGCAGTGGCATGATCACGGTTCACTGCAGCCTTGACCTCCTGGGCTCAAGCAATTCTCCCACCTCAGCCTCCCTGGTAGCTTGGGCTATAGGTGCATGCCATCACACCTGGCTAATTTTAAAAATTATTTGTGGAGACAGGGTCTCACTACGTTGCCCAGGCTGATCTTGAACTCCTGAACTCAAGTGATCCTTCTGCCTCAGGCTCCCAATGTGTTGGGATTATAGGTATAAGCCACTGCACCGGAGTTTTTTTTTTTTTTTTTTTTTTTTGAGACAGGGTCTCACTCTGTCATTCAGGCTGGAGTGCAGTGGCATAATCATAAATCACTGCAGCCTGAACTCCTGGGCTTAAGTGAGCCTCCTGCCTCAGCCTCCCGAGTAGCGTGTACTGCAGGCGTGCACCACCAGGCCTGGCTAATTTTTTTATTTTTGTTTTTTGTAGAGATGGGGGTCTCACTATGTTGCAGGCTGGTATGGAACTCCTGGCCTCAAGCCATCCTCCCGCCTTGGCCCCCCAAAGGTCTGGGATTACAGGTGTGAGCCATCATGTCTGGCCTGAGCATCTTTTTATAAGCTTTAAAACCAAATTAGCTGGGTGTGGTGGCTCATGTCTGTAATCCCAGCTACTCGGGAAGCTAAGATGGGGAGACTGCTTAAGCTGAGGAGTTTGAGGTTACGGTGAGCTGTGATTCTGTCACTGCATTCCAGCCTGGGTAACAGAGTGAGATCCTGTCTAAAAAAACAATCAAAACCAGAAAATGCACACACACAACATCCCCCACCCTCACCAAACAAAACAAAACCAAAAAACCAAACACCAAAAACCACCACCACCAAAAAACAAGAACCAGTTGCATTTTAAAAAACATAAAATGTTGGCCAGGTGCTATGGCTCATGCCTGTAATCCTAGCACTTTGAAAGGCTGAGGCGGGCAGATCACCTGAGGTTGGAAGTTCGAGACCAGCCTGGCTAACACGGTGAAACTCTGTCTCTACTAAAAATACAAAATTAGCTGGGCATGGTGGCATGTGCCTGTAATCCCAGCTACTCGGGAGGTTGAGGCAGGAGAATCACTTGAACCCGGGAGGCGAAGACTGTAGTGAGCCAAGATCATGCCATTGCACTCCAGCCTGCGTGACAGAGCAAGACTCTGTCTCAAAAAAAAAAAAAAAAAAAAGTCTGTTCATAGCCTTTGATCATTTTAAATTTGGTTGTTGACCTGCTATTGATTTCTAAGAGCTCTTTATGTATGAGGGAGATTAGGGGACTAACTCTTGCTCTTATCTGTGATCTGAATTTCAATGTTCCTTTGTCTCTGCTTATGTTTTTTTTCAGGTGGTCAAATAGATCAATTTTTTTTTGGAAAGACTCAAATCTTATTCAGATTTAGTCTGTAGTGCCTGGGACACTGCCTAATGCATTTTGGATGCTCAATAAATATCTGATGAAGAAATGCCCTGCTCCAATTGTTGGCAATATGAATGACTGATTTCCTGAGTAGAAATCGGAGCCCATGTGATATGAAAAAACGAGTAATGCTGGCCAGGCACGGTGGCTCACGCCTGTAATCCCAGCACTTTGGGAGGCCAAGGAGGGTGCATCACAAGGTCAGGAGACCATCCTGGCTAACATAGTGAAACCCCGTCTCTACTAAAAAATACAAAAAATTAGCTGGGTGTGGTGGCGTGCGCCTGTAGTTCCAGCTACTCAGGAGGCTGAGGCAGAAGAATGGCATGAACCCAGGAGGCAGAGCTTGCAGTGAGCCGAGATCGCACCACTGCACTCCAGCCTGGGCCACAGAGCAAGACTCTGTCCCCCCCCCCAAAAAAAGAAAAAAAAAACCACTAGTAATGCTATTTATTATGTGCTATATAAGTTGGAGTGCTTTTGGCTGCAAGTAACTCAGGAAGAAACAACTCAAAATATTTAAACAATAAGGACATTTATTAACTCACATAATACATTTAACCTGATTATCTGTCCTAGGCAGTTATCTTTTTTTTTTTTTGAGACGGAGTCTCGCTCTGTCGCCCAGGCTGGAGTGCAGTGGCCGGATCTCAGCTCACTGCAAGCTCCGCCTCCCGGGTTCATGCCATTCTCCTGCCTCAGCCTCCCGAGTAGCTGGGACTACAGGCACCCACCACATCGCCTGGCTAGTTTTTTGTATTTTTTAGTAGAGACGGGGTTTCACCGTGTTAGCCAGGATTGTCTTGATCTCCTGACCTCGTGATCCACCCATCTCGGCCTCCCAAAGTGTTGGGATTACAGGCTTGAGCCACCGTGCCCGGCCCTAGGCAGTTATCTTTTAAAAATTAAGCAATGCTTTCCTCATGAAAATCTTTGTTGGATTATGCCCTCCACAGCTTCCACTCTAAGAATGTGGATGTTGCCTACAAACGAAGCCAAATAACAGGAAACAGAGTCCAGGGATGCAGAGAAGTAAATTGAATTTTAAAGATGGGTCTTGAGTTCTGCATTTGAAGGGGTCTGAGGTCACACATTCTTGAATCTTTTAGTCAAGTGAGCAGATGAATTCTGTTTTGTTTAAGCCATTTTGATAATGTTTCTGTCATTTGCAATGGAAAAAATCCAAATGGTATCTCTCTGACTTCTAAATCCCTTGGATATGCAAATTCTTTCATCCTTGAGGCCAACCTGGGCACTTCTGTGGGTCTCTATCCTTCTGCTGGGCTGCTCAGGAAGTTCTGGAGTCAAGGTTGGACTTCTGAGAGGCCAAGAATTTTTGTATGTGAGTCCTGAATAGTCCAGTTACTCTAAGAATGTTCTGGAGAGCAGCAACATACTGCTGGGGAAACAGTGAAGTCAAGAAGCTTGGGACCATGAAATCCCATTCATCCATCTATCCATCTATCCACCTAACCACCCATCTGTCCACCTGTCATCCATCCATCCATCCATCCACTCATTCACCTATCCATTCATCCATCCATCCATCCATCCATCCATCCATCCACCCACCATTTATCTACTCATTCACCCATCCATTCAGCCATCCAACATTCATTAAGTGCCATATCTGTGCCAGGCTCTGTGATGGGCAATGAGCATACAGAGATGAGAAAAACACTATCCTTACTCCCCAGAAACTCTGAGTCATCCAGAAGGAATTCAAGTTAAAACTCTTACCTTAAAGACTGTGGACTGTTAGCTTTTGTCAGCACTAGTCTGACATTTACTCATCACAACAAAAAAGTAGTTGATCACTTAAGTAGTTTAATTTCAGGATCAAGGGGAAGATCTGTTTCACCCAAAACCTCCTGTGTGCATGGCTGAAATTCTACTTGTGTTTCAAATGAAATCCTACTAAAAGAAAAAAATTTTCTTAATAAGTAATTTACCCTTTGTTGGACCCTAAACAGAATTTCCCCCGACAGCAGGTTTTGATGGTAGCAGGAAGGGGGAGATGGGTAGATCATGATTATAAGTGGATTCCTGTGTGCAAGGGTGCTAAACAATGGGGAGTCAGGGGGATTCAGGAGTATTCACATCACTGACTCCCAGTGGATGGTTGGTGACTGGGTGGCTCTACTCCAGTCTCTTTATCCACTCCAGCTAGAAGTCAGCTTATCCAGTGAAGCTCCACCACTCATTCTAGAAGAAACCTAAGCTGGCAGATAATAGTGAGGTTGACTCAGGTATTTTAGGCAACATTAAAGATTCTTCACCTCCATTCTACTCTCTATCCATGTAACCATCACACTTCATTTCCATTTAACTTTCCATCCACCTGCCTATTAAACTGTCCTCTCATCCACATACCCATTGTAATATTACTATCAACCACCAACAACTATCAATCATTCCATCCATCTACCCATCCAAACAACCTACTCATTATCCACTAACACACCTAACCATCTATCCATATTTCCTCAAAACCACCCACCCATTCACTCATCCAAACCACCATCTATTCATTCATCTCACCACACAACTATTTGGTTATTGATCCGGTCATCTATCCAATAATCTATCTGTTCATCCATACATCCATGATTTATCCAACTATCCATCTAGTCATCCCAAGTAGGTATCCATTCATTCATCTATCCATCTTTCAGTCACCCAGTTACCCACCCACCTTCCAATTAATCATCTAATCAATCACATAACCAACCATTCATCTACCCACGTACTCAACTATTTAACCCTCCATTTTATCCATTTGTCCTAATGGCCATTCACCCATTTTATCATCCATCTGGCTGTGGTTCCATTTATATTTCCATCCTTCATTCTATCTCATCTATAATGGGATTCTACTTTGTGTCAGGCTCTGTGCTTGATTCTGTGGCTACAGAGATGAAACCAACAGTACTACCCCCTGAGAAGCTCAGAGTCTAGTAAGGGAGTCTATCTGACCCTTGGTAATGGATTTTTTTTTTTTTTTTGAGACGGGGTCTTGCTCTGTCACTCAGGCTGGAGTGCAGCAGTGTGATCATGGCTCACTGCAGCCTCAACCTCCTGGGCTCAAGAGCTCTTCCCACCTCTGCCTCCTGAGTAGTTGGGACTACAGGTGCATGCTATATGTATGCCTGGCTAATTTTTGTATTCTTTGTAAAGATGGGGTTTCACCATCTTGCTCAGGTTGGTCTCAAACTCCCGGGCTCAAGCGACCCACATGTCTTGGCCTCCCAAAGTGTTGGGATTACAGTCATGAGCCACCATGCCTGGCCGATGATAGTTTTCTAACCATCAGAGATTCTAGCTCTGAGACTCCGGTGGTTAAGATCTCCATCTCCAATGACATGGGTCAGCTGACTGATAAGCCAGATTTTACTAACATTAATAAGGAAGGAGCCTATACTCCTGCTTAGCATCCAATTAGATAGACCCAGGTCCTGCATGGTCTACTATGGGTAGTGGCAGTGCTCCAGATATCTTCAGAGCTTCTCCAGATGTCCCTCCTTGCCCCTTACACTGGATCCTTCACTCATATCCCATCCACTGGAAAATGAAGTCCTACCACTGGAATGGGAGTCAGTTGCATTTTCCAGTCCGACCCTCAATTCCCCCAATTCTTTTAATAACAGCTCACTGATTTTCTTTCCCTTGGAGGATCAGCTTCTTCAACTTGCTGTTTGTGACAGAATCCAACCCTAAATCCAGCTCCATGAGCTGCCTAAGCCTCAGATTTGGCCAATGAGTTACAATCCTGAGGCTTTCGCTGCACCACTGTGAAGAAGGTGGTCTCTGTCTGTCTGTGTGGTTCTGCTGAAGGACTCTTAGAGCCATCTTTGCCAGACAGGGAAGAGCCTGCCTGAGAATTAAGGTGAGATGAGAGAAATTCATCTGATCACCTGGATCCAGACAGATACCACCTAAAGTTCCTGGAGACACTTGTCCCTTTGTCCTTCTTCCCCTCCCTCCCTCCCTTCTTCCCTCCCTCCCTTTTTTTCTCCCTCTTCTCCATCCTCCCTCCCCCTACTCCACTTTTCTTGGCTTAAGCCAGTGTGAGTTGGATTTTATTCTTTGCAACTGATAAAGTCCTTAAAAAGGCCAACACATTTGGAAGCCTCGAGTGGTAATAAAGTAACCACATCCTACCCCCACTTCAAAATGTAAACGTGGTTTATTTAATGCCTTTTATCCATCACAAAGCACCCATTCCTTCCCAGCATCCCCCTCTTCCTAGAAAACAAGACGCAGCGTAAGGCACGTGCACTGTCCACATGACGTCAAGTAGGGTCTTTAAAAACAAAACTAAGCAATAGTCTTTTCAGCAGCTCAAACTGCCTCCCTCTCTAATGTTCAAAGAATGATTGTCCCCACAAAGCACAACTTGGAGAAGAGAGTGCTTACATTAGAACTGTGAACCACTCCACATGCCAGTTCAAAAAACAAAACCAAACCAATGACTAAGAAACCCAGCCACACAGGTACAAGAGCATAATTCCGGAGTAATGAGACTAGTCCATAAATTAAAAAGAAGACAAGACAAACCCGTCCCCTCCTCATCACCAGGCCTCCCCCAAGTCGTCAATTCCTTGCTTTTGTTCTGTGAGTCTTACAGAAGAGTCTAGACTCCGAGCCAGCCCTTTGCCCCAAAGTCAAATACTCCGAAGCCAAAGTTGGGTACTTTGCTTCTCGGAACCCTCATTTGGACTGATGGACGGCTTCTGAGATGGTCACTGGACACAACGTCTTGGCTGTGGGGCCCCTGCCTGGTGTCCAGCATCTGGGTCTCTGGAGTTCTCGGTGGGGAGGTGGGGAAGGCGAGGGGGTCTGAGGGTGAGATGGTAGGTGGAGATGCTGATCCTGCTATAAATACTCCAGCTCCAGGGCGTGCCTCAGTGCCTCCAGGTCCGCGTGGCAGGATATCCGCCAGAAAGGCATATTGTGCTGAAACACAGAACAGCAGCCACAAGGTTACGCCCCTGCCCCCGTCCCTGGATCCCACGCCCATGGTTAGACGGCATGTGAGAAGTCAACCCAGTTAAGTCTAGCACGTGGGGACTTCCCAAACTATGAGGCACTTGACGTTGCTGGCAGACCCACATCCAGCCAGTACCCACCAGTATGGCCAACCATTTCTATTCACTCAGAGCCTGCTCTGACGGGCTCATCCAGCACTGCCCAGCGTGTTCACTGTTGGACCCTCCTGCCTCTGTTGGTACTATCGTGGTCTTAGGCGGTACACTGACATGGTGTTAAATTGTGCAGTGGGAAAGCAATTCCTTTTTGAAAATCTGTTCTTGCCTGGGCACTGTGGCCCATGCTTGTAATCCCAGCACTTTGGGAGGCTGAGGCAGGAGGATTGCTTGAGGCCAGGAATTGGAGGCTGCAGTGCTCTGAATCCTGTTACTTCAAGAAGAAAGTCACAGCTCGGTGCTGGAACCCCTCCCCAACATTTGTCAATCTCCACTGTGAACAAACAGAGCTGGTCTTGGAGGGTCTTGAGCAGGCTCCTGTAGCTATAGCCAGGTCAGGATGACACTAATTTGTTTTCTTAACAGCTTTTGTTTTTATCTTTTCCTTTTCTTTGCAGCAGGCGGTACTTGCTTCAAGTTATTGTCAGGATAGGGAGTTTTTTTCTTTTCTTTTTTTCTTTTTGTTGAGACAGGGTATCCCTCTGTTGCCCAGGCTAGAGTGCAGTGACATGATCTCTGCTCACTGCAGCCTCAACCTCCCAGGCTCAAGTGATCCTCCTACCTCAGCCTCCCAGGTAGCTGGGACTACAGATGCATGCCACCACATCTGGCTGATTTTTGTATTTTTTGTAGAGATAGGGTTTCACCATGGTGCCCAGGCTGGTCTCAAACTACTGGGCTCAAGCGATCCACCCACCTCAGCCTCCCAAAGTGTTGGGATTACAGGCATGAGCCATCGTGCCCAGCTGAATTTCGTTTCATTAATTTTTTTTTAATTTTAGAGATGGAGTCTTGGTTTGTTGTCCATGCTGCAATGAAGATCATGGCTCACTGCAGCCTTGAGCTCTTGGGCTCAGCTGATCTTCCTGACTCAGCCTCCTGGGTAGCCAGGGACATATCTAGATAAATAGGAAAAAGGAAGGATGCAGGACAAATTGTGTGTGTGTGTGTGTATATATATATGTGCATGTATATGGAGGAAAGAATGCTGGGGTTTCTCAGTAGTTTAAAGGATAAGACTACCTTAGGAAGAATGTAAAGAAATCATTAAGGCAGGTGTAAATAAAATGTCATGGGAGCCAGCCAGAGGAAGCAGTCTCTTTTTTGGTAGAAGTGAATGGGGTGGGGATGTCTCAGGGGAGAAGAGGCGCATGAGACCCAGACCTTGAAGAATGAATGAGGAGGCCAGGCGCGCTGACTCACACCTGTAATCCCAGGACTTTGGGAGGCCAAGGTGGGCGGATCACCTGAAGTCAGGAGTTTGAGACCAGCCTGGCCAACATGGTGAAACCTGTCTCTACTAAAAATACCAAAAATTAGCTGGGTGTGGTGGTGGGCACCTGTAATCCCAGCTACTTGGGAGGCTGGGGCAGGAGATTAGCTTGAACCCAGGAGGCGGAGGTTGCAGTGAGCTGAGATCGCGCCATTGCACTCCATCCTGGGCAACAAGAGTGAAACTTCAACTCAAAAAAATAAAAAATAAAAAAAGAATGAGTGCTTCGTAGTTAGCAGGCCACTGAAGGGAAGGGCATCCCAGGTTGAGCATCCCTGGGCGAGCAAATGAAGATATATAAAGGTGCAAGGGGCAGACCCCAGTGGGGTGTTCTCACAGGTCACAAACACTTATGAGGCATTCACTGGAGACTCAGATAAACCCACAGATAAGAAACAAGATAAGTTCATCTCCTGGTAAGTGCTAGGAAGGAAACAGAACGAGAGATAGGGTAGGAAGCAGCGATGTCTGTCTACTTTTGAGAGCTGGGTCAGGAAAGGAAAGGCCTCTCCAGGCAGTGCCATTTAAGCAGGCCCTGGCAAAGATGTGGGGGAACGTGGGGGCAGGTAGAAGACACAGCAAGTGCAAAGGCCGCAGGAAGGTTGAGCTTGGAATGTAATGCTCATTGCTGCACTGCATGGCTCTTGGCACATAGTAGGTGCTCAAGAAATATTTGTAGAAGGACTGAAAAGAGGAAGAGAGGGAGGGGGAAAAAAAAAGGTAAGTTTCTCAAGCAAAGTGCTCTGAATGTATCCTTTTCTCTTTGTTCTATAGTTTCTAAATAATTCCCAACTCAAGGGAAGCAGAAAACCATCTCCTGTGGGGGCAGCTCTCATCTCTTCAGCACCTTCTCACTGCCCTAGCATTCCCACCCTGCCCTCATCCCGGCCAAGCCTTCCTTTCTTTACAAAGATAGATTCTGGTTGTCACCTGGCCAATCCTGCCCTATTTAAAGAGTGTAATTTTGGCTGGGTGTGGTGGCTCACACCTGTAATCCCAGTACTTTGGGAGGCTGAGGTGGGCGGAACACCTGAGGTCAGGAGTTCGAGACCAGCCTGGCCAACATGGCAAAACCCCATCTTCACTAAAATTACAAAAAATTAGCCAGATGTGGTGGCTCATGCCTGTAATCCCAGTTACTTAGGAGGCTGAGGCACGCGAATCGCTTGAACCCGGGAGGCAGAGGTTGCAGTGTGCCGAGATCACGCTACTGCACTCCAGCCTGGGCGACAGAGCGAGACTCTGTCTCAAAAAAAAAAAAAAAAAATAAAGTGTGATTCATTTTTCTGGGAGAGAATGAGCAAAGGTGGAAGAAAGAGAATGTTCCAGCTGCCTTTACCCCAGGCTTAAAGACTCCACATGCCAGTGGATTCATCACTCGTGGAGAGGCGGAGACAAGTGACCCACTAAAATGGAGATATTAACAACACTGTCAGCAGAAACAGGCGAAGCCTCTGGTCCTGCAGCCATATTTCACACCGCTCAGGTATCCGGTGGCCTGGGCTAATGACTTCCACGTGTCAGGCTGAGAGAATGGCTGGTGGAGAGTGTTTCTCACTAACGTTCTAGGGCTTCTGCCTCAGACACTGGGACTTTCACAAGAGCTCTGTGTGTGGCGGGTGTGTACCTAGTCTTCTTTGGCGGACTCTACTCTTGTCTGACTAGCTCAGGGGTGAAAACCAACTGTGTTTGAAACTGTAAGTCCGTCTCCTCCCTGCCAGGCGTTTGGAGCATGACACAGGCAGGTTTGCATGTGCCAGATGTGTGACTTTAGGCAAATTAATTAACCTCTCTGAGTGTCAAACTCTGTCATCTATAAAATGGGGTGTGGCCGGGCACACGCCTATAATCCTAGCTTTCTGGAAGGCCGAGGTGGACAGATTGTTTGAGTCCAGGAGTTTGAGGCCAGCCCAGGCAACATGGCAAAACCCCATCTCTACAAAAAAAAAAAAAAAAAAAAAAAAAAAAATTAGCCAGGTATGGTGGTGCCTGTCCGTAATCCCAGCTACTTAGAGGCGGAGGTGGGAGGATCGCTTGAGTCCCGTAGGTAGAGGCTGCAGTAAGCTGAGATTGTGCCACTGCACTCCAGCCTAGGTGCCAGAGTGAGACACTATCTCTAAAAAAAAAAAAAAGAAAAAAAAAAAAAAGGGATGCAACGATACCCACTTTGTAGGAGTTTTTGGAGGACTGAACACAATGGTGATGTTAGCAATAAAGTTATGGTGGTGAAGGGCATGGGGTTAGGCCAGCACCTCCAGATGCCAGCCCACAGCCTGGCCACACACCAGTCAGTGTGACTGACCCTGGCAGCTGCCCTCAAGATCCCTCTCCCCTTCTCTCTCAGAAAGAGCTCATTTCTCAGCGGGGCTCATGGCGGCTGACAATAGAGACCGTATCTTCCAGGAAAGGGGAGGAGCTTTCCAGGTAGAGGGAACAGCGCCTGCAAAGCCTTCTAAGCTCCTCTCTCCCCAGGCCCTCTCCCAGGACCCCAGGGCTTCCCTCTTCTTCTGGGTTTCATCTGCTGAGACCCTAAACATTTTTGCATTTCCTTGGGATTTGCTGCCAGGCAGAGATGGGGGAAACCAGGTCCCCCTAATTAAGCTCTCTGACATTAACAATCCACTTCCCAGGCCTCCGGGTGGGGGGTGGCAGCCTCTCTGGGGCACTGTTGACAGGTCCAGACCCAGGACTTTGGCAGCTGTTTCTTTTCCAAGAACAGAGATGTGGCCACCAGAACCCCCCGCCCTCTCCTCATGGGCCCAAGATCACAAATGCAGGATTTTCTTTTTCATTAGCTTAATGCTGTCTTTATTAACTGGGAAGGGTTCCTGGAACATATGATCAGTAAGTATTAAATAAAACACACACATGTGCACTGGCCCCCCACCAGCCTGCCCCGTCGGAACGTCTCTAGGCTCCCGAACAGTTGTCCCAGAAACAATCCAGGGCTACCAGGGGCGGCAGCCAGAGGCAGAGAGGGGGATTTGTAGAAGGAAATTACTCAGGATGCTTCTGCGATTTGCAAATGGAATGGACCGGCAAGCAAGGAGCCTGGGAAGGAGGACCCAGCCAGCCACGGGGAGTGGTGGAAATCTTGGAAGGAGCCCTTGTAAGGCCACGAGGGGTGCTCATAAGAGCAGGAAAACGCAGTTGGAGAGGCGGAAGAAGTACCTTTTTTGCTCCTTGCTCCTCTTCCACACCATCACCGATCACCACGTAGACAGCTTTTCTGCCGAATCTCTGCATTATCCTCTCGAAGCAGCTCTCCTTCCCTGCAAGCACACAGGAAGGGAAGAAAAAACGCTCTGTGAGGACCCAGATTGCAGCCAATACCCGCTCATTAAGAGCTTGGTGCCTGCAGCTGTGCTCCCAAAGGCCCGGTATTCATCATTTCGTTCTTGAGCAAACTTCTGAGGTCAGCACTGTTGTCGTCCCCCCGTGAAGGACGATGACAGCCGGAAACACAGTGAGGGTCAGTAGCTTGCCCAGGACAACACAGCAGGAGGAGGCAGTGCAGGGCTTAGAGCAGGCTCTGGAGTCTCTGCAGCTGTCCGATGTTGAAGTGGCCATGGACGCACAACCATCTGAATGCACTTGATACCGCTGCGCTGGAGACTGTTGTTTGTTTTGCTTTGTTTTGCTTTGTTTTGGTTTGAGACACTGTCTTGCTCTGTCACCCAGGCTGGAGTGCAGTGGCGCCATCTCAGCTCACTGCAACTTCCACCTCCTCGGTTCAAGCGATTCTCCTCCCTCAGCCTCCTGAGTAGCTGGGATTACAGGCACGCATCATCACACCTAGCTAATTTCTGTATTTTTTAGTAGAGATGGGGTTTCACCATGTTAGCCAGGCTGGTCTCGAACTCCTGGCCTCAAGTGATCTGCCCGCCTCGGCCTCTCGAAGTGCTGGGATTACAGGCATGAGCCGCCGCACCCAGCCAGGTTAACCTTTTTTTAATTTTTATTTTATTTTTGAGATGGAGTCTCCCTCTTGTTGCCCAGGCTGGAGTGCAATGGCCCAGTCTCGGCTCACTGCAACCTCTGCCTCCTGGGTTCAAGCGACTCTCTTGCCTCAGCCTTCCGAGTACCTGGGATTACAGGTACCCACCACCACGCCCTGCTAATTTTTTTGTTTTTAGTAGAGATGAGGTTTCACCATGTCGGTCAGGCTGGTCTTGAACTGCCTGACCTCAGGCAGTCCTCCTGCCTTGGCCTCCAAAAGTGCTGGGATTATAGGCGTGAGCCATCACGCCTGGCCATCTTAACCATTTTTTTTTTTTTTTTTGAGACAGAGCCTCTCTGTGTTACCCAGGCTGGAGTGCAGTGGCGCGATCTTGGCTCACTGCAAGCTCTGCCTCCCGGGTTCATGCCGTTCTCCTGCCTCAGCCTCCCGAGTAGCTGGGACTACAGGTGCCCGCCACTATGCCTGGCTAATTATTTTGTTTTGTATTTTTAGTAGAGACAGGGTTGCACCGTGTTAGCCAGGATGGTCTCAATCTCCTGACCTCGTGATCTGCCTGTCTTGGCCTCCCAAAGTGCTGGGATTACAGGCGTGAGCCACCGCGCCCAGCCCATCTTAACCATTTTTAAGTGTATAGTGCATGGCCAGGTGTGGTGGCTCATGCCTGTAATCCCAGCACTTTGGGAGGCCGAGGCAGATGGATCACCTGAGGTCAGGAGTTTGAGACTAGCTTGGCCAACATGGTGAAATCCCGTCTCTACTAAAAATACAAAATTAGCTGGGTGTGGTGGTGCGCACCTGTAATCCCAGCTACTCAGGAGGCTGAGGCAGGAGAACCACTTGAACCCAGGAGGCAGAGGTTGTGGTGAGCCGAGATTGCACCATTGCCCTCCAGCCTGGGCAACAAGAGAGAAACTCCATCTTAAAAAAAAGAAAAAGGGTTAAGATGGTGAAAATTTTATATTATTTAATATTAACCACAATTAAAATTTAAAAAAGAGATTCGAAATAAACCTGCAAAAGTACTTGACATATGCAGGAAAAATGGGAAAAATGAAAAGACAGTATATCTTGTTGAAAAATATTCAACAGGCCGGGCGCGGTGGCTCAAGCCTGTAATCCCAGCACTTTGGGAGGCCGAGACGGGCGGATCACGAGGTCAGGAGATCGAGACCATCCTGGCTAACACGGTGAAACACCGTCTCTACTAAAAAATACAAAAAACTAGCCGGGCGAGGTGGCGGGCGCCTGTAGTCCCAGCTACTTGGGAGGCTGAGGCAGGAGAATGGCGTGAACCCGGGAGGCGGAGCTTGCAGTGAGCTGAGATCCGGCCACTGCACTCCAGCCTGGGTGACAGAGCGAGACTCCGTCTCAAAAAAAAAAAAAAAAAAAAAAAAAAAAGAAAAATATTCAACAACCATTTTGGCCCTTATTACTATAATTTTAAAATCAAAAGGCACTTTTACATAATGTTTGGCCCTAGAACTTCAGTAAAACCAAAACTGTTTCAAGAAAATGCTGCCAAAGTACTGTAAGTCATTTTTTTTTTTTTGCTCTAGAGAAAAAACAATGGAAAAAGTTTCTAATTAAAGATATTTTGGCACGGTGGCTCATGCCTGTAGTCCCAGTACTTTGGGGGGCTGAGGTGGGAGGATTGCTTGAGGCTGGGAGTTGAAGGCTGTAGTGAGCTATGATCTCACCACTGCATTCCAGACTGAGTGACAGTCCGAGTCACTCAGCTATGGACTACATTTCCCAGCTTCCTTGGCAGCTACCTGTGGCCACATGACTAAGCTGGGGCTAACAGGAAGTGAGTAGAACGTAATGTGCATAGCCTTCTGAGCTTGGCCTTCAAATATCAGACCCACTAGAATGACGACAGGCTAGGACTCTGATTTGATCCTATACATGAGAATAAAACCGTAAGGAATGGTGGAAAAATAAAACGGGAGAGACCTGGGTTTCTGGATATCTTTGAGGACAGGGTCACCCCACCAGCCTGGATCACTCACTTCTGTCTGTTCTACTAGGGAGAAAACAGCTTTGACTCTTTTGCAAGCCCTTGCATTTGGGGTGTGTTTGTTACAGCAGCTTTGCCTGTATCTGAACTCATACAGACACTTTGGAAAACTGTGGTCCTAACCAATTTCTTTAGAAGCAGAAGTTAAGGCATGTGGTCTGTGGGGGCTGTTTTGGGGATCTGAGTCATGGCCATAGGCGAATTCCATCCATTTCCCCAGTGTCATGTTCCTTAAACATCCCATTCCCAAGATGGAAAGCTAACCCTACCCTCCATCCCTGTATTACCCCCAAGGTGTGGCTTCTCCCTACCTGTCTTGGTTGCACTGTAGATGTTCTCAATAGGAAACACAGACCCCAGGCCATATAGCAGGACTTTGGCCAGGGCAGGAATTAGTTGAGTGGTGGTGACCAGCACATTGACACAGTTGGGCCTAAGGACAAAGGAGATTGTGGATCAGAACTCAGAGGGACCACAAGGCCAGCCTCCTCCTGCTGCATGAGCCTGCAGTTGGCAGGAAATCTGATAGGTTTGGAGGCTGTGGCTGTCATCTTCAGGCATGTTAGGGCCCAAGGATTCTCAGGCTCTTCCTCTCTTATAAGCCTGAAGCTGCCTGACATGGCGAAATGTAGTATGGGGGGAATAGTAGTATGGGGTGAATACTTTTCTTATATAAAAAGCAAATGTTTATTGCAAGGGCCATACATTTAAATAGTTGCAGGTAATGTAAATGAGAGATATGGAAAAAGTGTAGGCCAAAAGGGAGAGGTGAGGACTGGAGTAAGCTGGAGCCTGAATGCCAGTTCTCATCTTTTGGGAGAATTCAGAAACCTGGAAACCTGTTGGGCCCTGAAAAGTCTCTGCAGCTATTAGCTCAGCTATGCTCTAAGGTATCCACTGAGCCTTGTGCACTTAAGCTTTATTAAATATTTGGGCTGGGCATGGTGGCTCATGCCTGCAATCCCAGCACTTTGGGAGGCCGAGGTGGGTGGATCACCTGAGCTCAGGAGTTCAAGACAAGCCTGATCAACATGGTGAAATCCCATCTCTACTAAAAATACTGAGGCTGAGGCAGAATTGCTTGAACCTGGGAGGGAGAGGTTGTGGTGAGCCGAGATCACGCCACTGCACTCCAGCCTGGGGGACAGAGTGAGACTCTGTCTCAAAAAAAAAATTGGAAAGTGTGCAAGTGAGAATTTGAGGAGTCCAATTCTCCTAAGTGTGGACATGCAGGAGCCACCACTGTCTACTGCAAGAAAGTTCAGTGTCACAGAGGAAAACAGGGGCTGCCACTTGCCGGGAGTTGATGAGGTTTAGTGCCTTCAGGGAGTGGGTCAGCCAGAGGTCTGTGAGAGCTTCCAGCTCGGCTCGGAGCTGTAGCCAGGTCTCCCTTTTGGGAGCACCTATCAACCCTGTGGACAAAGGAAATAAAGATGTAGTCATCATACTAGAAAGATCTGGGGGACACAGGTAGGGAACAGGAATCTAGCTACTGTACCCTGAAGGTTAAAATGATATCCAAAGTAAACTTCAATCCAGTGGCTTCTCTTAATATTATCCTGAGATCAATAGATTGATAGATTAATCCATCTACTGACTGATCCACACATCCACCCACCCACCCATCCATCCATCCATCCATCCATCCACCCACCCACCCACCCACCTATCCACCCATCCATTCACCCAATATCCTTCCATCCACCCATCCATCCATCCACCCAATATCCATCTATCCATCCTATCCATCCATCCATCCATCCATCCACCCACCTACCCACCCACCCACCTATCCACCCATCCATTCACCCAATATCCTTCCATCCACCCATCCATCCATCCACCCAATATCCATTCATCCACCCATCCATCCATCCATCCATCCACCCATCCATCCATCCACCCACCTATCCACCCATCCATCTACCTACCCACCTATCCACCCATCCATCCACCCAATATCCATCTATCCATCCATCCACCCACCCACCCACCCATCAATCTACCCACCCATCCACCCACCCACCTATCCATCCATCCACCCATCCACCCATCTACCCCCACATCCATCCATCCACGCATCCAACAAAAAATTCAGGAGTGCCTTCTAGGTGCTTGATATTGTAATAGGCACTGAATATACAGATATAAACAAAAATATGCAGATTATAGAGCTTATATTGTTATGGTAGAGACAGGGGATTAATAACATAAAAAAAAGATGAACATTTTTGAGTGCTTATTATGTGCCGGGCTCTGCTTTTAACACTATTTATTTCATTCTCACAATGACACTATAGGTGGACACCATTTTTATTTCTATATTTTTAGGTAAAGAAACAGGCTTTGTGATGTTGACTGACTTGCTCACCATAGGGAGAAAATAATGGACACAGGTCCGGCACCCAGGCAGCTGGCTTCCAGAGCCACCCTGTGGGTATTTCTCAACCTGCCATTCTCTCAGCCTTCAGTAGCTTTAAGATAAAGTTCAAAATCCCCAGCAACATGATCCTGTCCCTACTGAGTTTCATCTCCTGCTGCTGTCTTTCCATTCCAGCCTGGAGGCCTCCTGTTTGTTCCCTGAAACACCAAGTGGTCTCTTGCCCCAGGACCTTTGCACATCTCATTTCAGAACCTGGACCACTCTTCTGACATCTTCTGCTTTTGCTTGGCTAAATCCTTCACACTCTGCATTTGGGCCTCATCTTTTTTTTTTTTTTTTTTTTTTTGAGACAAGGTCTTGCTCTGTCACCTAGGCTGGAGTTCAGTGGTGTGATCACAGCTCACTGCAGCCTCAGTCTCCTAGGCTCAAACAATCCTGCAATCCTTCCACCTTAGCCTCCTGAGTAGCTGGAACTACAGATGCCTGTCACCATGTCTGGCTAATTTTTGTATTTTTCTTTTTCTTTTTTTTTTTTTTTTTTTTTGAGACGGAGTCTCGCTCTGTCACCCAGGCTGGAGTGCAGTGGCCGGATCTCGGCTCACTGCAAGCTCCGCCTCCCAGGTTCACGCCATTCTCCTGCCTCAGCCTCCCGAGTAGCTGGGACTATAGGCGCCCGCCACCTCGCCCGGCTAGTTTTTTGTATTTTTTAGTAGAGACGGGGTTTCACGGTGTTAGCCAGGATGGTCTCGATCTCCTGACCTCGTGATCCGCCCGTCTCGGCCTCCCAAAGTGCTGGGATTACAGGCGTGAGCCACTGCGCCCGGCCGAATTTTTGTATTTTTCATAGAGGTGGGGTCTTGCTATGTGGCCCAAACTAGTCTTGAACTCCTGGCCTCAAGCAATCCTGCCTTGGCCTCCCAAAGTGCTGGAATTACAGGTGTGAACCTCTGCATCCTGCCTTAAGGCCTCATCTTAAATGTGGTTTGCTCTGGAAGGTCTAACCTGATCTCTCCAGGCTGGGTCAGGTCCCTCTAGTTTATATTCTCCCAACACACTGTAGCTCTTCTTCACAACACTTCTCACAACTCTAATTTTAAGTGTATCTGTGTGACAATGTGTTTGGCATCTGCCTTGGCCACTAGGCTATTCACTCTAGGGCAGAGGGCAGGGACCGAGTCGGTCTTGTTTGCCACCATAGCAGCGGTTTCTGTAGCAGGGGCTGGCCCGTGCTTGGTGCTCAATCAGTATTTGCTGAAGGAAGAATTAATTAGGACAAAATGCTGCCTGTGCTATGGAGACACCGTCTTCTCTACATAGAAGACCCCAGTGTCCAAACTGGGCCCTATGTCATCTGGACACCGCCAGCTCTCTCATCCTGTCCCGGACCACATGTCCCCCACTCCAGCCATGCTGGCCTTCTTTATCTTTCTGAAAAGTGTCAAACTCCTTTGGTCTAAGAGACTTTTCATTTGCTGTTTGTGGTAGACACTGTTAGTTGCCATCCACTATCTATTTTTTCACTTGTAATTAGTAAAAATATAAATACAAAAGGATCTTCTCATTAGTAATAAGAATCCTGATTTTGGCTGGGTGAGGTGGCTCACGCCTGTAACCCCAGCACTTCGGGAGGCTGAGGTGGGGAGATCACTTGAGCCAGGTGTTTGAGACCAGCCTGGGCAAGACCGGAAGGCCCTGTCTCTACAAACAATTTAAAAATTAGCCAGGCATGGTGGCATGTGCCTGTGGTCCCAGCTATTCCGGAGGCTGAGGTGGGAGGATCACTGGAGCCTAGGAAGTCGAGGGTGCAGTGAGCCGAGATCATGCCACTGCACTCCAGCCTGAGAAACAGAGTGAGACCCAGTCTCAATAAATAAATAAATTCAAAGATAGAAGGGGCCAGGTGGGGTGGCTCACACCTGTAATCCCAGCACTTTGGGAGCCCGAGGCGGACAGATCATCTGAGATCAGGAGTTCGAGACCAGCCTGGCCAACATGGTGAAACGCCGTCTCTACTAAAAATACAAAAATTAGCCAGGTGAGGTGGTGGGCACCTGTAGTCCCAGCTACTCGGGAGGCTGAGGCAGGAGAATCGCTTGAACTCGGGAGGCGGAGGTTGCAGTGAGCTGAGATTGTGCCACTGCACTCCAGCCTAGGTGACAGAGCGAGACTCCGCCTCAAAAAATAAATAAATAAATAAATAAATAAATAAATAAATAAAAAATAAAAAGATAGAAGGATCCTGAGATCCTGGGCTCCTAACACTGTAGAGTACTCAGCCAGCTTTGGAATGCCTACAGCTCTTGTATATAAGAAAAAAAATACATTTCTATCTGGTTTAAGCCATTGTTTTTCGTGTTATTTTTTGGTTGGTTGTTCTTTTATTTACGCAGTTGAATATAGCTGAACTGATTGACTCTTTCCTTGTACTGGTCATCCCCCAGCTCTGGGCATTTGGTTATCATTATTAGACTCTCATCTAGAATATTTAGAATACTGAGTTTAAATATCCCTTCCTGAGAGATGGACTCTGGGTCCACTATTCCAAGTATCCCCTGGCCACCACTGCCCACGCTGGGCTCTCTACCATATTCCTCTGTTTCTTCTACAGCTGTGATCATTCTCTGAAATGACTGAATTAAGAATTTAAAGCCGGGTGTGGTGGCTCACACCTGTAATCCCAGTACTTTGGGAGGCTGAGGCGGGTGGATCACCTGAGCTCAGGAGTTCGAGACCAGCCTGGCCAACATGGTGAAACCCCATCTCTATTAAAAATACAAAAATTAGCCGGGCATGGTGGCATGTGCCTGTATTCTCAGCTAGTCGGGAGGCTGAGGCAGGAGAGTCACTTGAACCCGGCAGGTGAAGGTTGCAGTGAGCCGAGATTGCACCACTGTACTCCAGCCTGGGTGACAGAGTAAGACTCCATCTGAAAAAAAAAAAAAAAAAAAAAGAATTTAAGTGATTTGCTCACTTATTGATGGTCTGTTTCCTCCACCCATTGAATATAAACTCTTTGAAAACAGGGATCTTGTTTCTTTTGTTCACCGTTGAATCCACAACCTAGGCCTTTGACGATGGACACATGGGTGAATGAATGAAGAATGAATGGATCTTCTTACTGCTACATGTCCCATCTTCTCATTAGTCTATCAACTCTAGGAGAACACATGGCCTCTGGTTTTCCTCTCTCTCTGCACCTTCCCCACAGACCCTTAGCAGGAACCCTCAGTAACAATACAAACTCACAAGGCTCAGCACTTTTCAGTTGACAAAGGGCTTCCCGACATGCTGTCTTGTGTAACCAGCTGCCCAACCACCCCTACTTTGCTCCCCGCTGGGAAGTGTGCTTCAAGCTGCTTCCTCGGTGTTTTCCTCCAGGCTTGGCCTCCTTCCCACCTTCCCCAGATAACAATGGTGCCACTTAAGGAGAGCATATGTGTGTCAGAGCCGTTCTGAGCACCTTTCCTGTACGAATTCACAACATCCTGGCAAGAATCCTTGTGTACACTGTGTATATTGCAGACACTATTAGCCACCTACCACTGACGCTGGGCAGCATCACTGGCCCCAGTTTACACACGAGGAGGAAACTGAGGCACAGGGAGGTCAAATAACCTGCTCAGAGCTACACGGGAAGTGGTAGAGGGAGGAATGACATCAGGCCAAGGCCCCTGATTCCAACCCCTGCCTCCTAGATGGTGATTTACTAAGTATTTTCTCCATCCTGTATTTTGCAGGTGTCTTTCTTCCGAGCACACCTTCTAAAACACCTGGAATCGCGGGGATCTGTGGTGATCTCTGGACTGGAAGCCACGGCCATGCACCTGGCTCGTTCTGTGATGCAGGAACAGCTGGGATAGTGAGGGGGACTGGCATGCCGCTAGCTGTGGCCTCCTCACCGTCTGATGCCTCGGGTGCTCTCCTCTCAGCTATGGGTGAGTAGAGCAGCCTGACAAAGCCCTGGCATTTCCTGGGCCTTAACCTGGATGGGGAGCAGATGCTCTCTGTTGGCCAACCCCATCCCTGTCTCCCCTAAGTGAGCCCTCCTGCTCCCCTCCTCCCTCCGTGCAGGGCTGGGTACAAAGGTTGGGACTTGACCAGAGCTTGCTCCTTCACTCCTGCAATCAACACACTCACATCTGAGAGGCCACCAAGTGTGGCCCTGAAGGGCAGAGGTGGTGGAGTCGTCCAGCCTGGGACTCCACTGTGGCTCTTCTGCCTGGGCTGTGTGACGCTGGGCAGGTTACTTAACCTCTGTAATCTCAGTTTCTGCTTTTGAGCAACACCGCTGATAAAACCATTTACCTTACAGGGATGCTGTGACGAGTAAAGGAGCTATTCCATGAAAACGGTGGCAACACTGGCAGAGTGAGTGCTCCATAAACATTAGCTACTGCCAGGACTGCACTTAGCACACGGTCTGCATTAGCACCGCAGCCACGAACACGACAGGAAGTCTGTCCCAAAGAACGGATGGGAAAGCTACCAGGGATAGGGGAAGACACAGAGGAACCCGAGGCTCCCAAGCAAAACTGAGAGCAACTCATGACAAATACCACCATTTACTGAGTGCCTGCTGTGTACCAGGCATGGAGTCATGCCTTTTGTATGCATTCACAATAAATCTCTCAATAATCCAGGAAAGCAGAAGTATTTGTATTCTCCGTTTCATAGATTTATTTATTTTTTGAGATGGAGTTTTGCTCTTGTTGCCCAGGCTAGAGTGCAACCTCCGCCTTTCGGTTTCAAGCGATTCTCCTGCCTCAACCTCCCAAGTAGCTGGGATTACAGGTGCCTGCCACCACACCCAGCTAATTTTTTTGTATTTTTAGTAGAGACGGGGTTTCACCATGTTGTTCAGGCTGGTCTCGAACTGCTGACCTCGTGATCCACCTGCCCTGGCCTCCCAAAGTGCTGGGATTACAGGCGTGAGCCACCGTGCCCGGCCCTCATTTCATGGATTTAAAGACTGAGGCTCATTAAGATGACCGTATGTATGTTGCCTAAGGCCACATAGCTAGAAAGTTGTAGAGCTGGGACTGGAAGCGTGTTCTGTCCAGTTTGAGAACCGGGACTGTATTCTTTCTAGGAATGGAAGGGGGTGGCCCTAGAAGCTTTTGGGGCCAATGTGTATATTGCAGACACTATTAGCCACCTACTCAAACCCTGCCCTTATGGGCCAGTGGTTGGTTCCAGGCACTGTGGCAACCAGGAAGACTCCTAGATGTCTCCTGGAAAGGGTGCAGTATTACCCCCAGTTAAAAACCTCTGTTCTAGAGAACTCCAGAATTCTCTAGACTACGGCTGAGCCAGCCTCGCCTCCAGTGCCTTCAGACTTCTTGTTTGGGGCAATGAGCAAATGTACCTAGTACCTGAAGCCAGGGTGGTCTCTCCTTGGCTGCACTTAGAATTACTCAGGGATCTTTACGACTCCTGATGTCCAGGCTGCAGCGATACCGAGACCATCAGAAACGGAAACTCCTTGGGTGGTTCCAGTGAGAGCCAAGTGTGAGAACCCGTGACTTCCAGGGCTTCTTCAACTTTAATGCCTCCACGGTCACCTGGCGGGCTTGTTAAAAATGTAGATTCTGGGCCAGGCAGGTGCTGCATGCCTCTAATCCCAGCTACCTGGGAGGCTGAGGTGGGAGGATCACTTGAGGCCAGAAGTAATTGGAGACCAGCCTGGGCAGCATAGCAAGACCTTGTCTCAAAAATAAAAAGAAATTTTTTCAGAGCAGATTCTGAGTCAGTTGCCCAGGATGAGGCCTGACACCCTGCACTTCTCTCTCTTTTTTTTTTTTTTGAGACAGGGTCTCGCTTTGTCGCCCAGGCTGGGGTGCAGTGGTGTAATCTCGGGTCACTGCAGACTCTGCCTCCTGGTGACCCTGCACTTCTAACCAGCTCCAGGGGGATGCTGATGTGGTTGGTCTGAGGACAACAATCTGAGCTGCAAAGACTCAAGGCACAGGTCCTCCCCCATTCCAAGGGGGATTCTGGAATTCCAGAATCCAAGCGGGGATTCCAGGGCTGTGAAAACACAGATTCTGGGCCCGAGTTTCAGATTTGCTAGGCCTGAGGTAGGGCCAGAGACTCTGCATTTCCAACATATGCCCAGGTGATGCTGACGCTGCTGCTTGGAGGACCACCCGTGAGAGCCTCTGGCTGTGGGTAAGAGAATTCCGCCCCCATGCCCACCCCGCACCATTTGTGGCCTGAAGGATCTTGGACCAGATGCAGCCTCCATCCCTCAGCTTTCCCACCCCCAAAGTGAAGGTGACAAAATACCAGTGCTGTATTCCGAAGGGTGTCGTCAGGGTTGCATTAAGTGGGCTGGTACTGATTGTGAACCTCTCTGCCTGCGCCTGGCACAGCAGGGACACAGAATTGACAGCATCCATCCCGACGAGCTTCCCTTCCTCGGAGGCCCGAGGCTCACGGTACTCACCGCCGACGTTGTTCTTGTAGGTATTGTACATCTCCTTCACCCGCCGGTAGCGGAAGGCCAGCTTCCTCATCCAGTCCACGCCGCCGTGCACGCCAGAGCCCAGGCACAGGTTGGTTCCTGGGGCTGAACTGTGGAAGCCATCAGCGGAGAAGTTGTACGTGCTGCAGAGAGAGGAGGGGAGGGACGGTGTTAGTGCAGGGGGGTGCAGGGCACCTTCACTGGGAGACTGCAGGCTCTAAGGGACCCACGGGTAGGCTTTCAGGTGCCCATGAGCCCCTCGAAATGCACAGGGTGCTGCGAGTGTACATTTAGGGGGCAGCAGGACCACAGCTTTCATTAGCTTCCCCAAGAAAAGTGGTGTCTTTTTCTCTTACCCGATCCACATCCGTTTGCCTTTTTCTTGTTTATTTTTTAATTTTTATTTTTTTGAGACAGGGTCTTGCTCTGTGGCCCAGGTTGGAGTGCAGTGGTATTATCACAGCTCATTGCAGCCGCAACCTCCCAGCTCAACGGATCCTCCTACTCAGCCTTCTGAGGACCTGGGACCGCAGGCGTGCACCACCACAGTTGGCTAACTTATTTTTATTTTTTGGAGAGATGGAGTCTCTCTATGTTGCCTGGGCTGGTCTTGAACTCCTGGGCTCAAGGGATCCTCCTGCCTTGGCTTCCCAAAGTACTGGGATTATAGGCATGCACCACCATGCCTGGCCCCTTGTTTTGACTTTTAGAAATTATTATTATTTTTTTATTTTGCAATGGAGTCTTGCTCTGTTGCCCAGGTTGGAGTGCAAAGGCATGATCTTGGCTCACTGCAACCTCCACCTCCCAGGTTCAAGTGATTCTCCTGCCTCAGCCTCCCCTTCCCAAGTAGGTGGGATTACAGGTGCCCTCCACCACATCCAGGTAATTTTTTTGTATTTTTAGTAGAGACAGGATTTCACCATGTTGTCCAGGCTGATCTTGCACTCCTGACCTCAAGTGATCCACCCGCCTCGGGCTCCCAAAGTGCTGGGATTATAGGTGTGAGTCACTGTGCCCAGCCATGGATTTATTCTTGAAAAAGTGAACACTGACCATTAACTCAGATGCTACCATGGGGAGAGGTCTAGATGTTAAGAGATGGAGGCCCTTGGGGAGGGCAGGAACCAGTGACCAGGATGGACAGGGGATCTGTTAAGAGCTTGGGTTCCAGAGCCAGGCTGCCCGGATTTGAATCCTGCCCTCCCTGCTGACCAGCCATGTGAGTTTGGGCCGACTGCTTAACCTCTCTATGCCTCACATTCCCCAGCTGTGAAATGAGGATGAAGATAAAACCATCTCTCTCATCTCTCCTAGGGTTACTGTGCACATGCAATGAGTTATCCCATGTAATGCATTTGGAATAGAGCATGGCACAAAACGAGGCATCTCTGAAGGCTGGTTCTTACTGCTAACTGAAAAAGAAAAAAAAAAAAAACAAGAGGCATTTCATGCTTGGGACCTAGGATATAGTAGGCACTCCATAAATATTTCTTGAATGAATAAGTGGAGAATTTGGTGTCTAAAGAAGAAAACACCCTTGGGCTGAGAATTCTCAAAGTGAGGTACCAAACAGCTCAGCATAAGACAGGGTTCAGAGGACTATTGCTCTAAATTCCAAGCCAGCTAGCTACGCGGGAAATTTTATAGAAACACAACGATGCTGCTCATTGCCTTGAAAGGAAGACTGCTTCCCAACGATGACTTCATGGAAAGGACCAATTAACCTTGATCTGGGGTTTATTTATTCCATCAATTGAGAAGTCCTGGTGGGGCTGGAGCTTTGCTCCTTGCCAGTCCTGACTGCAGAAGGGATTTTCCAAATGGCTGATTAAAATGAAGCCGGCATCTGCCTGCCGATCACTTCCGATTGTGCCGGGCTTTGAAAGGACTTACAGGGCTCAGGAACAGAAACTTTGATTTCTGTTTTTGCAATAAGTTGGGAGAGACACCTTGGAAGCAGGTACTAAATAAAGTTACAACAACTGGTCCCATAACCAAAACATTATTTTGTCTAATAATATATCTGATGAGCCTAAAGCTCAATGTGGTAATTTTGGAGGAGCACAGATTAACTATGGTTCCGTTTTTATAAACTTTTCCCAGGGGCAGGCTTGGAACATTCCAGCCCACATTCCTCTGGAAGTTGTCTCTTTTTTTTTTTTTTTGAGATGAGTCTTGCTCTGTCCCCTAGGCTGGAGTGCAGTGGCACGATCTCAGCTCACTGCAACCTCTGACTCCTGGGTTCAAGCAATTCTCCTGCCTCAGCCTCCTAACTGGGATCACAGGTGCTCGCCACCATGCCCGGCTAACTTTTGTATTTTTAGTAGAGATGGGGTTTCACCATGTTGGCCAGGCTGGTCTCGAACTCCTGACCTCAGGTGATCCGTGTGCCTTGGCCTCCCAAAGTGCTGGGATTACAGATGTGAGCCACTGTGCCCGGCCTGAAGCTGTCTCATATTGAGCAATGGGTTACCTGATTCCTGGAAGCCATGTCCTGGAGTGTTTTCCCGAGAAACCAGACACACCACTTACTCATTTGAGAAGTGTTTTTTAAGTATTGGCTGTATCAATTGTTATATTAAAAATATATGCATGCTGGTCAGGTGTGGTGGCTCATGACTGTAACCTCAGAACTTTGGGAGGCTGAGGTGGGTAGATCACTTGAGGTTAGGGGTTCGAGACCAGCCTGGCCAACATGGTGAAACCTTGTCTCTACTAAAAATACAAAATAATTAGCTGGGTGTGGTGGTGCATGCCTGTAGTCCCAGCTACTTAGGAGGCTGAGTCAGGAGAATTGCTTGAGCCTGGGAGGTGGAGGTTGCAGTGAGCCGAGATCACGCCACTGCACTCCAGCCTGGGTGACAAGAGTGAAAGTCAGCTTCAAAAAAAAAAAAAAAAAATATATATATGTGTATGTATGCTAATGAATACAATCAAATATTCAGAGGCAGCTGCCTCCTTAGGAAGACTGCTGGAGGAGAAGTACGTGATACTCTGAGCTTGACTACTGAGAAAAAATTGGTTGTAACATCTCTGGACCCTCGATGGGAGGAGAGAAGCTGAAAGAAAGGGTATTTTCAACATTTTGGGCAGATCTTGGAAGAATATATACCAGACTCTTAATGGTGGTGATTTTGGGAGGTGAGGTCAGGTTAAGTGTGGGATTTTTTTCTGTTATGCACGCATTACTTCAGTAAGCAGGAAAAAATAGCAATAGATGAGCAGCGTTTAGTGATTTGAGGTGATGAGCAAGAGACTGCAGGGTTGAGGGGTGAGGTTGTGATTTTCTAAACAAATTTTTACTCATTTATTTATTATAGTAGAGATGGGGGTCTCATTATGTTGCTCAGGCTGGTTTTGAACTCCTGAGCTCAAGTGATCCTCCTGCTAAGGCCTCCCAGAGTCCTGGGATTACAAGTGTCAGTCACCACATCCGGCCAGTTGTGATTTTTGAGTTTGAGACGCAAAAGTCCTAGTTCTGGCTGGAGGCAGGCACACCTTGTCCTTATAAGCAGCCCTCCTCTCCCATCCCATTGCCTAGTAGAAGGAGAACTTGATAATCAATCAATCAATCAATGGGCATTTTTGACTCCCCAGATTCCCACCTTAAATCTTGGCCATTGTCATCTGATGAGACGTCGTCAACGTGGATCTGGTCACAATCCTATGGAAAATGTGACAAGAAGAGAAAGAGAGAGAGAGAGAGAACGTGCCTTGTTAATCTGATGTAGCCTTTAAGGGCTGGCTTCATAAGCTGAGGGCTGGGATAAGCACTGCATTGGGAGTCATCAGGCTCGGGTTCTAGTCTGGGTTTGGCCACTCAAGGTTAGATGTCCTTAGGTTCAATCTCATCCTCTTTTTCTGTTTGGTTTCCTTATAAATGAGCAGGTTGACTGCAAGGAAAGTGACCATACAGTTACTCATCCAAACAGAGATAGTTTTGTAGTAAAGGGGGCTGGTATTATACTAGGGGGATAGGTGCAAACCAGGACTCCCCTAGGTCCCCAGCTTCCCAGGTATGGCCAGACATACGGTCACCCTGGCCATATGGTGGACCTTCGTTGAAGGTGTTCCCGCTGCTTGAAATGCTCTCCTGCCTTCACCTACTTAGTGAATCCTGTGCTTTTCAAGTATTAGCTCCTGGAGGGACACCTGCTGTGGGCCATGATCTGTGATCATCATTTACTGAACACTTAGTATGTGCCAGGCACTATCCCCCGGGCTTGCCATTCAACAAACTCCAATGCCATGCTGTTTCCCATTCAGTTTCCTTGGGGAAACACCTCTCTCTGTGGGACAAGACCATGGGGTGGAGGCCGGGCACGGCGGCTCACGCCTGTAATCCCAGCACTTTGGGAGGCTGAGGCAGGTGGATTGTTTGAGGCCAGGAGTTCGAGATCAGCCTGGCCAACATGGAGAAACCCTGCCTCTACTAAAAATACAAAAAAATTAGCTGGGCATGGTGGCACACATCTGTGGTCCCAGCTACTTGGGCGGCTGAGGCATGAGAATTGCTTGAACCTGGGAGGCAGGAGGCTGCAGTGAGCTGAGATCACACCACTGCACTCCAGCCTGGGCGACAGAGCGAGACTCTGTCTCAAAAAGAAAAAAAAAAAAAGTAAAAAAGCCGATTCTCCTCTCAGAGCTTCCAGAAGGAATGCCAGTGACACTGATAGGGACTCCTGACCTCCAGAACTGTAAGAGGACACAGGTGTGTTGTTTGAAGCCAGTAAGGGGTGGAAATTTGTTACAGCAGCCCTGGGGAACAAATACACCAACTTTTCAGATTAAGTGAATGCAGCTGGGTTTCTGGCACTTTGCAGCCAAGAGTCATGAGGGATGCCACGTCCCAAGAGGAGCCTACACGATGCACAGCTGCCAACTCCGCCTGCATCGTGAAGTGCACTCATGATAGCCTGATGGGGCAAACATATCATGAGTGCACTTCATGATGCCAGCAGAGCGATATGATGATATGTTGATGGGGTAAAAAGTGTGCGGGGGTACCAGCCCCTGCAGTACTGATTCAGGGTGCAGGCTCTGGAATCTGACCGCCTGGGCCTGGATCCTGGATCCAACCACTTCCCAGTGTGTGACCTTGAGCGAGGGGCATGACCCTCGTGAACCCCAGAGGCCTGACTGATAAATGGACCTGATAACTGAACCCACTTCCAGATGAGGTGAGGAGAAGTGAGACGCTGCATGAGAGCACTGAGAACAGTGTCGGGTGCACAGTGGGCGCTGCACACGTTAGTTTCTACCACTGTGTTAAGATCTTACACATTTTCCCACATTTTAGTTGCAAGGTGATTTCTGGAGGCAGCTGCCTCCTTACAAAAGCTGCTGGAGGAGGAGAAGCACGTGGGACTCTTGAGCTTGACTACTGAGAAAAAATTGATTGCAACATCTCTGGACCCTTGATGGGAGTAGAGACGCTGGAAGAAAGGGTACTTTCAACGTTTTGAACAGATCTCTTTTTAGACAATTGCACAAGCAAAAAGCTTTTTTTTTTTTTTTTTTTTTTTTGAGACAGAGTCTCACTCTGTCACCCAGGTTGGAGTGCAGTGGCACAATCAGCTCACTGCTACCACCTCCCAGGTTTAGGTGATTCTCAAGCCTCAGCCTCTCGAGTAGCTGGGACTACCGGTGTGTGCCACCACGCCTAGCTAATTTAGGAGAGAGGAGGTTTTGCTATGTTGGCCAGGCTGGTCTCAAACGCCTGGCCTCAAGAGATCCTCTAGTCTCGGCCTCCCAAAGTGCTAAGATTACAGGTGCGCCTGGCCAAAAGCGTTGAATTTATCTTTGAGAATATAAGCTTTGCAGGGGGATGGTGGGAAACCCCTGCCTCATTCATTTTTTTTCTTTCTTTAAAAAATAGAGATGTTGCCCAGGCTGGTCTTGAACTTCTGGGCTCAAGTGATCCCCCTGCTGTGGCCTCCCAAAGTGCTAGGATTATAGGCCTCCTCATTAATTTTTTAAAGATACATAAGGTAGTCTTGTTGTTATGGTGATGTTTAGGGAGGCAAGGGAGGGGTCAGTGGCATCTGGGGCAGCCCTGATTGCCTCGTAGGGAGCTGGCTTGAAATCTGAGAGAGGGGTTGGCAAGAGGGTAGTGTGGCTGCTGGTCCCTCTTCGGCCCCTTGAATGGGTTTCAGATTAGAAAGGGTTGTGCTGGAAGGTGAGGCTTGTTTCCAGAGTCCTTGACACACATGGGCCCCGGCACAGCAACTTTGTGGCAGATGACAAAGTGTAACTGCCATTCTCACCTCTGCATAGGACCCTGCATCTCTGTGGCCCATGGGCAGCACCCTGGGTTTGGACAGTGGTGTGCTCTTAAGGCCTGGAGACCAATGGCAGCAGGGAAGTCCCCCCAGGTGGCTTCCTAGGGGTCAGCTCTGGGCAAATGGGAGTAAGCAGATGGCCAAGAACACGGTGGACGCTAAAGGGTGACCCTGAATGAGAAACTCTTTGGGAAGTGGGGGACTGGAAGGACACTGAGTGACCGCTCTTGGGCCAGCAGACATCTGGTTACACCTAAGCTTTTACTGCTCATTATTTTGTATTTCCTTTCTTTCCATTTACCCAGGACTCTGATCAATGCTTGGTGGTCTCAGGTATAATTTATCCACTCTCCCCAAGAAGGAGTGATCTTTTCTGCAGTGGTCAAGCATGATGATACTCTCTACATTGAAAGAATCTAGAGCCATGTTTTCTAATATAGTAGCAATTAGCTGCCTGTAGCTATTTACAGTTACATTGAAATTCAGTAAAGTTAAATAACATTAAAGATTCAGTTCTTTAGTCCTATTTCAAGTGCTCAAGACCTACATGTAGCCAGTGGTTACTGTATGAACGGTGCAGATATTTTATCATCGCAGAAATCTCTATTGGACAGCGCTGCTCTAGACGGGTGAGGGAGCCAGACTGGCAGCTTCTCTACTGTGTTGATAAGTTCAGTTAGGCAAGAGCCTGCAAACTGGCCTGGAGACATATCTACTTAGCCCATCGCATGCTTAAATTTTTTTGAAGCAAAGGGCAATATGTAAACTTGGGGGATATCCTCTCTCTTTTCTCTCTGCCTCCTCTTCCCTTTCTCTTCCTGTTCTTGCTCTCTCTCCAGATTTTCAGCTACCTCCTTCAGCCAGGGCATCCATTTACAGTTTCCCACCATCTCTACTGGGCTTGCTTCAGTTTACATTACCTGGATCCTTGGCCCCCGTAGGCATGTGAGTCTGAGACCTCTGACCCATGCACATATAAATGGATGGCCTAGGACGAGCAATCCTCACATGTGAAGGAAAATGGGATTTTAAAGGCAACCGCTGACTTTACAGACACAGGCGCAGAGGAAACAAAATGAACAGATACCCCCAGTTCACTGCTTTGCCTGAAATTGGAAAAATGCCCCGTCCGCCCCCCAGGCCTTCCCTTAAGCTCTGGAGCCACTCCTGAGGTCACCCGGGCTCCGGCCCCTGGGCAGGGTTCCATGCGCTGTCTTTGATGTCAGGGGAAAGGCATTTGGGGAGGCTCTGTTTTTCTCATTTGGAAGGGGATTGTTGGGGGCGCTAAAGTGTGACAACAGTAGCGATCACATTTCGGTCTTAATAAAATACCGTGACGCTCAGCTAGACGCTACCTCATACTCCACCAGCTGACCTGGATCGAGTTACCCCTTGAGCCAGCTCAGAGGGGAGCTGGACTGCGCAGAGGCCATGAGGATGGGGGAGCCTCCGGGGAAGAGAATCCCACGACCCTCAGTTCCACCATCCCTCTCCTAGGTATGAGGGTGGGGGGACTTAAGTCAGAGGGGAGACTTGTCCACACGAACTGCAGGGTGCTTCTGGTCTCTTCCAGCTCAAAGTGTGAGTATCTTGTAGGAGTCTGAATGGGATCTGCTGGCAGACATGGTGGAAGGGTTCCCATAGCGTTGACACAGGTGAGGTGCAGTGGGGCTGAGGACCGGGCCCTGATGCAATCCCTGTCTCGAGGGATTTTTACTTTCTGACCCAGAGTAACACCTGCAAAAAGCCTTGTATAAAAATGTCCATCATCCTGGTGAGAAACTGGAAAACACCTAAACTTCCCTTGATGAGGTCGTAGCTAAAGAAAATGTGGTATATCCATTCAGTGGAATCCTACTCAGCATCAGCAGTGCAGATGGAGGTGGGGTTTTTTTTTTTTTTTTTTTTTTTTGAGACAGAATTTCGCTCTTGTTGCCCAGGCTGGAGTGCAATGGCACAATCTCGGCTCACTGCAACCTCCACCTCCTAGGTTCAAGCAATTCTCCTGCTTCAGCCTCCCGAGTAGCTGGGATTACAGGCATGCACCACCATGTCTGGCTAATTTTGTATTTTTAGTAGAGATGGGGTTTCTCCACGTTGGTCAGGCTGGTCTTGAACTCCCGACCTCAGGTGATCCACCCGCCTTGGCCTCCCAAAGTGCAGGGATTACAGGTGTGAGCCACTGCCCCGGCCAAGGAGGTGAAGTTTTATGCTGGCACATGGAAATGGTTCCAAGACATCCTAGAGTGTGAAAAACGCAGGCTAAAGAATCATACATCCAGCCGGGCACGGTGGCTCACATCTGGAATCCCAGCACTTTGGGAGGCTGAGGTGGGCAGATAACTTGAGGTCAGGAGTTGGAGACCAGTCTGGCCAACACAGTGAAACCCTGTCTCTATTAAAAATACAAAAAGTTAGCCAGGCATGGTGGCGTACACCTGTAATCCCAGCTACTTGGGAGGCTGAGACAGGAGGATCGCTTGAGCCCAGGAGGTGGAGGTTACAGTGAGCCGAGATTGCACCACTGCACTCCAGCCTGGGTAACAGAGGAAGACTCTGTTTAAATAATAAAAAAAAAAAAGAGTGATACACCCAGTATGATGCCATGTATATATTTATAAAATCCCATTAAAACGTGAGATTTTTATACGGAGTTAGGAGAGTATATAACTAGAAAAAGAAAGATCTGGAAACCCATACATCTGGCTGGAAGCATCAGTTTCATATGGGAAGTCACTGGGATTGGGCTGGTGGTTAAAGGAGGGTTTAGCTTATTGAAATACTTTCATTAAAAAAAAATGAGGGCCAGGTGTGGTGGCTCATGCCTGTAATCCTAGCACTTTGGGAGGCCAAGGGTGGATCTCCTGAGCCCAAGAGTTTGAGACCAGCCTGGACAACATGGTGAGACTCTGTTTCTACCAAAAATACAAAAATTAGCCAGGTGTGGTGACATGTACCTGTAGTTGTAGCTACTTGGGAGGCTGAGGTGGGAGGATCACCTGAGCCTGGGGAGGTCAAGGCTGGAGTGAGTTGTGATCACACCGCTGCACTCCAGCCTGGGTGAGAGGGTGAGGCTGTGTCACAAAAAAAAAAAAAAAAAAAAAAAAAAAAAAAAAAAAGGATAATGTGTGTATGTATTGCTTTTGAAAAATAATTACAAATATCTCACTGAGATAGAGACAAAAATCTCTATCATTGGACAGAAACGAGTATTGGACTAGGGATAGAAACCAGTATTTATTTAAAGCTTTCAATGTGCCAGGAACTATGGCCAGCACTTTCTATATATGTAGTGGGTAACTAGGAGAAAATGAGGCAGAGAGGAGTGTGGGAACATGCCTGTTATGGGTTGAACTGTGTCCCCAACAAGATGTTGAATGTGACCTTATTTGGAAATAGCGTCTTTGCAGATGATCACATTAAGATGAGGACCTTCAAGTGGGCCTTCATCCAATATGTCTGTGTCCTTATAAAGGGGGTATTTGGACACAGAGACAGACAGAGGAAGAATGACAGGTGATGATGAGGACAGAGACTGGGTGACATGTTCTCTATGAGTCAGAGGATGTCCGAGACCACCAGGAGTTAGGAGAGAGGCAAGGAACAGATTCTCCCTTGCAGGCCTCAGAAGGAACCAACCTTGATCTTGGACTTCTCATCTCATGAACTGTGGGACGGTAAGTTTCTCCTGTTTAAGGCATCCAGTCTGTGGGACTTCGTAATGGCAGCCCAAGCAAACTCAGATGTGCCCAAGGCAAGGGGAAGAGGAGCCAGCACCCGGACCCATCTGCTTTCAGAGCCTGTGCTCAAGATCTGTCTATCCCAAGACTATAAAAACACCTACTATGAACCCAGCACCGCATCAGACAATGATGGGTCAAGAGAAGGGAAGCTTCTTTCTTCTCCGAGAAAACATCCAGTGTCAGGGGATGGGAGAGGAGGCCCTGGGGACCCTGGGATGGGGAACCACGGTGACTTCCGTGGAGGCTTCAGCAGTGGCATCTGGGGCCGGGGTCATAGCCATGGATAGGGCCTGGGCCAAAGCTGAGGAGCTCGCGGAGGCAAGACCAAGGACAAGGAGTGGACGTCCACCCCCAGGCTGGGCCGCCTGGTCAAGGACATGAAGATCAAGTTCCTGGAGGAGATCTATCTCTTCTTCCTGGCCATCAAAGAGTTTGAGATCATTGACTTTTTCCTGGAGGCCTTGCTCAAGGATGAGGTTTTGAAAATCATGGCAGTGCAAAAGCAGACCCACGCCGGCCAGCGCACCAGGTTCAAGGGATTTATTGCCATTGGTGACTACTACAATAGCATATTGTTCTGGATGTTAAGTGCTCCAAAGAGGTGGCCACCACCATCCATGGGCCATCATCCTGGCTTAGCTCTCCATTGTCCCCATGCGCAGAGGCTACTGGGGGAGCAAGATCAGCAAGCCCCACACCGTCCCCTGTAAGGTGACAGGCCGCCGTGGCTCTGTGCTAGTGCGCTTCATCCCTGCACCCAGGGGCACTGGCATCGTCTCGGCCCCCGTACCCAAGAAGCTGCTGCCGATGGCTGCTATCTATGACTGCTACGCCTCAGCCAGGGGCTGCATTGCCACCCTGGGAAACTTCGCCAAGGTCACCTTTGACGCTGTCTCTAAGACCTACAGCTACCTGACCCCAACCTCTGGAAGGAGGCTGTATTCACCAAGTCTCCCTAGAATTCAGGAATTCAGGTCAGGAATTCACTGACCACCTTGTCAAGATCCCACCAGAGTCCCTGCAGAGGACCCAGGCTCCAGCTGTGGCTACAACATAGGGTTTTTATACAAGAAAAATAAAGTGAATTAAGCTTAAAAAAAAAAAAAAAAGAGAGAGAGGAGGCTTCAAGGATGAAATCTGGCTCTTGCCCTCATGGTGCTATCATGCCACTGGAAAAGACAAGGCAAAGAGGCACGAAATACCAAATTGCTGATTCAAGATGCATACACACTGATCACCTTCTATGTGCCCAACACTGGCCTGGGCACTGCATGTGTCTTGGAGTTGTCCCCGTCTCCTCTCTCTGACATCCTGCACCCATCCATCACCAAATCCTGTTGGCTTTCCCTTTGACATATACCCACAATATGACCATTCTCACCTCCTCCACTGGTCCAAACCACCATCATCTCCCACCTAGATCAGAGGTTAGCAAGCTATAACCAGGGGCCAATCTGGCCTGTCGCCTGTTTGTGTAAATAAAGTTTTATTAGAACACATCTATGTTCATGCATTTACATCCTGTCTGCTACCGCTTTTGTGCTATTGCAGAAGAACTGAATAGCTGAGACAGGTCCAGTATGACGTGCAAAGCCAAAAATATTTACTATCTGGCCCTTTACAGAAGTTTGTTGACCTCTGGCGTACACCTACAGTCACCTCCTCACTCTTCCTGCTCCTATCCTTATCTACCCGCTATCCTCCCAGCCCTAGTCTCCATCCAGCAGCCAGAGGCATCCAGTTCAACCGTAAGTCAGATCATGTCCCGCTCCTGCTCAAATCCCCACAATGGATCCCACCTCCCTCCAACTAAAACCACAGTCCTCACAATGGACCCTGGCTCCATGTGGTCTGCCCACTCTCAGGTTCATCGCCTCCCTGATCTCATCTCCTACCCTCTCCTTACCACACTGCCCACACAGTGGCCTCCTGCAGCTCACTGCAGCCTCCGCCTCCCTGGTCAGTGATTCTCCTGCCTCGGCCTCCCGAGTAGCTGGGATTACAGGCATGCGCCACCACGCCTGGCTAATTTTTGTATTTTTAGTAGAGACAGGGTTTCACCATGTTGGCCAGGCTGGTCTTGAACTCCTGACCACAAGCGATCCGCCCACCTCGGCCTCCCAAAGTGCTGGGATTCCAGGCATGAGCCACCGTGGCCGGCCTGGAATAGTTTCAGATTTACAGAAAAGTTGCAAAGATAGTACAGAGAGTTCTCATACACCCCACGCCCACTTTCTCCTTTTGTTAACATCTTCCTTTAGTATGCTGCATTTGTCAAAACTAATAAGCAGATAGTGCGAACTACTGTCAATTACTTATTCAGATTTTTAAGGCCTTCCCACTACTGTTCTTTCACTGTTCCAGGATGTGGATACCACATGACACTTAGTCGTCCCGTCTTCTTAGGCTTCTCTGAGCTGTGCCAGTTTCTCAGGCTTTCCTTGCTTTTGAGGACAGCGTGAAGGAGAACTGGTCAGGTATTTTGTAAAATGTTTGTCAACTGGGATTTTTCTGATGTTTTCCTCATGATTACACTGGGTTCCTGGGTTTTGGGAAGGTCACAGACGTAGAGTGCCATTCTCTTCACATCACATCAAGGGTCAATATTATCAACATGACTAATCACTGTTGATGTTGACCTTGATCACCTGGCTCAGGTGGTCTTCATCAGGGTTCTCCACTCCGAAGTTACCATTCCCCCCGTCTATGTTGTACTCTTTGGAAAGAAGTCACTATATGTGGCTCACACTATGGGTGTGGTATCTACAAAAGTTACCTGGAATTTTTCCGCATGGGAGATTTGTCTATTCTCTCCACTTATTTATTTATGCAATCATTTATCTACATCAGTATAGACTCATACACACTTATTTTATACTTTGGGTTAGAATCTGATTATTACATTAGTTATTTTATTATTCCAGCTTTTATTTTGCTCTTCTTTTTATTTTATTGTTCCAGATTTGGCCATTGGGATCCGATAGAACATTGTTTATTTTATTACTCCAGCTTTTATTTTATTTCGTTGTTCTTTTTATTTTATTTTTCTGGATTTGGCCATTGGGAACTCTTTCAATTGGATCCTGTGTTCCTCCGGCATAACTCATCACTTTGGGTTTTTCTGAGCAATTCCTTACTTTATGGTGCTAAAAGATGCTCCAGGATAATCATATAGTTCTTGGCCCAGCCCTAGGATCAGCCATGTCTCCATGGAGCTCTGGTTCCTTTTTCTTGCAGTATGGTATTAGAAACTATTATCTGAGTATTCTCATTGCTACAAGGGTGTCATTGCTTCAGGGCTCAGGTAACACAGCAAAGTCTTCAGTTTCCTTTTTTCTTTTTTTTGAGATAGAGTTTCACTCTTGTCGCCCAGGCTGGAATGCAGTGGGGTGATCTCGGCTCACTGCAGCTTCTGTCTCCCGGGTTCAAGCGATTCTCCTCCCTCAGTCTCCCAAGTAGCGGGCATTACAGGTGCCTGCCACCACACCTGGCTAATTTTTTGTATTTTTAGTAGAGATGGGGTTTCATCATGTTAGCCAGGCTGGTCTCAAACTCCTGACCTCAGGTAATCCGCCCGCCTGGGCCTTCCAAAGTGCTGGGATTACAGGTGTGAGCCACCGCATCCAGTCAGTCTTCAGTGTGTGTGTGTTTTTTTTTTTTAAAATTATAAAATATGGCTATTCCATCTGCTTGCAGGTGCGTTATGAGGCAAGGGGCAGGTGCCAAATAAATGATACAAATTATAGTCCAGACCCCTCTTTTCACCAGTGTGGAAACTACAGCTCAGACAGGATCTGCAGAACTTCTGTAAAGAGTCACAGGGCATGGGGCCGGGCGCGGTGGCTCACGCCTGTAATCCCAGCACTTTGGGAGGCCGAGGCGGTGGATCACGAAGTCAGAAGATCGAGACCATCCTGGCTAACAAGGTGAAACCCCATCTCTATTAAAAATACAAAAAATGAGCTGGGTGTGGTGGTGGGCGCCTGTAGTCCCAGCTACTCGGGAGGCTGAGGCAGGAGAATGGCGTGAACCCAGAGGTGGAGCTTGCAGTGAGCCGAGATTGCGCCACTGCACTCCAGCCTGGGAGACAGAGCAAGACTCCGTCTCAAAAAAAAAAAAAAAAAAAAAAAAAAAGTCACGGGGCATGGATGAAGGTATCTGCTGGGATTGCAGGGGCCTTCCAACTTCAGCAGCGATGACTGCAATTTGTCCATTTGTCACATGCTCTATAACTCCAGTGTCAGCTTTAGGGTGATGTTAGTCTTATAAAATGCGTGGGAGAGCATCCCATCTTTTTCTTTGCTCTGTAGTTTGTGCTGGATGAGATTTATCCTTTCCTTGAAGGTTTGTTGGAACTCTTGTTTAAAACCAGCAGGACCTGGTGCCCTTTTTTGGGGAGCACCAAAAACGCACTTCTTCTTTAATGATTTAACAAATTTTCATGATCTTTGGTTTGTTTTATTTATTTTTTATTTCCACTTGGGCTAATTTCAGTAATTTGTGTCTTCTTGAAAAGTGTCAATCTGACCTAGATTTTCAAATTCATTGGTAAAACAGCGTACCTGGCATTCTTGTAATTAAAAGAAACGACCTCCCCTGAATTTTAGTAAGTCCACCCTTTCATTCTGGATGTTGTTTATTGATCTCTCTCTTTTCCCCTTTGATTAAGTTTGCTAAAGCCTTATTTTAATGGTCTTTCCAATTATTCTTATGAATTGTACTGTTTTTCTAACAAATGTCATTTAGGACTGTAAATGCCTATCTGGGCCACCCTTCTGCATCCCACAGGTATGATATTTAGTAGTATTTTTGTTTTTTTTTTTTTTGAGATGGAGTCTTGCTCTGTCATCCAGGCTGGAGTGCGGTTGTGCAATCTCAGCTCACTGCAACCTCCGCCTCCTGGGTTCAAGGGATTGTTCTGCCTCAGCCTCCTGAGTAGCTGGGACTACAGTGTGCACCACCATGCCTGGTTAATTTTTGTATTTTTAGTAAAGATGAGGTTTCACCATCTTGGCCAGTCTGGTCTCAAACTCCTGACCTCAAGTGATCCGCCCACCTCAGCCTCCCGAAGTGCTGGGATTACAGGCCTGAGCCACCACATCCCCAGCCGATACTTAGTATTATTGTTGCACGTTGCTGATCAGTAAACTCAGTGACAAATACTTATCAAAACCTGTTCTGATTAAGCTGGTAATGGCTGGGGTTTTTCAAACTCTCCTGCTGTGGTTTGATCCCATTACTTTTTGTCGTTGGCTGCTTGGAGACATGAATGTGAAAATCGTTGACAAATTTGTGTTAGAAAAATGACTCTTGTCAGGGCCCCGATGAACTCCCTGGCTGCTCCTTCTCCTCTGAGGCAGGTATATTTTTTAAGTGAGGCTGCTTAATGCTGCCTCCAGACTAGCCAGAGAGGCGTCTACTCCCTGGGAGGGAAACCTTGGCCACATCTCTTGTGCTATCTAAGTGTTTAACTTATCTTAAGAGCACTAAAGAGGCTATGGCCTGAATTGTATTAATGACCAGCTGGGCAGGATGCTTTGGAGAGAGTTCAGTGCTAACACAGTGACATACTATTTTCCTGATAGCTCCTAAAGACCATAAATCACATGTTTAGCAACCAGGCCCACGTGTCAGGCAAGCAGCCATGGCTGCCCTGATTTCAGCCACTCCTGAGCCTCTCCGGCATGGTCTTTCCTAAAGCCCTGGCTGCATCTTGAAACGCTCCCCTTCCAGCCTGCCCGAATGCCTGGCCATTCCTGCATCGGGCTAGGGATACCTTTTGCCAAAGATCTTTAGGGTCACCTTGTTTCTCCTGAAAGGCTCTTTCCTTATTTTTTTACTTTTTGAGATGGAGTCTTGCTCTGTTGTCCAGGCTGGAGTGCAGTGGTGCTATCTTGGCTCACTGCAACCTCTGTCTCCCAGGCTCAGGCAATTCTCCTGCCTTAGCCTCCTGAGTAGCTGGGACGACAGGCATGCACCACCATGCCCAGCTAATATTTTTTTTGTGTGTGTGTGTGTGTGTTTTTTTTTTTAGTAGAGACGGGATTTTGCCACGTTGGCTGGGCTGGTCTTGAACTTCTGACCTCAAGTGATCTGCCCACCTCAGCCTCCCAAAGTGCTGGGATTACAGGAATGAGCCACCATGCCTGGCCCCCTGAAAGACTCTTTTCTTCCATCCGTTCAGTTGATCCATGTTCTCCACTTCCTAGTTCATCTCAAATTCTATTCTCTATGAAAGATAAACATCCTAGCAGATAAGTCAGCTTAGCCTGGGATCAAATCTCCACATTCTTCTTACTAGCTGTGTGACCCTGGGAAAGGGACGTTTCTGGACCTCAGTTTCCTCATCTGTAAAATGGAGATTTAAAAAACCATCTCCTTTGCAGGGCTGCTGCGAGGATGCAGTGAGATGATGTGCAACGACTGGTGCAAAAGAAGAGCTTGCTATGTGTCAGCTGTCGGGCAAGTGAACCTGTCTGTGCCTCAGTTTCCCCATCTCTAACATGGGGATGCGTAACAGTACCTGCCTTCTGTGGTTGTAAGGGTTAATGAACGGGTATAGACAAGCCCTTCAGTCCCTGCCAGGCACACAGTCGCATGCAGGACACACTAGCTCCCGTCGGGACTGTGCTTGTTACTCCCACACGTGCCCTGACTCAGCTCCAACCAGGTCATCACCCCTTGTCCACGCAGGCCATGTCCTTTCTAGAAGTGCATTCAGATCCCTTGCACATTGCTTTGATCACCTCCAGGCGATGCATCCCCTCAGTGGGGAGCGAAGGATGCTGCCGTGTTTGTGTGGTTGCTTGTCATTGTTTGTGTGAGTTTTACTCTGCATAAGATGCTGTGCACTCTTGTAGCGGAGGAATCTAAGAATTTGATTTTTCATCTTACAAAGACACGAAAAATCTTGGCCAGGCGCGGTGGCTCACGCCTGTAATCCCAGCACTTTGGGAGGCTGAAGTGGGTGGATCACTTGAGGTCAGGAGTTTGAGACCAGCTTGGCCAGCATGGTGAAACCCTGTCTCTACTAAAAATACAAAAATTAGCCAGGTGTGGTGGCTTTAGGAGCTATCAGCTGGTGGTCCCAGCTACTCAGGGGGCTGAGGCATGAGAATCGCTTGAACCTGGGAGGTGGAGATTGCAGTGAGCTGAGATCGCAGCACTGCACTCCAGGCTGAGAGATACAGCGAGACTCCATCTCAAAACACACACACATACATACACACGCACAAAACAAAATACACAAAAGCAAAATCAGAAAAACCCAAAGAGATAAAAAATATTTGTCTTCTCCAGAAACACTGGGACTTTCTCCTCCTCTTGGTGTCAGATCTTGGCGTTCCACCACCACACTTCTCAGTGACTCCAGCCTCCTTTGCACTTTCTTTTCTTCCTTTGAGTCCACTGTCTGCGGCACTGCACGAGCTCCTAGATTCTTACTGGGAATCCTTTTTCTCAAACCAGACGTACATCCCTGTCCCTGGCAGAGGCAGCACAGCACTATGGATAAGGACAGGGTCTCTGGAGCCAGGCCACCTGTGTCTGAATATTGCCACTGCCAACCATGTGACTTGGGCTGTTCATTTAGCCACTCTCTGCCTCACTTTCCCCATTTGTAAAATGGGTGTTACGAACTGAACGTTTGTGTCTCCTCCCAAAATTCATATGTTGAAAATCTAACCTCCCTACGTGGCTGTATTTGGAGGTAGGGCCTCTAAGGAAGTAATTAAGGTTAAGTGAGGTCACAGGGTGGGGTCCTAACCCAATGGAATTGGTGTCCTTGTTAGAGGAGACACCAGACAGCTGTTTCTCTCTGGCTCTCTCTCCATGTACATGCACCGAGGAAAGGCCGGGTGAAGGCGCAGCAAGAAGGCAGCCATCTGCAAGCCAAGAAGAGGGCCCTCACTAGAAACCAACTTTGCCAGCACCTGGATCATGGACTTCCAGCCTGCAGAACTGTGAGAAAGGAAATTTCTGTCGTGTAAGCCACCCGCTCCATGGTATTTTATTATGACAGACTGAGCAGACTAGTATAATGGGGATAGTAATAGGATTAAATGAAGTAAAACATACAAGCCAACTAGAATGGTGCTTGGTATGTAGTGAGTGCTCAGTAAATGTCAGTTATTATTGAGATTTGGTTCAGAGGAAGAAGTGGAAAGTCGGCCAAGTTAAATACCTCCTTCAAGGTCTGAGAGCTCAGAAGAATCGGGGTCAGAATTGGAACTTAGGTCCTCTGACCCCAAATAGCATCCCACTCCTTCCACGGTGCCAGGCCTCTCAGTGGATGGCACTCACTCGGGTAGAGCAGCACTCCTTCACGGATTTAGCCATAGAGGAGTCCCCGCTTTCACTAACTTCTCAGTTTTGTTTTTTTTTTCTGAGATAGACTCTTGCTCTGTCACCCAGGCTGGAGTGCAATGGCGTGATCACAGCTAGCTCACTGCAGCTTCAACCTCCTAGGCTCAATCGATCCTCTACCTCAGCCTCCTGAGTAGCTGGGACTATAGGCACTCATCACCATGCCCGGCTAATTCATTTTTTTTTTGTGTGTGTGTGTATTTTTTGAAGATACAGGGTTTCGTCATGTTGCCCAGGCTGGTCTCAAACTCCTGGGCTCAAGTGATCCTCCTGCCTCAGCCTCCCAAAGTGCTGGGATTACAGGCATGAGCCACTGCGCTTGGCCTCCTCATTTATCTTCACACTGATGCTCCTGCACAAACCTATGCTTCATCCTAAGCATCATTACCTATGACATCACTGGTTTGATGCACTGGTCATTTTTCCGGGAAAACAAGAGTAAGAAAAAACAATACATTTAATAAAGTGGTTTTTTGTTTTGTTTGTTTTGTATTTTAATTAAGAGCAAACCACATGAAACCTGGAACGTGCTGTGCACAAGGCATCCATAAATACTGCTCAGCCGACTGACATCTCTCAGGGACTCAGTGTGGTGGGCATTTGGGTGGGACGATTCCACTTCATACAAGACTGTCCAGCATATTGGTTTGAGTGGTATTGCCGGCCCTGCCTCTGAGAGCAAACAGTTCTCTCCCTTCATGTGACAACCAACTACCCCAACCCCCAATTTCTTTTTTTCTTTTTTTTTTTGAGACAGAGTGTCAACTCTGTTACCCAGGCTGAAGTGAAGTGGTGCGATGTTGGCTCAATGCAACCTCTGCCTCCCGCCCACCCCCAGTTTCTTTCTTTTCTTTTCTTTCTTTTTTTTTTTTTTTTTTGAGACAGAGTCTTGCTCCATCACCCAGGCTGGAGTGCAGTGGCGCGATCTCGGCTCACTGCAAACTCTGCCTCCCAAGTTCAAGCGATTCTCCTGCCTCAGCCTCCTGAGTAGCTGGGATTACAGGCACCCGCTATCACACCTGTCTAATTTTTGTATTTTTAGTAGAGACGGGGTTTCACCATGTTGGCCAGGCTGGTCTCGAACCCCTGACCTCAAGTGATCTGCCCACCTCAGCCTCCCAAAGTGCTGGGATTACAGGCGTGAGCCACCACGCCTGGACCCACCCCTAGTTTCTAATGTGTCCCCCTATCCCTCCAGGGGATGGGGCTGCCCTTAGGTGGGAATGCTGCTCTAGTTAAACACACTGACACTAACGCGGATGAGAACATTCAGAATGCCCACTCTTTGAGAAAAAACAATGGTACACTCCCCTGTCCTCCCAACGCACAAATGACACTGTTAAGGAGCAGGGCTGCTGATTCACAATACAGGTGGTAGCAGGTATGTGTACAGTGTGGAGGAATAATCCAGGGCAAACATGTCAGACTAGAGGATCTAGCAAATGAGGAGAATGCACCAGGGTCCAGGCACCCGGCTAAGGTTGCAGAACCAGAGACCAGGATTTGAGGAGAAGAAAATGCAGTAAATGGAAATTGAGGTCTGTAAGATAGGAGTTGAGAATTAAGTGCTGTGGCAGATTGCTAGTTTTTCATCCAGTACCTGTTCTTCCTACTTCCAAAGTGATGGAATTTTTAGTAAGGCATGACTGCCTAGAATGAAGACTACAATTCCCAGCCTCCCTTGCTGGCCAGTGGGATGTAAGTGCAAGTATTGTGTGGTGCTTCTGGGAAAGTCTTTGAGAACCTCCACGTGCTGTCTGAAAGGGAAAAGGCAGTTCCTCTTTGCCCCTTCCTCCATTCTGATACCTGGAACTGAAATGTCACTATCTTGGATCATGAGGGCGAGACACTTGAGGGTTGGTGAAGGTGCAAGCTGGCAGGAATCTGAGTTCTTCATCAGAAGAGGTCCCTGGACTGCTAACCTCTAGAGTTCTACAGATAAGAGAAATACATCCTGTTTTGTGTGGACCACGTTAACCTACTTAATTTCTAATAAAGTCAAAGGCACATAAACAAAGTCAGTTTCCTGAAAGTTAGAAATTCCAGAAGGCAGTTGTTACCATGGATGGGGTCATAGGGCAAGACCATCAACAGTAAGAATCAACGATTTACTGATCACCTACTATGTGCCAGTTATAGCAGTGAACACAGTGGACATGTTCTCTGCCCTCCTGGAACACACAGCTGGTGGGGAACACAGAATTCACATCAATTACTTCAAATAATCAATGAAATGGTTACAAAGAGTGCAAAATGTGCTGTATAAGCATGAGGCATCCTGGGAGCTTATGATGGCAGAATCTAACCTTTTGAGGGGAATCAGGTAAGACTTCCCTAAGGACATGGCACTGGTTCAGAGATTTAAGAGGTGCATAGGAACTGGTGAGGCCTTGGACCTTGAGAACAAGAGGAGGGGAGAATGCTGGGGAAGTGTGTTCCAGACAGAGGGCATGGAGTGGGCAGAATCTTAAGGTAGTGGGGAGCATGGATGTTCAAGGAATTAAAAAAAGCCCATTGGATCTGGAGTGGAGTAAATGATGAAAAGAGTAGGAGAAAAAGTCTGGAGAAGCAGGTGGTGCCAGTCCATTAAACTTCCCTGAAGAGCTTTTGTTTTTTTTTGAGATGGAGTCTCGCTCTGTTGCCCAGGCTGGAGTGCAGAGGCGTAATCTTGCCTCATTGCAACCTCTGCCTCCTGGTTTCAAGAGATTCTCCTGCCTTAGCTTCCCGAGTAGCTGGGATTACAGCCGCCAGCCACCATGCCCTGCTAGTTTTTGTATTTTTAGTAGAGACAGGGTTTTGCCATGTTGGCCAGGCTGGTCTCGAACTCCTGACCTCAAGAGATATACCCGCTTCGACCTTCCAAAGTGCTGGGATTACAGGCGTGAACCACTGTGCCCAGCCTACTGAAGAGCTTTAAGCAGAGGGTGACGTGTTCAGCTTTCCTTTTCACCCTTCTGGCTACCGTGATGAGAACTGAGGAGAGGTGTCAGGCTGAGACTGCCAGCTGACCCTCAATACCCACTTCACTTCCCCTCTTTATAGTAGCAGTTTTTATTGGCACGTGACTGCCCAGAATAAAGACTACATTTCCCAGGTTCCCTTGCAGGAAGATGTGGCCAAGTGACTCCGTTAAGGCCAATGGGGTGTGAGCAGAAGACATAAGTGCAACCGCTGGGTGGTGCCCTTCTCTGTCTCTGCCTCCTTCTTTTCCCTGCTGCCTGGAATGTGCCTGGAATCGGTGGCTCATGCTTGTAATCCCAGCACTTTGGGAGCTCAAGGCAGGAGGATTCCTTGAGACTATGAGTTTGAGACCAGCCTGGGTAACATAGGAGACTCCATCTCTACAGAAAATAAAAATATTAGCAGAGCATGGTGACGCCTGCCTATAGTCCCAGCTACTTAGGAGGCTGAGGTGGGAGGATGGCTTGAGCCTGGAAGGTCGAGGCTGCAGTGAGCCATGATCATGCCATTGCACTCCAGCTTGAGTGACAGAGGTGACAGAGTAAGACCCTGTCTTTGGGGGATGTGGGGAAAGGAAGCCGCTGTGCCTGGGCTTCAGGCATGGAAGAGCTGCCTTTCTGGCCCTAGATTGTTCACATTTCAGATTTTCTCATGAGAGAGAAACAGATTTGTGTTTTATTTAAGCCTCGTTATTTTGATGAGCTTGTATCCTAATTCATAGACAGCAAGGAGACAGTGAGAAGGCTGTGACGGCGTCCAGGAGAAAGATGATGGTGACTTGGACCACAGAGGTAATGGCAAGGGGAGTGAAGAGAAGCAGACGGGGCCAGGACCAGAGAATGCAGCAGAAACTCAGGCAAGGCAGGATGACGCTAGGTGCCACCAACGTCAGCTGCTGCTGTGCGACCATTGACTCCCTGGCCAGATGCCTTAATTCTACCCTCTGGGCTTCCTCCCCCAGCCACCTCCTCCTGGGGCCAAACTGTCTGCCTCCCTCTTACTACTGCCCTCACCATGCCAGCCCCTGGACATCTTCTTCAGGGATAGCACCTCACCCAGGCACACCTCCTGGCTTCCAGAGGACACGCTGACACTGGCAGATTGCCTGCTAAGGCAAGGGAGAGCAAGGAAGGACCCCCTCCTCGGTCCCGCTGCATCTTGCCTGCACATCTTGTGTGTGTGTGTGTGTGTGTGTGTATGTATGTCTGTGTGTATGTATGTATGTATGTATTTTGAGATGGAGTCTCACTCTGTTGCCCAGTCTGGACTGCAGTGGTATGATCTTGGCTCACTGCAACCTCTGCCTCCTGGTTTCAAGCAATTCTGCTGCCGCAGCCTCCCAAGTAACTGAGATTACAGGTACACGTCACCCTGCTCAGCTGATTTTTTTTTTTTTTTGTATTTTTAGTAGAGATGGGGTTTTGTCATGTTGGCGAGGCTGGTCTTGAACTCCTGACTACAAATGATTCACCGTCTTAGCCTCCCAAAGTGCTGGGATTACAGGCATGAGCCATCGTGCCTGGCCCAAACTTGTGTTCTTTTAAAATATACCAAGAAGAATGTGATGCCCAGCAGGCAGCGGGTACCTAAGACAGTTCTTGTCAGCACACCTGCCATTTTAACCAAGAGGTTGGGGGTTGTTACAATCTTCAGGGCTACCAAACGCCATGGATGTGGATAGCAAATTGCCAGAGAGTTCCGCTGGTGTGATGAGCTGATAATGAGAATCTGTAACCGGAGCGTCAGCCTACCTTCTCTGTCTACTTTAGATCCCTTTTCTTCTGGCTTTATATCTATGTATGGTGCCTTTGTTGTTTATAGTTACCTTAGCTTGTTACCTTCTTTTTCATGCCTGAACTAAATGTCCCCTTGCTGAAATTTGGAATCATCTTTAATCACACTGCCTATGAAATTTCAGCCATTCAACATGAATCTAGGTTTTAAATGTATTTTAAATTAAAGTTGTGACATCTCAAAACATAAATAATACTTGTTTTTTTTTGTTTTTTTTGGAGATGGAGTCTCCCTCTATCGCCTGGGCTAGAGTGCAGTAGCACAGTGTCAGCTGCCAGGCCTCCCCATTCTCTTCTTCTCACAGGGCAGGGCTGAACAGTATCTCCTCCTGGCTGCATCCGAGCCCAGAAGTCAAAACCTAAGGGGTTCCCGCTTGGCTGGGACAGAGGCCACAGACCTAGGTCCAGCTCTGACTCGCCAGTGGCACATCCCTGGGAAGTGGGGCTTCGGGGCTTCCCACGAACGGCTTTCAGAGTGAGCGCAGTAGAGTGGGGCTGGAGGACAGTTTTGACAGATCTTGAGCAGGTGCTTGAATTTTAACTGAACTTCCACCCTTACCCAGGTGACATTTCAGAGGAGGGTTCACCTGCCCTGCAAAATAAAAGCTGCAAAATCGGCAGCTCTTGCACAAAAGCAAGGCGGCAGGGAGCAGGGGAGGGAACTGTCAGTATTTATGCCCAAGCTGAAGCAGTTGGCTGGGACCCAGGCCTGGTCTGCTCATGACTGTCATCATCTTTGTCATATTTCCGTGTTGCCTATACTTTTATAAAATGATTGTAAAATCAGGGGTCGGCAAGCTAGTTATAGTTTTCTAATTCAAGTAAAATAAATATGTAGCAATTCAACAATTTGCCCTGGTACCACAGAACCCCCCCTTGCATGTCCCCAGGGACACAGGTAGCCCCCTGGTGGAAAGGCCCACATATTGGGCAGGTAAGCCAGGCTCTGTGCTAGCTGCTTTCACATAGCTCCATCCTTATAACCCTATATGGTGGGGGCTTTGCTTCCACCCATTTAATAGATGAGCAAACTGAGGCTCAGGGATGGAGAGACTTGCCCAGGTTAGGAGATGGTGGAGCCAGGACTCAACGGCAGATGGAACTGATTAGAAGGCTTTTTTGTCCTCAACTTGGGACATGCACGCAGAATATCCTAAGATACAGCTACATGTGGCACCTTCTGTGTCCCGGACCATTCTTTTTTTTTTTTTTTTTGAGACAGAGTCTCGCTCTGTCACCCAGGATGGAGTGCAGTGCGGCGATCTCTGTTCACCGCAGCCTCCACTTCCTGGGTTCCAGTGATTCTCCTGACACAGCTTCTTGGGTAGCTAGGATTACAGGCGCCTACTACCACACCTGGCTAAGTTTTGTATTTTTAGTAAAGACGGGGTTTCACCATGTTGGCCAGTCTGGTCTCAAACTCCTGACCTCAAGTGATCCACCTGACCTCAAGTGATCCATCTGCCTCGAGCTCCCAAAGTGTTAGGATTACAGGTGTGAGCCACTGCACCAGGCCAATCCTGGACCATTCTTTAAACCCCACAGATTCTTTCCCCTGGGAGTCTGGAAGTTGCTGATTTAATGCAGACACCCGCTTCAATCCCTGTCCCCTGGAGTCTGTTCTCCACCAGGCAGCCAGAGGCAGCTTCTGAACCAAAGTCACATCATGTTGTTCCAAACCCTCCAATGACTTCTATCGCCCTTGGCTGTTACCCAAAGCTTTACAATGGCCCAAAGGCGTCACCCTCATTGCCCACCGCAATTCTTTCTGTTCCCTCTGCTTCTGTCTTGCTGGTTTCCTCCCAGTTTCTGGAGCTCACCGACTCTAATCACGCCTTGGCCTTTGCACAGTGCTTCCCTCTATCTGGAACACTCTTTACCCAGATGTCGGCATGGCCTCCTCCTCCACCTCCTTCAGGTCTTTGCTCAAAAGTCAGAGGAGCCTGGGTGCGGTGGCTCACACCTGAAATCCTAGCACTTTGGGAGGTTGAGGAGGGCAGATCACTTGAGGTCAGGAGTTCGAGACCACCCTGCCCAACAAGGTGAAGCCCTGTCTCTACTAAAAATACAAAAGTTAGCTGGACGTGGTGGCATGTGCCTGTAATCTCAACTACTTGGGAGGCTGAGGCAGGAGAATCGCTTGAACCCAGGAAGCAGAGGTTGCAGTAAGACAAGATTGCACCACTGCACCTCCAGCCTGGGCAACAGAGTGAGACTGTCTCAAAAAAAAAAAAAAAAAAAAAAAAAAAAGAGTCAAACACCACAAAACAAAAGCCCTGGTGACAGCCTCCTCCCTGACTCTCTTGGTGTCTCTTCAGAACACTTTGTTCTGACATTATACTTTGCATTCCATTGTTTACAGTCAGCCTCCTGAGCTGGAAGGTCCATGCCTTGTGGGCATGCATCTTGCTGTGTTTGGTTTGCTGCTGAATCCACAGCACTTCCATTAGGGCCTGGCAAATGGTAAGCTCTTCATAAAGAGCTGCTGGCCGCGGGAAGGAACTCCCTACAGGCTCAGAGAACAAAGGCTTCTGGCTTCGCGGGGCCTTGAGCATGCCTCTCCCTGGTCCACACGGCTTCCCTGGGCAGCTGCAGAAGGCGGTGCTTTAGATTTTGACAGAGACTGCCTTGCACCAACAAACAATATGTTTTCACTTGTGTGAATTTTAACTTCATCATGGTAGAACATGGTTTCAATTCTGCTGGGGGGCCCTGGGGGCTTCTGGCACTGGGGACATTTTTGAAATAAATTTAGAAAATAAACACAAACTGGCTTCCCTAAGTAGCTCCAGCTGGTAATTAAGATCCTCCCTCCAGAGGTGCAACTTCGACTTCGGGGGCCAGAGAGAAACGGCAGAGTGGGGCAAGACTCTGAAGACATCAGCCTGAAATACACACAAATCCCGCAAAATACCTGGCTCTGAGCTGCAGGTTCAACCAAGATCCACAAAGCACCTATTCCATGCCTGATGATGTTACTGCAGTGGAGGTTCAACCCCATACATCTGCCGGCCGATCTGGCATCTTCTCCAGGGTGTCTCAGACATCTCAAACCCCACGTACCCCAGACAGGGGGATGGGATCCTCCACTGCGTACTCAACACCTCCTCTGTTCTGCCCACATCTCAGTGAAGGACAACACGTCCCGGTCAGATCAAGCCTAGGAGTCATTGCCACCTCTCTCTCCCCCAACCTCTACATCCAGTCTATGAGCAAGTCCTGTTGGCTTCACCTCATCCTCAAGTCCACGTCTTCCTACCATGTGGATCCAATCCATTTTCTTCTCCTGCTTGGACTATTGCAGTAGCCTCTTGGCTGGTCTCCCTGCCTCCACATTTTTTTTCTTCTCTCTTTTTTTTTTTTTTTTTTAAGATAGAGTTTCACTCTGTCACCCAGGCTGGAGTGCAGTGGCATGATCGTGGCTCACTGCAACCTCTGCCTCCTGGGTTTTAGTGATTCTCCTGCCTCAGCCTCCTGAGTAGCTGGGATTACAGGCGCCCGCCACCACGCCTGGCTAACATTTCTGTATTTTTAGTAGAGACGAGGTTTCATCATGTTGGCCAGGCTGGTCTCAGACTCCTGACCTCAAGTGATCCGCCCTCCTTGGCCTCCCAAAATGCTGAGATTACAGGTGTGAGCCGCCATGCCCAGCCTACATTTCCCCTCTGACTGCCCACTCTCCATGCAGCAGCCAGAGAGGTCCTTTTCACATATAACACAGATCATGTGGCTTTCCTTGCTGAACACCAGCTTGCCCCAGGGATGTCCACGGCACTTAGAAAGAGCTTTGATTGCTGTGATATCTCCTGCCCCAGGCTCATCTACCCTGGCCGCCCCCATACCTTTACTCCTGCACTACGGCCCCCACGCCTTCTCTCTGATCCCGGGGGCTTCATGCTGGTTCTCACTCAGGACCTTTGCACTTGCTGTGCCCAGCCCCCTGCCGCTGATCTCCATCTGGCTGGCTGCTTGTCATCTTTTACCTCAAGTGTTACTGCCTTAAGAGGCCTTCCCTGGACTGGCCCCCTCAAGAATGCTGCCCCCCCGCATCCTCCTCCATCCCATGTCACTTGCTCTCACATCTGATTATTTTATTTTCTTCATATCCTTTTTATTATCATAAATGGTCTTGTTTATGGATTTGCTTGGTTGTTTACTGCCTGGCCCCGGGGATTTAGGGTTAATCAGACAGGGTGGTCGCTGTTCTCACAGAAGTGGGGGCGATAAGCAAGAATGAAATCACTGGACTTTTCAACTACAAGAGCCAATAATTTCCACTCTCGGTTAAAGCGAGTTGGGTTTTGATTTTTGCAATCGGCTGAGTCTTTACTGCATTAGGCTCCATAAGTACTCACTGAATTCAACGGCCATGGTTTTTTTTTTTTTTTTTTCTCTCTCTCTCTCTCTCTTTTGTGTCCTTCAAGCCATAGACGCCATCATGAAGCGAGTCTGCACTTTGCTTCTGAATAAACAGACAGTCCCAGGCCTTGAAGCCAAGGGTATTTATTCTCCATTGCTCCAAAGCTCTCTTTCTTCCTCAAGTTTCTACCTAGTTCTGCTCTTTAAAACAGATGTTGGGCAGAGAATACCAATTCCATTTTATAGATGTGAAGACTGAGGCCCAAGAGGCTTACGTAGATTGGACAAAACACAACTTTGATTATTTCAGCAAGGATTCCTCTCTCTGGAACTCTAGCCTGCAGACTAGAAAGAAAAATCTGTATGCTTTCCTAATGATAAATATTAGTGGTGCCTTGGGCTAGCCAGCATGGATTTGAAATCCGTAACCTTTATATTTCTACTTCACAGTTTAGTCCCCAGGGATATTCCAGATTCCAGGAAAAAATATCCCTACTAAGAGATACAGAATTTTTCTTTTGTATACAGTTTCATTTTAGGTTGCCTTTATTTTTCAATCTGTTGAACCAATAAGGTGAACATAATTTACAAAGCCAGAAGATTCCCATACTGATCCTTTTATCAGCCCAAACCCTTCCTTCACATTGGAGAAAGTTGCTTGCTCTTTCATTAGAGGGAAGTAACTCATTGTATTCCCCTCTTTACTCTGGCTACCAGGAAGTGATACATTCTGAACTTGATCGCAATACTTAGCCTGAGCCTGGATTTTTTTTGTACAACGTCTTACCCTTATTCATGACATAGCTTTGCTTCCCTTTGCCTTTGTATTACTAGTTCTATTTTAAATATGTTTCCCATTCGAAATCCTTTCTGACATAGGCTGGGTATAAACAAATAAATTCAATTTATTTTTGAAGCTACTCTCCTGCTTTTTTCCCTACCTCCCTTGGATCTTGCTTACGGGCTCAGGAGCAGATACTTTAAATAAGCATATTCCCTCTGCTTACTCTCATTCTTTCTCTTTGTAAAACATGCATTCAGGGGAATGTAAATTGTTTTTAAAAGCTTCCATCCTGGGCCACTGCTAATTATTACTGACCCGGGAGGATCTGTACTAATTTGCCTTAATAAACTTATTAAATAGCAAATTTCAGGAGGAAGAAACTATATAGCCTTTATTGGATTAGTAAAACTGCCAGTGGACATCATTGCTGGAACAGAGAAGAGCCCGTTAACTGCACAGGAAAGCTAGGGAGATAATTGAGCTAAGTGTGTTTCCAATAAACCATCACCGGCCACAGATTTGGGCCTTTTTGGGGGTTGTTAGCAAAAGTTTCAAGCTTCTAAATGAAAAAGGAAAAAAAAAAAAAAAAAAAAAAAAAAAAAGGAAAGGCAGCATCCTTCTTCCCATAAACTAGATGCAGGTGATTAAACATGGCAAATATTAAATGAAATCAGCAACCACAAACCTCCAGGTCATTGAAGAACAGATGTGTATCTGCAAGGTTGAAGATCATCTCTTCCATCATGAGGCCGATGCGCACAGACGTCGTGGTGTCCTGTGAGGTAGAGAAGGGGAAAATCACATGCGAGGGGAGCCTGAGGAATCTCAGCCACTCTTTTGGTCCCATCCCACTGCTGAAAAGCCGTTTTGGTTTTACCTCATCTGCTTGGCTCATGCGTGGCCTACAATGTGTCTCTGTGTGGGGCTGGTGTGATAATAATGTCATACAGCTTCCAGGATCTCACTTCTAGTTTTTCGCCATTTCTTTTTACCCTCTCCAGTATTTAAATCTCCTGGAAAATGACCCTGGGATTGCAACAGTGTTCAGTGTTGCAAGGACACTTATCACAGATATGATATGGCTGTAATAAAAAAGGGCCTCCTGGAAAATGCATGCTTTCAGGGGTTCCCTCCAATACATTTTTGTTATCAGGGAGGTCTGGAAGATTTCAGTATAAACCACTGAGAGAGTTGAGATGTTGAGTCTCTCTTTCCAACAATCTCTCTATGCACACTGCCTTACTCCTCTTGATATTTAAAAAAATCCCTGTTATCCAACAATAGAGGGTTAATGATAAAAACACACGAACACAAAGGCACTATGGTACATTCATAGGCAGGAAAACTAGGCAGCCATTATACAAATGAAGTCATTGTGGAGTAACTGATATGAAACTGTCATCAAGAGATACAGTACTAAGTAACGAAAGCAAGCTGCAACACAGTACAACATATGAATTTGCACAACTGTGCAATGAAAGTGCCTTCTTTCTGTATACATAGTGTGATAGACTGCACTGCTGTTCACCCATACTGGGGGTCCCTCCCTGAGGTGCTTCTCCCTGCAAAAGGATGATATGTAGCAGGGGTTGGCAAACTGCAGCCCCCTCGCCAAACCTGGCCTGCTGCTTGTTTTTGTATGACTAATGAGCTAAGAATGGTTTTTACATTAAAAAAAAAAAAAAATCAGTGTATTGTCTAAAGTTCCTCTTGTACTACAAAGTCAGAGGTGAGCAGACTGTGTGTCCTACAAAGCCTAAAACATTTACTATCCAGGCCCTGACACATATCCACCCTGTTCCATTCAGGTTATGATTGATTAATATTGGGAGGACATGAAGAGAATGTTTGCCTATGTGTGATGGGGTCAAGGGTGAGAAAAGAGAGCTCAATTCTTGTATTTTGGGAAGCAAGAGATCATACCTAAAACTGAAAGAACATACTTCTTTTATGGGCTACCAGAAGGAGCACATATGCATGTTACTTAGAAACTGGACCATGCAACTTGCTTTGGCCAGTGATATGTGGGCAAAAGTTATGTTTCACTTTTGGTCAGAAGTTTTTAGAAGTTTTAGGAGCCAGTACACACTTCCCCATGCACTCTCTTTTCTCACTTCACAAGGCTGTAAATACTCTGGATATTTATTCTGTTAGCCTGGAAGGCAGCTATGTTCACCAACGCCCACACATATTCTGTTGGCCTCGGTTCCAGAATAAAGATGATGTGGATCAGAGATGCAGTTGACCACAATGGACATGTATCATAAATGCGAAGTAGATGAGATTTTGGGGATGTTTGTTACTGCAGCCTACCCTTGCTTATCCTAACTGATACACATGGAAAATATGTAGCACAATGGTTTCCAACCCTGGATGCATATTGTAATGCTCTGAGAAGCCTTTAAAAATCCTGATGCCTAGGCTGCTCTCCAGACCAATAAAATCAGAATTGCTGAGAGCAGGGTCTAGGCACCAAGAAATTTAAAGCTCCCCAGGTGATTTCAATATGCAGTCAAGGTTAAGAACCACTAGTCTAGAAGGATATAAAACACACTGTTAATAATATTCCTGGCTAATATCTATGAAGTGCCTTCTCTGTGCCAATTTATAAGTATTAACTCATTTAATCCCCACAAAACTCTGTAAGGTGAACACTATTATTTTTCCATTGCTATGGTTTGGATGTGGTTTGTCCCTGCCACAACTCGTGTTGAAATTTGATCTCCAAGGTGGCAGTGTCGGGAGGTAAGGCCTAGTAGGAGGTGTTTGGGTCATGAATAGATTAATGCCTTCCCATGAGAGTCAGTGAATTCTCACTCTCTCAGGAATGGATTAGTTTCCAAGAGTGCGAGTTGTTAAAAGAGTTGACTTCCTCTCTCCCCATGTGATCTCTGCACATGTTGACTCCCCTTCCACTTTGCACCATGAGTGGAAGCAGCTTGAGACCCTCACCAGGTACAGCTGCCCAATCTTTAACTTGCCAACCCCCAGAATCGTAAGTCAAATAAACCCCTTTTCTTTATAAATTATGCAACCTCAGGTATTCTATTATAGCAACACTAAATGGACGAAAACATCCATTTTATAGATGAGAAAACGGAGGCACACAAAGGTTAGGCAACTTGTTCAAGGCCATACAAGCTAACAAATGCTGAGATTGGAACGTAGGTAATCTGGTTCTGAAACAACACTGTTTCTGAGGACTCAAAGGGGCTGAGTTGGGAGAGGGGAGACAGGGGCCTTGTCCCCTTGCTCCATACAGTCCTTTTCCTGTTTAAAATTTTCACTGGAGGCTGTATTATTTCTATTATAAAAATAAATAATTAAGGACATAAACCCTTCTTGACCCTTGAAAAAAAGAAAGAAAAAAATGCAGCTGGTGATCTCAGCTTCACACACACAACTGTGAAGAATCAGGCCCAGGAACACAGCCATTAGGCAAAACACTTCATCAAGGCCCCGAGAGCCAAAGCTTAGCACTCTTGGTCCTGGCTGGAACTCGACGGGGCAGGGTACTCAGTGAAAAATGAAGAGAAAATGAGGAAAACAAACTTTTCAGGGCCTAGGAGGGAATCAGTGTGTGACCTGGGAAAAGGTTTTGCATTACTCATATCCAAAGCATTTCACCTCTGCACAATCACACACTCCTCTTTGACAGAGCAATTCGTGCACCTAATCACTGATTACCAACCCTCCATGTACTGGACAAGAAGCAAGAAGGAGCTGCCACCCAGACTTGTTTGCTGAAAGGATTTATTCTGAAAGATGTCACCTCCCAGGCCAGCACACAGAGAAGGAAAAGTAATTATTGTATACCAAATGACTTTTCTGTGAAAAGTATTTATATAGTTGTAAGAAGGCAAATACCGCATATTAATAAAGCTCAAGGTATGACTGATTGATACTGGGAAGACATGAAGAGAAAGTTTGCATGTGTGTGATGGGGTCAAGGGTGAGAAAAGAGAGCTCAATTAGTATATTTTGGGAAGCCAGAGATCATGCCTACAATGGGGGAAAAAAAAGAATCAAGAAGTAGCACCTAAGGATGTTACTTAGAAATTTGGGGGTGAGGCTGGGTGCAGTGGCTCACACCTGTAATCCAGCACTTTGGGAGGCCAAGGCGGGTAGATCACTTGAGGTCAGGAGTTCGAGACCAGCCTGACCAACATGGAGAAACCCTGTCTCCACTAAAAGTACAAAAATCTGCCAGGTGTGGTGGTGCACGCTTGTAATCCCAGCTATTCGGGAGGCTGAGGCAGGAGAATCGCTTGAACCCAGGAGGTGGAGGTTGCGGTGAGCCGAGATTGCGCTATTGCACTCCAGCCTGGGTAACGAGAGCGAAACTCCGTATCAGAAAAAATAACAATAATAATTTGGAGGTTACATTTTTAAAGGCAGCAGCAAGAGTTGAAAGTTGTTGCCCCTGGGCAGGAAAAAAGGGTGGTGGGCAGTCACTGAGGACTGCTGTTTTCCACATATATTCCTTTGTAGAACTATGAATATTAAACTATAGGCATATATTTCTTGGATTAGGCAACATACTCAGTAAATTCACTTTTCATTATCTATCCTACAGAAAATCTCATACACATGAGCAAGGGGACATATCAAAGATGTTCATTACAGAATTGTTAGTAAATAGCAAAAGACTGGGAATAACTTAGCTATCACTTCAAAGGAGACTTGAAAAATGAAATGTGGTCTATTCATACAATGGGAAATGAAATTTCAATGGAAGGAAATGAACCAGATCTCCATGTATTAACAGGGACACATCAAAAAATATATTGGAGTGAAAAAAGTTTTCTGATTGCAGTATGTACTATGTACTGTATGTTATCACCATTTATTAGAGACACATAAAATGTTACTATATTTTCCATGTGCGCTTATATATTTATACATATCTGAAAGGCTATACACAAAAAGAAAGGCAGTTACTTCTAGAAGGCAGAGAGGAGGCAACAGGAATTAAAAGTGATGGTCAAAGTGAACTTTAGTGTTCTCTAGAATATTCTAGATTTTTGATTTTTTTTTTTTTTTTTTTTTTTTTTTTTGAGACAGGGTCTCACTTTGTCATCCAGGGTAGAGTGGCACAATCTTGGCTCACTGCAGCCTCGACCTCTCAGGTTCAAGTGATCCTCCTGCCTCAGCCCCCAAGTAATTGGGACTATAGGTGTGCGCCACCATGCCTGGCTAATTTTTTGTATGTTTTTGTAGAGACAGGGGTTTCACCATGTTGCCCAGGCTTGTCTCGAACTCCTGAGCTCAAGCAATCCACCCACCTTGGCCTCCCAAAGTGCTACAATTATAGGCATGAGCCACCATGCCCAGCCTTCTAGAATTTTTTAAAAGAGAAGGGATTCAAATATTTATTATATAATTAAACATCTTTCTAAAAATTGAAGACACCCAAATGTTTATATGACGAGCCTTTAGAATACCCACCTACTCTTGGAGCATTCTTATTATTTCAGATTTTCCTAAGATTGTTTTAAGCTATGTAGGTGGTACCTCTTTTCAAAAAACACGATAAAAACTAGTTGCACAGAGGCAAAAAAGTCTGGAATAGCCTCAGAAAAGCATGGCTAACTCAGAAGTTAAGTAACACAGTGTTGCCCTGGGTCAGAACACTTTATCCAAGTAGGAAATGTTTTTCCAGGGTTGCAGAGACCAAGAAACTAAAAGAAAAAAAAATTTGGTGCGGACTCAGTATTAATTTATGTGAAATACATCTGGAGTGAGGACAAGACAGAAGCCATCAGTTTCATCCTGGACTGTCTTGCTGAATGCAGCCCTACTATACACCGTCAGTATTCCATTCTGGGGTCTTGACTTTAGTCATAGAGGACAGATTGGAGGGAACCCTCTGTCTGACCCAGAACTTCTCGCAGTCAAATAAAGCCTAACATATGACAGCTTTCACACCATGCTCTTTCGGGCCACTGACCCCTTCAAGTCCAGCCTGATGCCGCTACCACCTAACACTGGAGTGAGGATTAAATCAGATAGCATGTGTGGAAGCACCTTGCCCAGGGCCTGGGCTGCAGCAGGCACTCCACAAGCATCGGTTGTTGTCAAAATCCCCCAGTCCCCTTCCTTGAGCCTTTAAGCAAAGAATCAGTTTCTGCAAACCCAGCAGGAACATCCCAAATCAGTTGATACAAAAGCTTTTAACATGCCACTCATGTGAAACCCATTTTCTGAAGCATGACATATTCTTTGGATTAAAAAACAAAACAAAACAGTGGTTAATTTCCTAAACAAGCAACAGCATAAGTGGATTACTTTAAAAAAAAAATCAATTTAAAACAGAATGAACGGAGAATTGGTAGTTTTTCCAAAACAGGCTTCAGTGTGTAACTCATCCCGGGAAGGACCACGCTGGGGACTAAGGATGGAATGTCATCTTTGTTTGACTAGAGAATTTGTGGGTGGTTCTCTTGCAGTGAAGGTACAGATCAGACAAAGACGCTGTAGATTTTCTTAGTGTGCCCTAATGCTCTACAGATTTCTCCGGATTCAGTTTTTATGAGGGTGTGGTGGGTTCTGCACACTTGTTTGGGAGGCTGGTGAGGAAGCTTCAAGTTGGAACTGCCCTTTAGGAGACAGGCTACGGACCTGGATGGCAGCTCAGTAACATAATTGTTATGCATTCTTGATGAAGTTCTTTTTTTTGTGACAGGGTCTCCCCTGTCACCCAGGCTGGAGTGTGATCATAGCTCACTGCAGCCTTGAACCCCGGGACTCAAACAGTCCTCCTGCCTCAGCTTCCCAAGTAGCTAGGACTAGAGACGTGTGCTAGCACACCTGGCTTCTATTTTATTTTGTGTAGAGACAGGGTCTTGCTATGTGGCCCAGGGTCATCTCAAACTCCTTGGTTCAAGTGATCCTCTTGCCTCGGCCTCCCAAAGTGCTGCAATTACAGGCAAAGTTCTCTTATTTAGAGGAGGATGGTGGGACCATGTAGGCGGCCCAAAGATCTGCCTTGTGGGTCACTATTTTGGGATGTAAAGTTGTATTTCTTGGATGAAAGGGAGAGGATAAGAATATAAAAAAATCTTTCTTAAAATAAAATTAATCTGATGTAAAGCAAACATGTATGAGGAGAATGGCATGCTAGTTCTCGGAAGTTTCAAAATGTGAATGCCGAAGTTATTCATAGTTAATTAAGACTAAACAGTTGTTTTCTATCAAGTGTCTCCACCATCCTCAAATTTATCAGCTCTCCAATTCATGCCATATCGGAAATCTACTTCCCAGTTTGCATAGATTAGGAGGCGACTGTTCTGATTTCAAAATAACAAATACAAATTTTTACCAAAAAATTGTTTTAATGAATCAGAACTCTATCCATTAAAGATTTTTTTTCCTGGATTTTCCGTTTTCTCTTTCTTTCTTTCTTTTCTTTCCTCCCTTTCTCTCTCTCTTTTTTTTTTACAGGGTCGACCTATGTCACCCAGGCTGGAGGTGCAGTGGCGTGACCACAGCTCACTGCAGCCTTGACCTTCTTGATCCTCACACCTCAGCCTCCTGAGTAGCTAGGATTGTAGGCTTGCACCGCCACACCTAGCTAATTAATTAATTATTTAATTAATTACTTATTACTGGGTCTCCTTATGTTGCCCAGGTTGGTATTGAACTCTTGGCCTCAAGTGATCCTCCTGCTTCAGCCTCCCAAAGTGCTGAGATTACAGATGTGGCAAGTTTTCTATTTTAAGCATGCAGCACTTTTGTAATAGATGACTCTAAAATGTGTTCAATTCAAAGACGTGAGATTTACACACTAATTAGCTGCACAACCCTTTGAACAAAAGGAAGGCATGCCGATTTCATCCTGAAACTGGTTTATGTGACTGTGGGATTTTGAGTTCCTTCATAATTCAAACATGAGTTCTTTCATAACCTAACTCTGGCTGAATAATAATAATAATAATGTTGATAATGATAATGGCCAATCTCTAGTGAGTGCTTTGTTGGACAGGTGAAGAAGGTGGGCTCTAAGCCAGATTACCTGTGATTAAGGCCAGTTCCACTTCTTACAAGTTACTTAACTTCAGTGTGTCTCAGTTTCTTATCTGTAAAATGGGCTTACGTACCTGATAGGATTGTTGTAAAGATTAAATACGTTTTTATAAAAGTGAGGTTATAATCCCTTTAGTGAAAGTTTAATGACCAGCACTAAAAAAAAGACTGGAAGAAATGTGATAGAATCCAGGGGTCAGCAAACTATGGCCTGTTGTCTGTTTTTGTAAATAAAGTTTTGTTGGAACCCAGCAGTGCCCATTTGTTCACTTAATGTTCATTTATGGCTGTTTTCATGGTACAGTGGCATAGTTGAGTAGTCACCACCGAACCTAGCTGAAACCCTAAAATACTTATTATCCCTTTACAGGAAAAGTGTGTTAATCCCTAGAATAGACAACAAAATATCAGAATCTATCATACACAGCAATGGTGAACACCTATTTCAGTTGGGGTATGTGTGTATGTTTGTGGCGTGTGTGTGTATGTGATGGGTCATAGTGTAAAATGTATTTCTTACTGTGACCATGTAAAAAAAGTTAAAAACACTAAGTTAATGACTGTTTAAGAGCTTAGAACCATGCCTGGAACATAGCAAGGTGTGAATAAGTGTTAGTTTAATAACAGCTACTGTTTATATTGCTATTACTGTTACTATTATTACTGTGTAGCTTGTTCAATGTCACTTAGCTTATAAGAGTCAGTGTTGGCACTGAACTCAGGTCTAATCTGACTCCAGACTCCACAATCCTCTGGTTATGCCATCATGCCTGTCACGGCTCTTTTGCTCCGAGGAAACGTCTGCCTTCCATGGATCAGCTGCATGACTGGGCAGAAGGGATGTGCTGTCCCCTCTGTGGAATCTCCAAGTGCATCAGACATCTACGTTATCTGGTGGTCTTTACTTGGGACGAGCCATTTGGTTGATTTCATTTGGGTTTCTGCTATGAAGTTTAGAGGCTGGCTGTGCAGGAAAGGGTTAACTCAGCAGGCCTGGGTTGCTCAAACCCTGCACATTCCTTAAGAAATGTCTGTCTTCAGGTCTGGCCTTTGGCCAGTTCCTGGTGCATGAGCTCCTAGCCCTTGGGCCACGCCAAGCACTTCCAGTTGATCAGATAGTTTAGGTTAAGAATGTGGTTTATGGTGAATGCCTGTGTTTGCTCTGGGGGGCTGGTGTCTGAGTGGCTGAGGTCAGTTACTCAGGTGCTGCATACCTATGTCACTGACCCCCAATCAAGGCTTAAGTGGACATCAAGGCTTAAGTGGACTTCCCCAGTTGGACATCACTTGGCATGTGTTGGCACACATGTTGCTGGGAGAATTAGGTGGAGTGTCCGTGCTCCCCTGGGAGAGGACTCCTGGGAGAGGTCTCCTGGAAGATCGTGCCTGATCTCTCCTGGATTTCACCCCATGTGCCTTTTCCCTATGCTGATTTTAATCTGTGTCCTTTTACTGTAATAAACTGTAACTGAAAGCCTAACAGCTTCTCTGAGCCTTATGAGTTCTAGTCAATCATCGAGGCCGAAGGTGGTCCTGGGGATTCGCAACATAGTGTCTTTATTAGACACCTTTAAAAAACAGCCGGTTAGCAAAGGAGGCAGCATGATATGTGGAGATAGCCAATCTCTCTGAGAATAGGCGTTCATATCTGTAAATTAGCAGTTAATAACTTTTAGTAAAAATAACACCTATCATGGGTCTTTCAGGGTGATCTCATAACCTATCCCTGGCCAGAATCATAGTGATTGATTCAAGGATGATTATGAGCCAATGGACACTGGCCTGAGGACTTTAGCTATGACTCCTGGGAGAGGCACCTTTTTTCCCCTGGGGTGGCTGAGCTGCTAGAACTAGGCTCAAGGATGCCGGCAGCCATCTCTGTCACCCTACAGGCAGAGCCTTCTTGACAATGCACACAGATCCATATGAAAATATTTAGGGACTCAGATCCCACCCTGCGTAGGTCTACTTTTGGACATCTTGGTGACATGAACAAAGAAATTTTCCTTTTTGGCCTAAGCTGATGTGCATTGAATTTCTGTTGCTTATAATCAAAAGATTCTTAACTCGGCATGCAATCTGCCAATTCCAAGCAAAAATGGGTGTTTCTAGTGTAGACAAGGCCCGCTGAACAAGCCCAAGTGTTTCTTTACATCTTAGCAACGGTCGAGCTTTGCCAGGAAGCACTTTGGAAAGACTGTCTTCTCTTCTGATGGCACCTCTTGCGACGCCCACCCCAAGGTGACTGAAGCCAAGTCCATGGAAGCGCCTGGGTTATTATCTGGTCTGAAAAGAGTAATCTCTCCCTTATACAAGCATTGCCTAATGGGACAAGGGACTCACCCAAATGGCCACCACAAATTGCCTCCATCATTCACAAGGTATCCATGAATGTGGCCATGGACAAGAATCTCCCTGAAGCAAAGTGGCTGAAAGCATCACCCATGGAGCTGGCAGGACCCAGGTTCAAATCCTGGGGCTGTCATTCCCCACGTACATCACCTTGAAGGAGATGTTCACCCTCCCTGAGCCTCAGTTTCTTCAGCTGAACATAAGCAGTGAGTCCTTTCCAGGGCTCCTGAGGATTTGTGTGTGATGTGTCTTGCAAAACACCTGGTGCCTAGGTATTACTAACAAAAAGCAGCAGCATTCAGAATCTTCCAACAGAAGACTTCTCCCACTGAGAAATTCCCATGCGATAGTTTAACCTGTTATTTTCCAAACTAGGGCCATTCTTGGAACACCTTTGCAAGTTCTGCCAAGATACAGAGTAGCTGTGTTATTATTAACTTAATATTTTCATTTAATTTGGCTACTCCCTCCTTTTAAAAAACCTCACTGGGGGTGTGGTGGCTCACGCTCATAATCCCAGTGCTTTGGGAGGCTGAGGCAGGAGGATCACTTGAGCCCAGGAACTGAAGCCCAGCCTGGACAACATAGTAAGACTTCAACTCTACAAAAAATTAAAAAATTAGCTGAGTGTGGTGGTGTGTGCCTGTAGTCCTAGCAGGAGGATTGCTCGAGCCTGTGAGATTGAGGTGACAGTGAACTATGATTGTACTACTGCACTCCAGCCTGGGCAACAGAGTGAGACCCTGTCTCAAAGACAAAAACAGAAACAAAACCTAAGTGCATTTTAGTTTAGAAAGAAACTTGTTATCATGATCATAAATAGAAAACCTGGTGTAGTCACCATAAATGGAAAGTCACCATGAATATAAACACATGTAATATAGTTTCCTGTGGCTGCCATAACACATTAGCACAAACTTAGTGGCTTTAAACAATGTACATTTATTCTCTAATAATTCTAGAGATGGGAGGTGTCTGCAGGGCTGCATTCCTTTGAGGGTTTCAGAAGAGAAGACTGCTGCCTTGCTTGTTTTAGCTGCTAGAGGCTACCTGCATTCCTGGGCTCGTGGCCCCTTCCTCACGTCACTCCAACATCTTGCTTCTGGCCTCACATCTCCTTCCGCCCACTTTGACCACCCTCCCTTTTATAAAAACCCTTGTGGATTACATCGGGGACACATAATCACAGCTGCAAAGTCCCTTTAGCCATAGAAGGTTAACAGCCACAGGTTCTGGGGACTAGGATGTGGACATCTTTGGGGTGGCATTTGCCCACCACAGTATGCAATTATAAAACTACCAAATGCAGTTATTTTGAGTATACCAACTCATGAATCGGTTTTAGGGCAGTGGTTCTCAGCAGGTGTGGCACCTCTGCCTAGACAGTGGTTTGGAAATTTGTGGGGGAAACATTTTGTTTGTTGTATTAGTTGGGAGGGATAGTGGTATTTGGGGGTGCCAAGGATATCAATGTCTTATAATGCACTGTAGGAAGTTGTACATAAAGAAAAATTGTCCCACAACCCATGTGACTTTTATATCTCCTGACGAACACTCATGTTGTGAAAAACTTGTTTCTAATTATCAGAGTCTAGAATCTAACTCCTTTATAGAAATAAACACAGAGTATTTTTGATTTTTTTTTTTTTTCTTGAGATGGAATTTCACTCTTGTAGCCCAGGTTGGAGTGCAATGGCGCAATCCTGGCTCACTGCAACCTCTGCCTCCCAGGCTCAAGTGATTCTCCTGCCTCAGCCCCCCGAGTAGCTGGGATTACAGGCATCTGACACCACATCTGGCTAATTCTTGCATTTTTAGTAGAGATGGGGTTTCACCATGTTGGCCAGGCTGGTCTTGAACTCCTGACTTCAGGTGATCTGCCTACCTTGGCCTCCCAAAGTGTTGGGATTACAGGCGTGAGTTACTACGCCTGGGCTTTGCATGGTTTTGATAAACACTGAATATACTTGTTTGTATCCCATGGTCCATCCCATGTCTGTTCTTCCATTTTCCTTTACTTCTAGTAGAGAATGGCCCTAGATCTTCCTAGTTCTCTGAAATGCAACCTTTTAAATGAGAAGTGCGTGGAAGTATCGGATTCCTTTGTCATGTCTTCTATTGTGGTCATGACTGAACATTTACATACTGAAATACATGTTTTTAGAAAATAAACCTTCTTTTCTTTCTTTTCAATTACAGTTAGGATACTATGTTCATTTTTTTAAAGTAGTGAGTGGTAAGCTATATTATTTGGGGTTTCCATTTCGGGATCATAAAAGGGGCATTTTAAGAGATTTATTTTAAGGTTGAAATCTGCTATAGGAAAAACTGGCAGCTAAGGCAGTGACTCAGACCCCTATGCTAGCCATCCTCATTTGATCTGATCCATGGTGGGGGTTGGAGGGGGACACGCATGTGACTGGGGTTGGGGGGGAGCAGTTGTGCTCCCTGTAACTTTCCCTGACCTGAGGGCTCTAGTACTTCACCTGGTCCTTATACCTCAATTGCCTGATTTCTTCCAGGTTTTTCAAGGAGAAAGCGATTAAGAGATAGTTCCCCAAAATAATAATTCTTACCAGAGCTTTGCTGGTTGGATGGCCTACTGTGCACCCGCTCCTGCGCTCGGCACTTTATTTGCATGTTGTCATTTATTTTATTTCCAAGGCACCTTTAGTCCATCACCAAGAGCGGTGGGCGGTGAAGGAGGAAGGCAAGGAGCCCATCTGTGTGCTGGGCCACTATAAAGGCAGCTAGCCTCCCTTGTCCCCCATGTCTGTTGTCCACACAGCAGCCAGAGTGCTCTTTTTAAAATAACCATCAGAGCTGTGCTTTTCGTTTAAAACCCACTGCCTTCCCCTGGCCCTCTGAGTAAAGCCACCGTCTTTCAGAGGCCTCATGTGCTCTAGTATCCACCTACTCTTCCACACTGCCTTGAACCTGCCAAACTTGCTCCTGCCTCAGGGCCTTTGCACATGCTGTTCCTCAGCCTGAAATCCCCTCTTCCCAGGCTCTTTCACGGCTGGATCCTTTGTAACTTTCAATGCCAGAAAGGTCTTCTCTGACCATTCCCTATGAAATAAACTAAGATGTTCCTCCCCACTCCCTCCACATCCCATTACTCTTGGAGTTTTAAACACCATTTATCATTGACTGAAATGCTCTTATTTATTTATTTATAATTTTTTGTGCTTCTCCTCCAAGTAGGAGACAAACTCCATGGGAGTTATTACTGTGTCCCTCATATCTAGATCACAGCTTGAATGGCAGACGCTTCGTTAATTTCTTTTTCTTTCTTTGAGACAAGAGTCTTGCTGTGTTACCCAGGCTGGAGTGCAGTGGCATGATCTTGGCTCATTGCAACCTCTGCCTCCTGGGTTCAAGTGATTCTCCTGCTTCAGCTTCCTGAGTAGCTGGTGAGAGGTGACAATGTGCTAGCAGCCCTCACTCTCAGCGCCTCCTCGGCCTCGATGTCCACTCTGGTGGCTCTCAAGGAGCCCTTCAGCCTGCCAGGGCACCATGGGAGCCCCTCTCTGGGCTGGCTGAGGCCGGAGCCTCCTCCCTCTGCTTGCGGGGAGGTGTGGAGGGAGAGACGAGGGCGGGAACCAGGGCTGCGCAGGCGCTGGCAGGCCGGTGCGAGTTCCAGCAGGCCTGGGTGTGGGCGCAGGCTCGGCAGGCCCTGCACACGGAGCGGCTGGCTGGCGCCCCCAGCCCAGGGCAGTGAGGGGCTTAGCACCCTGGCCAGCAGCTACGGAGGTTGCGCTGGGTCCCTCAGCAGTGCTGGCCCGCTGGCGCCGCACTCAAATTCCCTCTGGGCCTTAGGTGCCTCCCCACAGGGCAGGGCTCGGGACCTGCAGCCCACGATGTCTGAGCTCCTCCACCTGCAGTAGGCTCCCGCTGGGCCTGAGCCTCCCTGACAGGTGCTGCCCTCTGCTCGGTGGCTCCCGGTCCCATTGACAGCCCAAGGGCTGAGGAGTGCAGGCATGGCTCAGGACTGGCGGGCAGATCCGCCTGCAACCCTGGTGCAGGATCCACTGGGTGAAGCCAGCTGGGCTCCTGAACTGGATGGGGACTTGGAAAACTTTTATATCTAGCTAGAGGATCCTATGTGCACCAATCAGCACTGTGTATCTAGTTAACCTAGTGGAGACTTGGAGGGTAGCACTCTGTGACTCTGCCTCTAGCTCAAGGATTGTAAATGCACCAATCAGCACTCTGTGTCTAGCTCAGGTTTGTAAATACACCATTTGGTACTCTGTATCTAGCTAACTCTGTATCTAGCTAACTAGCACTCTGTGACTCTGTGTCCAGCTAAAGAATTGTAAACGCACCAATCAGCACTCTGTCAAAATAGACCAATCAGCTCTCTGTAAAGTGGACCAATCAGCTCTCTGTAAAATGGCCCAATCAGCAGGATGTGGGTGGGGCCAGATAAGGGAATAAATGCAGGCTGCCCGAGCCAGCAGTGGGAACCGCCCTTGGGTCCCCTTTCATGCTGTGGAAGCTTTGTTCTTTCGCTGTTTGCAATAAATCTTGCTAATGTTCACTTTTTGGGTCCACGCTGCCTTTATGAGCTATAACACTCACCACGAAGGTCTGCAGTTTCACTCCTGACAGCGAGACCAACGAACCCATTAGAAGGAAGAAGCTCCAGACATATCTGAATGTCTGAAGGAACAAACTCCGGACACACCATCTTTAAGAACTGTAACACACCGCGAGGTCCGTGGCTTCATTCTTGAAGTCAGTGAGACGAAGAACCCACCAATTCTGGACACACTGGGACTACGGGTACACACCACCATGTATTTTTTATGAAGACAGGGTTTCACCATGTTGGCCAGGGTTGTCTTAAACTCCTGACCTCAAGTGATTCATCCACCTCGGCCTCCCAAAATGCTGGGATTATGGGCGTGAGCCACCGTGCCTGGCCTTTTTGTTGTTGTTGTTAAGTGAATATATGAGTGTGTGTGAACTTTGTGTACATTATCCCAGTTCCTCCTCAAAATATCTTTTCCCTGTTTTACAGATAAATAAAAACTCAGAGTGATGAAGTGACCTGTCCAAGGTCACACTGCCAATAAGTAGCAGAGCTGGGATTCAAATCTAGGACTGTCTGAAACTCAAGAAACCGAAATCTTAACCATTTTACTCATAAATATATCTTCATGGGAACTAACAACATAAAGCTTAGCACAGATAACCATCATTTTTTTTTTTTTGTAAATGCCTGATTTATAGTTGTTGATGTTTACTTTAATAAAATAATGTGTTTAATGACAATTACACTTCCAAAGTGAGGAAAAATGGCAGGCAGCTGACACCTAAAAATCAGCCCTGATTCTTTTCTCAGGTCTCAGGCTGGCTTTCCTCTCTGATAACTGCAACTGGTGGTCTCCGGAGGGGACAAAAGGAGAGCCCACAGGGTGGGAAATCTTCTTCCCTTATTGCTGTGGAGTATGTGTGTCTTTAATTTCCTGGACTTGATATAAAGAAGCAAAGCTAACTGGAAAATCCCTTCCTTGTCAGCTGCCATTCCTTGCCCGCCAAAGGCCAGGAATGGTTCCGCGGGAACCAGACACCTTGGCCGCAATTGGGAATTCACTCATTTTAGCTGCCGCCGAAGGGCTCAGAACCATCTCTCTCTGCTGTCAGCCTTTCCCCTCACTCACTTGTAGCCCATGTCTTTTTAGGATGTCACCCTAGGAGTCAAAAAGAGGCGTGTTGTGAAAAGATTAACTTCAGGGCCTCTTTAGATCCATTAATCTTATCAAATGCAACATATCCAAAGATAATTTTCAGAAAACAGCAACACTCTCTGAATAATGTCTTGGTCTGTCAGCAGCGCCAGCTGTTTCGCTCTTGTCAAGGGTCTTGCAGATGGGATGCCATGGTCAGTCCTTCCAGATAGAAACATGAAGCCTATGGCCCTTGCTCCAAGATGCTTCAATTCTGACATCTTAAGCATTGGACTCAACCCAGTCCCAGGATTACGCCCTCCCGGACTGTCTGCTTATCTTTCCAGCTTCAGACATAGCTCTTAGTGCTTGGGGGGGAGAGTCTTGGGAGCCCCAAAGAGGCATCAGAGATCTCTCAGCCCAAGGGAGGCTCAGAGGATGAAATTAGCTAATCTGCTTTGTGCTCTTCACACACTTTTTCTTTTATTTTTTGTTATCTTGGCTCACTGTAACCTCTGCTTCCCAGGTTCAAGTGATTCTCCTGCCTCAGCCTCCTAAGTAGCTGGGATTACAGGTGTGCGTCACCACAGCTGGCTAATTTTGGTATTTTTAGTAGAGACAGGATTTCACCATGTTGGCCAGGCTGATCTCGAACTCCTGACCTCAGGTGATCCTCCCACCTTGGCCTCCCAAAGTGCCGGGATTACAAGCATGAGCCACCGATCTTGGCCACATAAGCATTTTCTTAAGGAAACTTGCATAACGAGTAGCAGTAGATGTTTGGGAATTTGGGAACTGTCTTCAAATATTCTTGTACTAACAATTTCGTCCACAACTAACTGTTCAGTTAAGAACAGTTAGTGGCACTTTAGATGTGTTTCTGAAGAATTTCTGGTGGCCTGGTTAACAAATTCACTAAGTTAATTAATTTTTTTTTTTTAAAATAAGAGATTCAGCCTAATTTTGAGGGGGTGGGGTGGGGACTGATGGGTGCATTAACACTGCTTTTGTGTGTTTACAAAATGCCTCTAGAGTGAGCATTTGCGCATTCTACAAGAATGACAAATCTGAGTAATTCTGTAAGAATGAAACATTTGAGGATTCTACAAATCAGGGTTTTTCAGCTTTGGCACTGTTGGCATTTTGAGCCAGATAATTCCATGTTGTAGTTCCATCCTGTGGGCTGTAGGATGGTGAGCAGCATCCGTGGCCTCTACCCACTAAATTCAGTGGCACCCCCCCACCCAGTTGTGACAATCAAAAATGTCTCCAGTTGTCACCAAATGTCTTCTGAGGGACAAGATTGCCCCTAGTTGAGAATCACTCCTCTAAATGATTTTTAAAATAATGAAAAACTTGGTCCTTAGTATTAGTAAATTAACTTTGGAATTACAGAGTGGGCAATGAAACTAGCTTTCTAACTTGGTTAATGAAACTAGTTTTCTAACTAAGAGATGAACTAAATGAAAAACCAAACCTAAGTCTCTCCCCACCACCTGAGTGGGAGGTGCCACTTTCCTGTCTCAAGGGGCAGCTTTGCCCAGTAGTTAGGACTGACTCCTGCAGCCAGACAGCTGGCTGCAATCTGTGCTCTGCCCTTATTACTAGAAGGTACGTGACTTGGGACAGGCCACTTAACCTCACGAAAACTCACTGCATCTACCTCCCTGAGATAGGTTGGGGAGGCGATCGGCGGAAAGCACTTGGGATGCATGGGTGGCTTGCAGCAAACACTACTAGCAGGCTAGTCATCCTTGTTCACAGAATTGCTTCTCCGGGGCCTGGTTGGTCACACCTAGCATTTGCACTGGGCTGTCCCTTTCTCAGGTACCACGTGGAGGGAAGGTCAGGGGAGGTGTTTGGCCTTGCACTTTGCAATCCCAGGCCCTTTCCTTTCTTAACACTCAGACTGCCTTTGGGCTGGGCTTGTGTCTCTATGGGGACCTTGTCTGGGCTTGCAGACTGTCGCTGCAAAGGGCAGACCTGCCCGCTCTGGAGATGTATCAAAAATACAGGCAGCTTGCTGCCTGCCTTTGCCTCACTTTTCTTCTGTGTCAATTACCCTGACGTCCCGGACTTCAGGACAATGTGCTTCAGCACCTATCCTGGAATGGAGATCTCCTCCCCTTTCTCTTTTAAAGAAAAAAAAAACCACACAAACACACAAAACCCATCAAAACCATCACACTATCCAAGCCAACTGGGTCTTTAAGAAATCACCGCCAAGGAGCTGTTTACAAGCTGAACAAATAATTACTCTGCCACGAGGAAGAAAAGTATTAATTAGAGCTGTTCATTAAACCAGCTCCCTATTCTGTGGGGTTTATCTCTTGGAAGTGTCAGCCAGAGGTTAGGGACGGATTAACACACAACACCCAGCTTTGCCAGTTAAATCTCCTCCTTGCGGTTAGCTTTTAATAATAAAGTTGTCATTGAAAGAAAGAATTTAATGGTTTTAATTGGGTTTAATTACTTGGAAACTTTTGGAAGGCAGATCAGCTTGTTTAAAAAAAGTTTTTTTAGAGGGAGACAAGAAAATGATGCTCAGAAAGAAAAAATAAGTTGAATCACATGTTTAAACAGTAAAGTTAAAAAAAAAAAAAAACTTGGCTTCTTTGACAATTTTGTAGGAGAACACCAAAAATAGAAAAGATAATGGGTCCATTTGTACTAACAAGAACTTAACCAAAAGACTGTAGGATAAATTCCGTCATTGCTGAATCACAAGAGTCAAACTCACGACAAATGATGAAATCATGGTCAAATTTAAGAGAACAAAGAAAGATGTTGAAACCGGTTCCTCTTTTGGGGTTTTGTGCAACTACTCAGCCTCTTAGATTTTTTTTTTTTTTTTTTTATCTTTGAAAAATGTTCTTTCAGCTGGACATGTCTAGCAGCTTTTAAAGTATTTTTCTAGGATATAAATTTAAAGGCAAAAATAACAAATAAATAGATATAATGAATTGTGGATATGGAGTAGAGTGACCAATTCTCCCGATTTGCCTGGGATTGAGGGGTTTCCTGGGTCTTGGGACTTCCAGTGCTACAAGTGGGAAAGTCGCAGCCAAACCTGGATGAGAAGATGACACTAACAGGAGTCACTGTCCAGGACCGAGGGGCATGTGGTGACATGGGAGATGGGTTTGTTTTTACAAGGTCATGTCAAGGACTTAGAACAGGGCTTGACGCCCAGCAAGTGCCTACTGCTTCCATCAGCACTGATAACACCCCTATCAACACCACGTGCTTTCTGCTTATTATTAGTAGTAGTCATACTTCAGCACACCTTCCTCAGAAAGAACACCTTACACAACCAGCAACATGCTTCTAAAGATGTAGCTCTTTAAAAGATACTATATGTATAGCACACCGTTGACATAAGTGATTCCATCTTAGAAAAAGACTCCATCTTACATTTCAAAAGTCCTCAAGTCAACAGAGTCCAGATGTCTGCCTAATCAATAGAGACAACACCCAATCAGATAAGGGTGTAACCCTTTATCACCAGTCCTCACCAGAGGACTCTAGGGTTATAAAATGAGCAGGACCTCACCACCTTGACATCGTAATGCATTCTGTCTTACTGTCACTTGTCATCAGCACCCAGAATCTGCAACTGGAGGCTCTGCCCAAATCAAGGACTCTTGGAAGATACTGGCAACTGCCCGGATCAGGACTCTCTCCTTGTACATGTCACTCTCCTTGGACTGGTTCATTAGCGCTCCCCTAACTGCCCTTTTTTTTTTTTTTTCTGAGATGGAATCTCGCTCTGTCACCCAGGCTGGGGTGTAGTGGTGCGATCTTGGCTCATTGCAACCTCTGCCTCTTGGGTTCAAGTGATTCTCCTGCCTCAGCCTCCCAAGTAGCTGGGATTACAGGCGTGTGCCACCATGCCTAATTTTTGTATTTTTAGTAGAGACGGGGTTTCACCATGTTGGCCAGGCTGGTCTTGAACTCTTGACCTCAAGTGATCTGCCTGCCTTGGCCTCCCAAAGTGCTGGGGTTACAGGCGTGAGCCACCGTGCCCAGCCCATTAGTCCCTTTTCATATCCCGCTTTCTCTTGATGCTGTTTGGCATGAAATTCTAAACTATAACATTTATATATCAATTAAGTATACTATTATGTATGGTTTGCAATACTGACTGACTTGTGGAGTGGTTTCAGCCTGTGTGCTCATGGCCCTGACTACCAAGTGAAAGGGTAATATTAAGGAGAACTGCCTCCTTGGGAACTCCAGACAGGTCATTTTCTTGTCTTCCTCTAGCTAGTGGCTTTCATAATTGAAACAGCATCAATGGAAACCTGATCTTATGGAAAGACATAAACATGTGTGGACCTGGTTATATCTGACCTTGCCTCACTCGTGACAATATTTTAGTAATAATATATAGTTTCAAATAGCTAGAAGGAGGATATTAAACATTCCCAACACAAAGAAATGATAAATATTGGCGATGGTGGATATGTTAATTACCCTGATCTGATCATTACACTTTATATGCATTGAAACATCACCACGTACCCCATGGATGTGTACAATTATTATTTGTCAATTAAAAGAATAAAAAAGACAGTGTCATTTGCTTGTCTACAAAAACTCTTTGCTGCATAGGAGGTACAGTTCCAAATACTTGACATGTATTAACTCATGTGATCCTCTCCCAGTGACCCTATAAGGTAAGTATTATTGTTATTACACCCATGCTACAGAGACGAAAACTGAGGCACAGGAGGGCAAAGTGACTTGTCTGAGGTCACGTGGCTAGGAAGTAACGCTGTCTTTGGATTTGAGCAGTCTGGCTCTTGAGACCAGGGGTGGTGAACTTTTTCTATAAAGGTTTGGAAAGCATGTATTTTAGGCTCTGTGGCCCATATGGTTTCCATCGTAACTATTCAACTCTGCTGCGGTAGCACAAAAGCAGTCATAGACAAGATGTAAATGAATGGGTGTGACTGTGTTACAATAAAACTTTATTTAAAAAAACAAGCTGGGGGAGTGGGGAGGGAGCAGATTTGGCCCATAGGATGGATGTAGTTTGCTGACCTCTGCTCTTGACCACTTTACAATGCTGTCTCCTTGGTCTCAGACATTGCAAGTCCCTTGCCTCAAAGAGCTAACATTCTAATGGCAGAGAAGGGCCATAAAAAACTAAGAAACATGCCTGTAATCCCAGCACTTTGGGAGGCCAAGGCAGGTGGATCATGAGGTCAGGAGATCGACACCATCCTGGCTAACACAGTGAAACCCCGTCTCTACTAAAAAATACCAAAAAAAAAAAAATTTGCCGGGCGTGGTGGCGGGCGCCTGTAGTTCCAGCTACTTGGGAGGCTGAGGCAGGAGAATGGCGTGAACTGGGGAGGTGGAGCTTGCAGTGAGCTGAGATCTGGCCACTGCACTCCAGCTTGGGTGACAGAGCAAGACTCCATCTCAAAAAAACAAAAACAAAAACAAAAAACAAACAAAGAAAAACAACTCCCCCCCCAAAAAAAACCCTAAGAAACATTTCATTTCAGAGGGTGACAAATGTTATGAAGAAAATACAACATGATGACATTAATGTTAGGGAGATGATAGGGAATCAGGGGACTGAGGCAAAATGAACACCTGAGCCATTTATAGGGGGTGGTTTCTGGGCAGCTACAGCCAAGTGATGCCATTTGGGATTGTGGGTGCGGCATGCCAGATCTTCTGATTTTTCAAAAGAAACCAGAAAGCTGGATTTTTATGTGAAATATCCCGATTTTAAATGCTGGCAACAAATTTTACAAAGTAATAAAAAGGATATGTTTAAGGGCCAGGTGTGGCCTGCAGATGCCCTCAGTGTGATGTCTGGAGGAAGGAGCTGGGGCTGGAGGGCAAGTTTGAGTGCTGGCCAGGGAACTTGGGGCCTTGGTCGGCTCAGCTGGGTTTAGAATGGCCTTTGGAGTTCTGGGTCTGATCCCTTCTCTGCCACTTCCCAGCGTGGCAGTCTTGGGCAGGGCTTGTGTCCTTCTGGGTTGAATGGGGATCACTATGGTTAGCTTATAGGTTCATGGTGAAGACCAAGGAGATGGCCCATATAAAGGATCTGACCCAGTGCTATGCATGGGGAGAGAGATTTATGTTATTTTTAATTGTAGAGACAGGATCTATGTTGTTCAGGGTGGTCTCAAACTCCTGGGCTCAAGTGATCCTCCTGTCTACTGTAGGTTTCTGATTATGGATTATATGTTACAAACTGAAAGTCATCATAAAAGTAGATACTTCAATTTTGTTTTTTACCTCTAAACACACAAATTTGACAATGAATGAAATGAATCAATTCCTTGAAAACCATAAACTATCCAAACTCACCCAAGATGAAATAACTACCCCTATTAAAACACTGAATTCTGGCGGGGCGCGGTGGCTCATGTGTGTAATCCCAGCACTTTGGGAGGCCAAGGTGGGTGGATCACTTGAGGTCAGGAGTTCGAGACAAGCCTGGTGAAACTCTGTCTCTACTAAAAATACAAAAATTAGCTGAGCACGGTGGCGGGTGCCTGTAGAGCCGGCTACTCGGGAGGCTGAGGCAGAAGAACAGCTGGAACCCAGTAGGCGGAGGTTGCAGTGAGCCGAAGTTGTGTCACTGCACTACAACTTGGGCGACAGAGAAAGACTCCGTCTCAAAGAAAACCCAAAAACAACAACAACAACAACAACAACAACAAAAACAAACTTGAATTCCTAATTAAAAACCTCCCAGAAAACAAAAAACAAAAAAGAACTACCGGCTAGATGGTTCCGGCTAGATGGTTCCAGTGTAGAACGCTATCAAATATTCCGGAAGAATTAGCACCAATTCTCCGCAGTCTCTTCAAGAAACTAATGAGGAGGAACACTTCCAACCCATTCGATGAGGCCAGTATTATCCAGACACCAAAACCAGATGATGACAGTATAAAATCCAGGCTCAGGAACCAAAAAAAAGTCCTATCTGAATTTTCAAGTAAAAAATATTCATCTTTAGCTATCTCCAGGCTGTGTGCCTTCCTTCTAGAGCACCCTCAGTGCCCTTTGGGAAACAGACTCATTCTCAGGCTTGTCTTATGACGTCAGTAGGGCAAGAACTGCTGTTCCAGTTTTACAGACATGTAGACCGAGACCTTAGGAAAAAAGTGACTTGCTCCAGGTCTTGGATCCGGGAAGTGGTGGGGATGGGATTTGATCTGGGACCTTTAGACTCCACAGTGTCACATCACCGGACAGGATTCCAGTCAGAAATGTCACAACAGACACCACAGCAAGAAGCGACTTCCCCACCGCACTAGGCACACCGGCTATGGCAGCACACACCAAGACCAAGCCTGGGCTCAGCGGTCTGACAAAACGCAGCTACCCAAGGAGATGCTTTCTTTTCAAAAAAATTTAGGTAAAGTCCACGAAACTGAAAATAAACCCCACTTTTTTTTTTTTGAGATGGGGTCTCACTCTGTTGCCCAGGCTGGAGTGAAGTGGTGCGATCATAGCTCACCACAGCCTTGAAGTCCTGAGCTCAAGCGATCCTCCCACCTCAGCCTCCTGAGTAGCTGGGACCACAGGTACACACCACCATGCCTGGCTATATTTATTTAATTTAATTTAATTTAATTTAATTTAATTTTATTTTATTTATTTTTCTGAGGCGGAGTCTTGCTCTGTCACCCAGGCTGGAGTGCAATGGCACAGTCTCGGCTCACTGCAACCTCTGGCTCCTGGATTCAAACAATTCTTCTGCCTCCTGAGTAGCTCGGTCTACAGGTGTGTGCCACCATGCCCAGCTAATTTTTGTATTTTTAGTAGAGACGTGGTTTCACCATGTTGGCCAGGCTGGTCTCAACTCCTGACCTCAGGTGATCCGCCCGCCTCAGCCTCCTGAAGTGCTGGGATTACAGGAATGAGCCACCGTGCCCAGCTTATTTTACTGATTTTTTTTTTTTTGTAGAGATGGGCTCTCACTATGTTGCCCAGGCTGGTCTCGAACTCCTAAGCTCAAGCTACCCCCCTGCCTCAGCCTCCTGAAATGCTGGGATTACAGATGTGAAAACAAACTACTTTAAAGTGAACGCTTCACTGGAATCTAGGGTACAACGCTGGGCACCCAGCACCTCCACCTAGGTCCAAAACATTTTCATCACCCTAAAAGGAAACTCTGTACTCAAGAAGCACTTACTCCCCATTCCCTACTCCCCCCAGCCCCTGGGAACCAACAATCTTCATTCTGACTCTAAGGATTGACCTCTTCCGGGTATTTCATGTAAACAGTCGTACAAATATGACTTTCTGTATCTGGCTTCTTTCACTTGGCCTAAGTGTGTTGGAGCATGCATCAGTACCCCATTTCTTTTCATGGCTGAATCATATTCCACGAGTATGACTATCCCATGATTTATCCATTCATCCATTGATGGTCATTTCCACTGAGACTCTGAGACTGCGTATTTCTGCTTGAATTAGGCCCCACTGGGAGACATCCATTGGAGCTTTCCCCCGTCTGCCATCAGAGGGGCCTGAAAGATCACGAATTCACCGAGGAAGTGTGGGAAATAGGCATGGTGAGGGGACACCTCCTATTTCCCTGTCAAAGTCAACCCCAAATACAATGGTGTTGACACCTTCCTGACATTCAGCAGGTGACACCTCATCACCAGCAGTCTTTGGACGCTGGAAGAGCCCTATTGTTGGGAAATAAGCAGTGTAAAAAGTACAGGTGGGTAGTTGGAGGGCAGACAGCTTCTCAACCTGCTAGTTAAGTGTAAAGGAAAATTGTTCCCATTGTGTAGGTTCCCAGGGTACCTGGGATTTTTTTTTTCACCACTTATCACTGTGAGCAGCAACCCCTATATTTACAGAAGACAAAAGAGCTTCTTACTCCAACCCAACCGACAATTTGTTGTAGGTTTTGCACAGAGGATTTAAATTCCTCTCCTTTTTTTTTTTTTCCTTTCAGATGCCCTTCAGCATTCATTGAGAGGTGGGGCAAGAAGGGGGGAAAGTTGGCGAAGGAAGTCTGGGGAAGCAGAGTCTGCGTTTGTTAAATTTGTGGGCGGAAAATTAGGCAGAGTCAGGAGTCTTAACTTGCTCAGAAACTCTCAACCCAAGTTGAGTGATTCTATAAGGAAATGGTCTCTCTCAAAGTGGCCGAGAGCACAGGGCTTCAAAGACGGTCTCTGCTAATGAGCACTTTTCTGACAACCCCAAACCATCTTTAAAATATATTTTATGTTGGAAATAATCCTTTAATGCTGTAAAATACATAAGCAGGGGCACTTGGCATGAAGGTCCCTGGCTTAGGGAAGCACCATTATAAGGGATTAAGACAACAAAAGGGTACCACCCCCCACCCAACACCCCTCACACAATGTCATTCACCTCCGCCACATCTCTCAAGGCTGTTCCAACTTCTTCCTCACCCACCCCTGCCAAAATGACAACTGCAGATGTTTGCTTCGTGCCCTCACTCCTTACAGGATGGGACAGAGGGACTAGTGAGGTCACTCTCCTTCTCCCAGCAGTGCTGCAAAGAAAATAATCACTGCTGGAGGGCCCAATCAAAATCATCCTTTCTTTATTAGCCACAAAGACTAAACACCTTTTACTCAATTGAAAAGAGAGGTGGGGGGAAGAAAGATTTCAATCCAAGGTTTAACCCCCAGTGGGGGAAAGAAATCTCCGACTTCCTCAGAAAATCCTTTTCAAATTGTATTCATCTTGACTTAATCCACATCTACCAAGTGAATTAGGCAGTATTTATTTTGAGAATCTATTTTATAGAGTTCCAAGGACTCTGTTTTCCTTGGGCAGGGCTTCCTCTCCGTTTCAGAGCTACGGGCTGCTGCAAGGGTCTGGCCAGGCCTTTAAACTTCCAAGGTGCTCGCCTCACATGACCAAGAAAATGTAAATAAACACAGCTGAGCTCAGGAGAAATTGGAAGGTTTTCTCGTTAAAGAAATAAAATAAACAGATGTCCTTAAGCACTTTGGCTTGTGTTTGTCCAAGGATGGAAAGCTCTAGCTGTATGAACGGCAGAAATGAATTACAGCTACATTTCAAGGTAGAAGGGGGAAAAGGAAGAAAAGGAAAGAATCTGTGGTCCTCTGAATTAACTAATAGTCCTCGAGGGAGGGCACTTTTGATTTGAACCTTAGCAACTTCTACAAATAGTTTTTAACTGCTGGGTCATAAAACCGGGTTTTTTTTTTTTTTTTTTTTAATTTCTTCTCAGTTTGTAAAGCAGTAACAGACAGGCCAACCCGCCTATCGCCAACTGGATCTGATTGAATCCCGACGGTGCTGTGCTGGGTACTGGATTCCGGAATCCAAGCCGGAATCACGTAATAACACCCGCTGAGGAACGGGGGAGGACTGTGGTGGAACGGAGCTGGCAGAGGAGCTGGTCGAGGAGCTGTGGAGATGAGATCATGCTCTCTCGACCTGGCCTCTGGATCTGCAAGAAATGCCAACACCAGGTGAATGTGGGGCTTCCATCTTACCTCACAGACGAATGTGTGAAAGGATGGCCTAGGGGTGGAGTTAAATGCAGATGCTTGACTGCAGATGCTTGACTGGGTGTGGTGGCTCATGCTTGTAATCCCGGCACTTTGGAAGGCCCAGGCGGATGGATCTTTTGAGGCCAGGAGTTCGAGACCAGCCTGGCCATCGTGAAACCCCGTCTTTACTAAAAATACAAAAATTAACTGGACATGGTGGGCATGTGCCTGTGGTCCCAGCTACTGGGGAGGCTGAGACAGGAGAATGGCTTGAACCCAGGAGGCAGAGGTTGCAGTGAGCTGAGATAGCACTACTGCACCACTGCACTCCAGCCTGGGTGACAAAGCAAGACTCTGCCTCAAAAAAAGGAAAAAAGATGCAGATGCTTGTTCAGTGAGTCTACAACGGGGTCTGAGACTCTGCACTTCTGCCAGCTACCTGGTGATGCTGGTCCATGGACCGCCCTTCAGTAGCCAGGAGGCTTATGTTACAGCAGGGCTCTACCAGGAGGAGTTTCCATCCCTGCAGCAGCAATCATGGAGTCCCAGCATTTATACATCCTCAATGTCTTAGTTTGGGTCTCCCTGGATGCTGACCCTGAGCCAAAGGTTCACGTGCAGCTGGTTTTTCTGGGAGGTGATCTCAGGAAGGGCTGTTGACACAGTGGGAGCGTGAGAGTGGAGGGGAAGGAAGGGTGGGTCCATGAGCAGGTCACTCCCTGGGCCACTGGGGCTCTGTCCCTCTGGGACACTGCCCAACACACTGCAGAGGGTCACGGGTGCCTGCAGAGGGATGCCGGCACACCCAAAGGAGCAGAGTGCTACGGGAATAATGGGGAAGCGGAGATTGACAGAATCTGTTATAATGAGGTTTCAATTCTAGCTTTTTAAGAAGGATGGTGGGCCTGGTGCAGTGGCTCACACCTATAATCCCAGCACTTTGGGAGGCTGAGGTGGGTGGATCACCTGAGGTCAGGAGTTTGAGAACAGCCTGGCCAACGTGGTGAAACCCAGTCTCTAGTGAAAATACAAAAATTAGCTGGGTGTATTGGCAGGTGCCTGTCATCCCAGCTACTCGGGAGGCTGAGACAGGAGAATCACTTGAACCAGGGAGGTGGAGGTTGCAGTGAGCCAAGATTGTACCACTGCACTCCAGCCTGGGCAATAAGAACAAAACTCCATCTCAAAAAAAAAAAAAAAAAAAAAAAAAAAAAAAAAAATAGAAGGACGATGATGCTATTCTATAATCAAATAATCACACCCAGAAATAAATAATTGCAACTGTGCTACTATGAGCCCTGTGGCGCTCTGAACCATCAGTTTTAACCAACTTGGAAAGATTGGGAAGCATCCCTAAGGATACCACACTGGACAGGCAGCACTGGTTAGGCTAACAGAGGGTAGGAAGAGTGTTCTGGGCAGAGCAACGGTGTGTGCAAAGGCCCTGTGGTGGAAAGTGCATGTGAGCAGGAGGCTGCAGCAGTGCTGGAGGCGAGTGAAAGGGATCAGGTTGGCAAGGTTGGCAGGGGCTGGACCTCCCGGGGCCTGGAAAGTCATGGCGAAGAGTTTACCTTAAGGGCAGTGATCACCACTGCAGGGTTTTCCACCAGGTGAGGATGGAGAAGGTGACACAATCCCATTTGCTCCTTGAAGCAGTTGTTCGGCTGCCCAATAGGCTGAGGGTGGGGGAGGCAGAGGGGAAGCAGGGAGACAGCCGTCCAGACCGGTGGAGAGGGAGGAGGAGGCTGAAATGAAGGAGGTGGTCGGGGAGCTGGAGAGAAGGGGATGCGATTCAAGAGACAGGCACAGCAATGATGATGGTTGGGGTATGGGTCAGTTAAGAGAGTTATGTGAGCATAAAATGGGTGACGTGACTTACTCTGGGGGACTCCTGAGGAAGTAACTTCTGAACTGTGTTATGAAAGAAAAGCTGAGCCTCCCAAATGAATAATGGGAGTAAAAAAGAAGGATGAAGAATATTCTAAGAATTCAGAATAGCATACACAGAGGCCCAGACAGGTGGGAATGTGATGCCCTGGGTATGTAAAGGCACCTGTATGGCCAGGGAAGATGGCTGAGGATGGCAGTGATGAGCTGGGCAGGGGCCCTTGGGAGCAGTCTGCTTCCCTGGGGGCAAGTGGGGGGTCATTGCAGGGCCTGATTTGCATTTTCAAGCAATCCCTCTGGCAGTTGGGAGGTGGGCAGGAGGCCCCACCTGCAAGCAAATTCAGCTATGAAGACTTCGGCTGCTTGCCTCGGCATGCCCAAAAGTATCTCCGAGTCCATTCTTGCATTGCTATAAAGAAATACCTTAGCCTGGGTAATCTACAAAGAAAAGAGGTTTAATTGGCTCACAGTTCTGCAGGCTGTATAAGCACAGCATAGGCGACTGCTGAGCTTCTGGGGAGGCCTCAGGGAGCTTTGATTCATGGCAGAAGGCCAAGTGGGAGCAGGCGCTTCACCTGGCAAAAGCAGGGGGAGGAGGGGGAGAGTGGTGGAGAAATGCCACACACTTTTACATGACCAGATCTCACAAAAACTCACTATTGTGTAGACAGCACCAAGCCATGAGGGATCCGTGCCCATGATCCCAACATCTCCCGCCAGGCCCCACTTCCAGTACTGGGGATTACAATCTAACATGAGACTGGGGCAGGGATCAAATAACCAAACTCTCTCAGTGTCTTTGATAGAGGCCGAAGTTTTATTATTATTACTATTATTATTATTATTATTATATTTTTGGACGGAGTCTTGCTCTTGTCACCCATGCTGGAGGGCAATGGCATGATTTCGGCTCACTGCAATATCCACCTCCTGGGTTTGAGCGATTCTCCTGCCTCAGCCTCCTGAGTAGCTGGGATTAAAGGTGCGCACCACCACTCTCAGCTAATTTTTGTATTTTTAGTAGAGACGGGGTTTCACCATGTCTGCCAGGCTGGTCTCGAACTCCTGACCTTAGGTGATCCACCCGCCTCAGCTTCCCAAAGTGCTGGGATTGCAGGCATGAACCACCGTGCCCGGCCAAGGCCGAAGCTTTTCATGCCTTCTGAAGAGGAAAGGCTAAAAACGTCAGCCTTAAAGGGGGACAGAAAACCCTGTGCGAAAGACCTTTTCCAGAGGCTTTGAGTGCAGGCACTTCAGCAAGGTGAGCCTCAGGGTTCTCACCTGTGACATGGGCATTCGCCTGCCCCTGCCCCCAGGGATGAGAGGATGGTGTGTTTCTGCAGTCATCACACCAACACGTGTCTTCCAGAGAGCCTCTGAGGCTCCCTGTGAGTTCTGCCCCTTCTCCACCCACAGAAAAGCTGACTCATGAGTCCCAAAGTCATGGAACAAACAGATATCTGTGTGGTTGGTCACTAAAAAGACAAGTCAGGGAAGTTTTGGTGACCCCAGCCACTGCTACTTTGAATGACACCCAGTTCCATTTAAATAAGAAACCCCAGAAGCACAGCGGAGATGTCCCCCTTGAAACCACAGTATATCCACACACACACACACACACACACACACACACACACACACACACACACACACACACACACACATATCTAGGAATTTGATGTGGGCTCAGCTATGTCCGAGGCAGTGATTCGCTCTGAAAAGCAGAAGCATTATGGTCTGTGTGTCTCAGGAGAGTGGATTTCCCTTAAGGAGGGGGATGCTGGTGGCAGATACGGGGCATTTCTCTCTATGGAGAAATCTCAGCCTGGGAATGACGTTTGCAGTGGGTGAATACAAAGTGTGTGATCTGGGTTCGTTTCTAAGCTCAGGCTACAGCGCTTCCCACCTTTCACAGGCTGGCTCTGCTCCTGGCGGGATCACCCGTCGTTTCCGCCTCTCATCCATTCTCATTCTTTCTGCTAACAGCTCCTTCGGTTTCTCATGGGGAACTGCCTGCCGCACTGCAGGTAGCTTGGTGGGCTGTCTATCAAGGTGTCTAACCCTGCCTAGCTGAGAGGCGGGCACAGGTCCCAGGCACAGCTGATCAGCCCATCTCTCCTGGGACTGGAGCAATTCAAGGATAAAACAGTAGCTGTAAGGCCTAAAGGTGCCACCTCATCAGCTCCTGCTCCTTGGGAGCCCCAAGGGAGCTTCCTCCCATTATTTTCCCAGATCGTGAAAACTCCTTCATACTCTCCCAATCAATCTCCTGGTGGTTAAGTTAGCCACAGCCAGCCTTTGTTGCATTTGGATATAAAATCTGGCCAGGCATGGTGGCTCACACCTATAATTCCAGCACTTTGGGAGGCTGAGGCGGGCGGATCACTTGAGGTCAGGGGTTTGAGATTAGCCTGGTCAACATGGTGACATCCCCGTCTCTACTAAAAATACAAAAATTAGTCAGGCCTGATGGTGCATGCTTGTAATCCCAGCTACTAGGGAGGCTGAGGCAGGAGAATCACTTGAACCTGGGAGGCAGAGGTTGCAGTGAGCCAAGATGGCACCACTGCACTCCAGCCTGGGCGACAGAACAACACGACGTCTCAAAAAAAAAAAAAAAAAAAAAAAAAAAAAAAGAGAGAACATAAAAAAAAAAAAGAGTGAACATAAAATCTAACTTTTGGAGCCACTCCCTGCTTCTGGAGCCTCAGGCAAGTCCCTCAACTTCCCTGGAACTGTTGTCTCATTTGCAAAATAAGAAGAGTAACAATAATTCTTGATTTATTCACCTCAAGAAGGTGGTTTTGGAATTAAGTCAAATAACGTAAGAGTGAACTGTAAACTCTCAAACGTGCCTAAGTGCTTTTTTTTGGCCTAGTTTTGAAGTCTCAGCTGATGCCTCCTCTTATGGGAAGTCTTCCTTGACTATCTCAGCCATGTGGATACCTTCTTTCTCCAATCTATGCCTAGTCTCTACTCTCAGCAACGAGCTGATCAGATGTATCTTGCATAACTCATTCTTTTATATGCATAATACAATCAAGTTAAATCATTTACTTTTTAATAGTTTTAAATTTTATCAAATTAAATACTCAAAAAGTTCCACAAGGCTTGTTATAAGACTGCAGTTTCCCTGCCATGCCCTCTATTCCCCCTTTGTCATCACCTTCACCTTCAACTCTTTCCTTCATTCATTATCTTCATACTCACTGCCCTGTCTCTAAATTGCATGGTTATAATTACACGGTTTTTGATTTTTCACTTTGAGGCATTATTTGACCCCACTATGGCCGATGTGGATTTTCTTCTTGCTACCTTTACCGCACATATGCATCCTTGTCATTCCCTTTTCCTCCTAAATAGAGTCATGGCTTTGTTTGTTTTCTTGAGACAGCGGTCTTGCTCTGTTGGCCAGACTGGAGTGCACTGGCACCACCTCGGCTCACTGCAGCCTCTAACCCCGGGGTCAAGGGATCCTTTAACCTCAGCCTCCCGAGTAGCTAGGACTACAGGTGCACACCACCACGCCTGGCTAATTTTTTGATTTTTTTTTTTTTTGTACCAATGGGATTTTGCCATTTTGCCCAGGCTAGTCTCAAACTCCTGGGCTCAAGTGATCTGCCTACCTCGGCTTCCCAAGAGTGAACGGCTTTTATTGGGTTAGTAGTCAGAGTTCATGCTGCGGTGATTACTGCATAGGCTGACTGCTTTGATGACTCAGTGTCCTGGCATCTTCACCCTTTGCAGTGTGACAGTAAAGCTCCTCCCTTCAAGAGGTGGGGTTACTGCTCCATTTAAATCTGGGCTGGCTTATGTTTACTTTTGCTGACAGAATGCAGCAGAAATGATCTGGGCGCGTTTCTAAGCCGCAGGGTACAGTGCTGCTCACCTTTCATAGCATGCCAGTTCCAAATGGAGGACTAAAGACGGGTCTCTCTCCTTGAAAGGAACACTGCTTAGGCCACGAGGAAAAGCCTGGACTTGCCTGCTGGAGGGTGAGAGACCCCATGAAGCAGAGACAAGTTGTCCCAGCTGAGGCCATTCTCTACCAGCTGATGTACTAGCTGACCCTGCAGACACATGCAAGAGTCCAGTCTAGCTCAGTAGAACCTCTCTGCCAACTCACAATCTCACGAGCTGAATAAATGCTTATTGTTTTACACCACTAAGTCTTAGGGTGATTTGTTATGTAGCTGACGGATAACACAGCTAAGCCAGGTAGTACACTACGATTCCTTTTCATGCCTTTCATTTTCCCCTGGAATTAATAATGATCTTTTTTTTTTTTTTTTTGAGACGGAGTCTTGCTCTGTCACCCAGGCTGGAGTGCAGTGGCTGGATCTCAGCTCACTGCAAGCTCCGCCTCCCGAATAATGATCTTTTAAAAATCCTCTCGGTACATTCAGAGGTACCAGGTATTTTATCAATTTCACTTCTTCAGGACGTCTCTCTCAGCACCTTCTGACCTACTTCAGTCAGGACCAGCTCTACCTGCCACTGATTCTCCGGAAGCCAGAGTCAATGGGAAAATGCCTTAAAACTACGAAGGAAAATTATTATTTCCAAACAAAAATTAGATACGCAGCCAAACTGTCATGAAGGACAGTAGAACAAAGACATTTTCAGGAAGGAGGGGATGGATGCGATGTCTGAGAACAAAACTGTAAAGCCTTCGCTGAGACCCTGCTGTAGGCCAGGCTCTGGGTGAGGCCAGGCTAGTGGGCATGAAGCATCTCAGTCTGAGACAGAGGCTGCCAGGCCCCTGCTTGTCACATACGTGGCTGTCTGCTCCCTTGTGGGTGAATGTCCTGGAATCTTATTTCTGCTGTGTTTGCCATCACACAAGTGAAAACTCCCTACCTGGCAGCCCTTTGTTTATTTGTTTATTCAACAAATATTTGTCCAGTGGAGGTGCCAGGCACTGTGCTGGGTATCAGGATAAAGCTGTGAACACAGCAGACCCAGTCCCTGTGCTCTGTGAGCTAAGAGATAGCAGAAGAATTCATTCCAGAGGCTTTTAATTTTTACCCTTGAGACAGTCACATGGATCACCAGGGACATGTTATGTGGTTAAGAGCAGTGGGGTGGCTGGACATGGTGGCTCACACCTGTAATCACAGCACTTTGGGATTTGAGCCCAGGATTCGAGACCAGCCTGGGGAAAGTGAGATCCCTGTCTCTACAAAAAACATAAAAAATTAGCTGGCCATGGTGGTACACGTCTGTGGTCCCAGCTACACAAGAGGCTGAGCTGAGAGGATCGCTCGATCCCAGGAGGTTGAGGCTGCAGTGAGCCGTGTTTGCACCACTGTGCTTCAGCGTGAGTGACAGAGTGAGACCTTGTCTCAGAAAAATAAAATAAAAAATAAATTAAAGAGCAGTGGGCCACTTCCTGGCTTTCATCCCTCCTAAGCTGGGTGACCATGACTGAGTCACATCATCTTTCTGGGCCTCAGTTTCTCTGGAAATGGGTATAAAGGGAGCAGCTGGGCCTTATAGATTCATGGTGGGGATTAAAGGAGAGAGAGGGTGTAAAGCCAGAGCAGTCCATAAAGGTCGCTCATCACAGTTCTGTCTGTGCTGATGTGGAGCTGGGGAAGCCTGAGTGTCCTCCCTGAAGACAGGGGACATAAGGAAGACCTGGAGCACCTGGGACTTTGGCAGTGGTCAGATGCAGGCCCCCAGCCGCAGCACTATGGACCTGAGGGCTCAATCATCCTTTGCTGTGGGGCTGTCCTGTGCATTGTGGGATGTGTAGCAGCATCCTTGGCCTCTATAGTACCCCATTTCCCAAAAATGTTTATAGTACCCCATTTCAGTAGTACCCCATTTCCCAAAAATGTTTATGACATTGCCAAACGTCCCCCGTGGGCCAAAACTTCCTCTGGTTGAAAACTGCTGTGTTAGAGTGACAGAGTTGTATGTATGACAATGTGGGAGGATCTAAAACCATAGTGCAGGCAGGGTGTGGTGCCTCATGCTTGTAATCCCAGCACTTTGGGAGGCTGAGGCAGGAGGATTACTTAAGCCCAGGAGTTCGAGACTAGCCTGGGCAACATGACGAGACCCCTGTCTCAGAAATAAATAAGTAAAACCATAGCGCAGAGGGAGAAAGGTAAGAAACACAGGGTATTTAAACAATGCCACCTAGACACGTAAGAAATGAATGCACACACACAGAGAATGTATATTTTACAGGAAACAAACAAAAGGCTATACACTGAGCTATATAGGGACAGGAGGGAAAGGAGCACAAATAGGTTTAAAAGGAAACACATTGGTACCTACGTGAAACAAGAAAGGGGCCTTGTGTGGACAAAGAATATGAATAACTCATGCTGTGCATTTGAGGCTTAACTTAAGAAAATAATAAAGTTGATAGTGAGTGCTTGGTGTATAGGAAATGTGCAGTAAAGCTTGAGGAATTTGTTCTGGAGGAATTGGCTGGTTGCCAATAAGGGTAGAAGCAATCAGGTCTCTTCAGGGGGAGACCCTGGATGGAAAACAGGGCATCTTTGCAGCTTAGTGGTGAGAATTAGGACTCCCTTTACCTTCTTTATCTGTGGCTGGTCTGTCTCCAAAATATACCCAGCCCACTGTGCTCCTCCTTGCCTCCATCTCCACTCCCTGGGTGGAGAGAAGAGCAAGCTGAGAAAGACCAGTTCAGTCTTTCAGATAAACTGGCGCAGTAGCCTCCTCACCCATCGCCAGGATTCCAACCTGGTCACTTTTTACTCTCCTCTCCCCGGGGAGCAGCCAGAGGGATTCCTTAAGAATGGAACTCGGGCTGGACTCGGTAGCTCACGCCTGTAATCCCAGCACTTTGGAAGGCTGAGGTGGGAGGATCGCTTGAGCCCAGGAGTTTGAGACCAGCCAGTGAGAACTCTCTTCTCTTAAAAATAAATTAGCTGGGCACAGTGGTATGCACCTGTAGTCCCAGCTACTTGGGAGGCTGAGGTGAGAGGACTGCTTGAGCACAGGAGGTTGAGGCTGCAGTGAGCTATGATCGTGCCACTGCACTCCAGCCTGGGTGACAGAGCAAGACCCTGTCTCTAAAATAAATAAATAAATAAATAATAAAGATAAATAACAATGGAACTCAGATTCCATCTTCATCCATTTGTGTTGCTATAAAGGAATATCTGAGGCTAGGGAATTGTTAAAGAGAAGAGGTTTATTTGGCTCACAGTTTGGCAGGCTGTACAGGAAGCATGGCACCAGCATCTGTATCTGGTGAGGCCTCAGGCTGCTTCCACTCATGGTGGAAAGCAAAGGCGAGCCAGCATGTGCAGATCACATGTGGAGAGAGAGGAAGAGAGAGAGGGGAGGGAGCTGCCAGGCTCTTTTCAACAACGAGTTCTCATGGGAACTAAGAGAACTCACTCACTCCTGCAAGAATGGCACCAAGCCATTAATAAGGGATCCGCCTCCAGGATCCAAACACCTCCCTTTAGGCCCTACCTTCGACAATGGGGATGAAATTTCAACATGAGACTTGGTGGGGCTCAACAAATTATATTGAAACCAGGGCAGATTCTGTCCTTTTACTCCAAATCTCCACCAGCTCCCACTTCAGAGTCAAAGTCTGCTCTGCTCCAGCCACACTGGCCTCCCTGCTGTCCCTCAAACTCCCCAGGCAAACTTCTGCTGTAGAGCCTTTGCATGTGCCATTCCCTCTGCCTTCCACTAGATTACTGTTTCTCCACTTCCTTCAGGCTTTATTCAAAATTTAGCTTCTCTGTGCAGCCTCCTTCCCTGGCCACATTTTCTCAAATTTAATTTCAACTTCTCTTTTTCTCTGGATTATTATTTCTTCTTCTTTCTTCTTCTTTCTCCTTCCCTTCCCTTCCTCCTCCTCCTCCTCTCCTACTTCTTTCTTCTCCTTCTTCCTCCTCTCTTCTTCTTTTTCCTTCCCTTCCCTTCCTCCTCCTCCTCCTCTTCCTCCTCCTACTTCTTTCTTCTCCTTCTTCCTCCTCTCTTCTTCTTTTTCTTTTCTTCTTCTTTCTTCTTCCTTCTTCTGTTTTTTCTTTCTCTTTTTCTTTTTTTAGAGACAGGGTCTCATGTTGCCCAGGCTGGTCTTGAACTCCTGGCCTCAAGCAATCCTCCTGTCTCAACCTCCCAAAGTGCTGGGATTATAGGGATGCACCACCATGCCTGGCCTTGCATTTCTTTCTTTTTTTTTTTGATACAGAGTCTCACTCTGTTGTCCAGGCTGGAGTACAGTGGCATGATCTCGGCTCACTGCAACCTCTGCCACCTGGGTTTAGGTAATTCTCGTGCCTCAGCCTTCCAGAAAGCTGGGACTACAGGTGCGTGCCACCATGCCTGGCTAATTTTTGTATTTTTAGTAGAGACAGGTTTTCACCATAATGGACAGGCTGGTCTTGAACTCCAGGCCTCAAGTCATCTGCCCGCCTCAGCCTCCCAAAGTCCTGGGATTACAAGTGTGTGCCACTGTGCTTGGCCGCTTGCATTTCTATGCATCTTGCTTATCTTCCCTCCTCTCCAAAAGGATATCAGCTCCATGAGGGCAGAGTTTTTAATGGACTTTGTTCCCTGCTGCATCCCCAGGGCCTAGAACAGTATACCTGGCATGCAGGGGGCACTTGATAAATATTTGTTGAATAAAATGAGGAAATGCATAAATTTCTATGGAGACCACTAATGGTATCCTGGTGGGTTGATTCATGGGTTTGTTGTGCCCCCAATCACTGTGACAACCGCAAATGCCTCCCTTTTCCCAACACTCCCTTCTACTCCAGTTTGCGCCCTGAAGGATCTGATGTATCCGCCAACAAGGACATGGGCGAGACGTGAGTTGTTACTCTCTTTTTGCTCCCTCACTTCCCTGTTTTCCAGCCTCCCATTCATAAGGCCGCAGATTTTCAGCTTTTCGGCCTTGGGGTGGTAAGCAAGCGGCACTGGTTTCTTGTCCTGACTTCTAACAGCTGAAGAATGGAAGGGGGTTTTCAGGGGCCTCCCTCCCCTGCCACGTGTGCCAAGAGGTAAAACCTAAGAGAGTGACAGTCTGGGCCGGGGGTCGGGCAGATATGACCACAGCTAGCCTCCCTGAGATTCCAGATCCCACCAGACCTGAAGCACCCCTAGGGACAGGACTCAGACACATGTCAGCAGTGTCGTAAGTGGACAGAGGACTCGCGGTCCATGGGCTCTCACCCAGTCCCTGGGTGCTTTGTGAGCTCCCTGGAAGTCTGATATAACCTGGGGAGGAAGGAAAAAGAACCCAGCAGAACAAGGGCTGGAACTAGGAATTCGACTGCATTACAGAAAACCAAAATTCTATTTCATGCATGCTGTGTGGGTTGAGATCCCTCCCTGCTACTAACACTTAAAATATTCCCTTGATTACAGTCATGTAACCAACAAGCATTTACTGAGCTCCTACCATGTGCCAGGCCCTGTGCTAGGTCCGGGGGCTACAGCTGGGAGGCAGACCACCCTGGTGCCTGCCATGCCAGGCCAAGCCACAGGGCCTGAGGCAAAAGGAAAAATGTGGCCCCTACATACACTTATCAAAACATTTTTCTGTATTTTGACTCAAGTGGAAAAAGTTAATAAAAGCTCTACAGTAAAAAAAAACCAAAAAACAAAAACCAAAAGATGACTATATATAAAGCCCCTTGTTGGCCAATCTGTTCCCACCATTGCCAAGGCTCATAAACCTGCCTTGTGGAGAGGTAACAGCCACTCGGGCCAGGGAGTCAGGGGCTGATTGGAAACTGTTCCCATTGCACAATAACGCAGGGCTGTAACACACACAACCACTGGTCTTTATTTACATTTTGATTTTCTTTCACGATCGATTTTTTGGCATCAATTTTGGTTTTTAAAATATTGCATTAAAATATGATTGAGCTTGATTACTCTGTTTTTCAGTACCCACTTAAATTTTGTGCCTACAAAATGCTAATCCTGGCCCTGGTGCTTGTTTTCATAGAGTTTACATTAAAATGTGTGTGTGTTGGAGAGGGCAGGTAATACATAATACATATTTAATGCATCGGGTGGTGATAAAGCTTGTTTGATGAGGGAACATTTGGGCAGGTTCCCTTTTTTTTTTTGAAACACAGTCTTGCTCTGTCACCCAGGCTGGAGTTCAGTGGCATGATCTCGGCTCACTGCAACCTCTGCCTCCCAGGTTCAAGTAATTCTCCTGTCTCAGCCTCCCGAGTAGCTGGGATTACAGGTGCCCGCCACCATGCCCAGCTAATTTTTACATTTTTAGTTGAGACAGGGTTTCATCATGTTGGACAGGCTGGTTTCGAATTCCTGGCCTCAAGTGATCTGCCTGCCTCAGCCTCCCAAAGTGCCGGGATTACAGGCGTGAACCACTGTGCCCAGCCACTGGGCAGATTCATGAATAAAGGAGCCATGTAGAAAATGGGGAGATGGGCATTCCTGGCACAGAGAACAACAGCAAGTGCAGAGGCTGCGTTGAAACCACAAAAAGTAAAACCAATGGAGATGCCAATTATAAAGGTCAAGACTGGTCATAAGAACAAAGCTGGAGGACTGTTAGTTTCCATTTTGGAAACTTACTACAAAGCTATAGTAATCAAGACACTGTGGTACTGGCATAAGGGCATATACATAGATCTATGGGATAAAATTAAGAGTCAAGAAATAAACACATTTATGGCCAATTGATTTTTTTTTTTTTTTTTTTTTTTTTTTTAATTTTTGAGATAGAGTCTGGCTCTGTCGCCCAGGCTGGAGTGCAATGGCATGATCTTGGTTCACTGCAGCCTCCACCTCCCGGGTTCAAGGAATTCTCATGCCTAAGCCTCCCAAGTAGCTGGGGTTACAGACGTGCACCATCTCATCTGGCTAATTTTTGTATTTTTAGTAGAGATGGAGTTTCGCCATGTTGGCCAGGCTGGTCTTGAACTCCTGGCCTCATGTAATCCACCTGCCTGGACCTCCCAGAGTGCTGGGATTACAGGTGTGAGCCACTGCCCCTGGCTGCCAGTTGATTTTCTGACAGGATGCTGAGACAATTCAGTGGGGGAAAGAAGAGTCTTTTCGACAAATGCTACTGGGATGACTTGATGGTCATAGGTAAAAGAATGAGGTTGCACCCCTGCCTCACATCATACACGCAAATGAACTCAAAATGGATCACAGATCTAAATGTAAGAGCTAAAATGAGAAAATTCTTAGAAAAAAGTGCAGAAGTAAATCTTTGTGACCTAGTTTAGGCAATAGGATCTCAGATATGACACCAAAAGCAAAAGTAAACAAAGAAAATATACATAAACTGCACTTCGTAAAAATAAAAAGCTCGGTATTTCAAAGGACACCACAAAGAAAATGGAAAGACAACTCACAGAATGAGAGAGAAAATATCTGCAAATCACATATCTGACAACAGACTGGTATCCAGATATATAAAAACTCTTATAACGATATAAAGACAAACCAATTAAAAATGAGCAAAAGATTTGAATAAATATTTTTCCAAAGAAGATATACAAAAGGCCAATAAGCACATAAAAACATCACTAGTCATTTGTCAACATTATTAGGGAAATGCCAGTCAAACCCACAATGAGATACCACTTCATACTTACTAGGACTATAGCCAAAAAGACAGACAACAACATATTGATGAGGATGTGGAGAAATTGGAGCCATTTTATATGGCTGATGGGAATGTAAAATGATACAGTCACTGTGGAAAATAATCTGGCTGTTCCTCGAAAGTGTTAAATCTAGAGTTACCATGTGGCCCAGCAATTCCTCTCCTAGGCATATACCTAAGAGAATTAAAAACATATGCACATGCAAATACTTGTATGCCAACGTTCATAGCAGCATTACTCATAATGGCCCAAACTTCAACTATCCAACTGATCAATGGATAGACAAAATATAGTTTATCCATGAAATGTGATACGGTCTGGTTCTGTGTCCCCACCCAAATCTCATCTTGAATCATAATCCAAATTGTAATCCCCACGTGTTGGTGGAGGAACCTCGTGGGAGGTGACTGGATCATGGGGGTGGTTCCCCCCATGCTGTTCTCGTGGTGGGTGGGTTGTCACTAGGTCTGATGGTTTTATGAGGGGGTCTTCCCCCTTCACTCTGCACTTTCTCTCTCCTACTGCCTTTTGAAGAAGGAAGTGTTTGCTTCCTCTTCCGCCATGATCACTAACTTTCCGGAGGCCTCTCCCGCCATGCAGAACTGTGAATCGATTTCACTATTTCCTTTATAAATTACCCAGTCTTGAATATTTGTTTATAGCAGTGTGAAAATGGACTAATACACAATGGAAAATTATGTGGCCATAAAAAGGAATAGAGTACTGATACATGCTACAACACAGATGATCACATGTACTGTGTGATTCCCTTTATATGAAATATCCAGAAGAGGCAAATCTATAGAGAAAGAAAGTAAATTAGTGGTTGTCAGGGGCTATGGGGAGGAGGAAATGGGGGGGGTGACTGCTAATGAGTATAGGGTTTCTTTTTGGGGTGATGAAAATATTCTAAATTAGAGTGGCTTCAGACCTACAAATCTTGTGGTCCCTTAGGCTTCTCAAACATAACTAATTTTATTTTTCCTCATTAGTTTTCTATTTAATTGTTTTTCCTTTTACCATACAGTACTTTGGGCTAGAAATTGCTAGTTGTCCTCTAATACCCATTCTTCTTTTCTCCCTCTCAGGTGATGGTTGTACAACTGTGTGAACATACTAAAAATTACTGAATTATACACATTGAAAGGGCAAATTATGATATGTGGATTGTATCTCAATAAAACTGTTATTAACAACAGCAACAGGTCCTGGAGTTGAGCTTCATATTGGTAGTGGGCTGCCTAGAAGGCAGGCCACAAAAGGAGGAATCAGGGCGACTCCCCAGGAATCCCTGGAGGAAAACTGACTAATCCCTTTTAGAATCCCTTCCTGGCCACAGGCAAAGGCTCTTGACCACCTTGCGTTTGCCTAATACCAGCTGGAAAAAAACAGAGTTCAGAGACTGCGGAGGTGGGTGGTAGGGGAAAGGAGGGGTTAGGAAAGAGGCGGCAGTCACTGGCTGCTCCAGCTCTCCAGGGAATTTCTAATGGATCCACAAGATGCTGGGAGATACAGCTACCAAAGGGATGTTCTGGCTCTGAGCACTGGGGAGGAAGAAATGGAAAGGAAGTGAAGAGATGACAGCCTCAAGCAGCACATCCCTTGATTGGGAACAGGAAGGCAGCCCAGTTTCTGTCTTAAAATTCAAACACCCTATTTTGAATCATTTCCCAATCATTTTAGCTTTGTTGGTCTCAGTTCCCCAAATAAACAGCAAGTCCCCCATCTGGCTGGTACTATTAATGATTTTGGCTTCCTGCATGGTGCGCAGCACGATGGCCACAAGCAAAGTGTTGCTGGTTCTTGTCATGGATGTTCAGGGGATCTTGGCATCCAGTGCCCATTCACTGCACATCCATGGCCTTCATGCTCTTCTGGAAGGATTACTCCAGTTTCCCTTGGGGGACCATCCCCCTCCTCACTCTATTTGGTTGTGGTGGAGCTGATCTGCCCCTCCATTCCCATGCCAGGAGTGGGCTCTTGATTTGGCTGGCCAGTCAGAGCTACAGAGGTTGGCATATGGATGGGCATGTGACCCAGTTTGGGACACTGAGATTCAAGCCTAGAAACTGTGCTGGAATGTGGGTACCAGAAGTTTCCAGTTTTTAGTTGGGATTGCTGAGAGGGAGTTACCACATGGAGAAAATTGGCTGAGAGATACAGAATGACCTAAGAACATTGCTTAACCATCTGGATCCAGCCAGACCTGAATCCCAGGTATCCCTGGGTTTTTCAATTATTGTGCTACAATAAATTTTCTTTGTAGCTTAAATATGTTGTACTTCAAACTGAGTCTCATACTTGATGACAGCTATTAATAACAAGTTTCACATGGCTGCAGTGCTGGGGAAGTACAGAGAGAAAGAACTGTGAGCCAGAAGGTGAGGCCATGAGTTTTGGTTCTGTCATGAATATCCCACCAACTACATAACTTCAGTTACTCTGTCTGCAAAATGGGGCTCACAGTTCTCCTCTAGATCCTTATTACTTCTCTGACATCCAAGCTTAGAGCCATAGTGCAGACCTCTCTCTGGAGCTTCAGACCTACAAATCTTGTGGCCCCTTAGGCCTCTCAAACATAACTAATTTTATTTTTCCTCATTAGTTTTCTATTTAATTGTTTTTCCTTTTACTATACGGTACTTTGGGCTAGAAATTGCTAGTTGTCCTCTAATACCTATTCTTCTTTTCTCCCTCTCAGAGTAATAGAATCTCTAAATTTTAACTGGCCATGACTGCCTCAAATAAAGACTACATTTCACAGACTCCCTTGCAGCTAGATGAGACCACCTGACCAAGTTCTGCCCAATAGGATAAGAGCAGAAGTGATGCCTGCAACTTCTGAGTCTGGTCTTTAAAAAAGAGGGGCTTGCTGGGTGTGGTGGCTCAGGCCTGTAATCCCAGAACTTTGGGAGGCTGAGGTGAGAGAATCACTTGAGCCCAAGAGTTCAAGACCAGCCTGGGCAACACAGTGATACTCCATCTCTACAAAAAATTTTCACACATTAGCTGGGCATGGTGGCACTTGCCTGTAGTCCCAGCTACTCAGGAAGCTGAGGTGGGAGGATTACTTGAGTGAGGAGTTTGAGGTTACAGTGAGCTATGACTGTGCTACTGCACTCTAGCCTGGGCAACAAAGCAAGACCCTGTCTCTAAAAAAATTAATAAAAATAATAAAAAAAGAGGGGCAAGAAAATAAAAATATCAAAAGAGAGGGGCAAGTCCTCCTTTTCCTATCCCTGCTTCTTACTGGCTGGAATGCAGACATGGGGGTAAGCTACAATTTATCTTGCCAATGCAGGTGACACTCCAAAAAATGGCAGGGAACAAGACTGTAGAGGCCGTGGTCTCTGGTGCTGCACAGCAGTTTCCCCAGCTTGAACTGCTTCCATCTGAACTGCTGGGGAGTGAAATAAACTTGCATCTTGTTTAAGTCACAATTATTTTGGGTCTCTCTGAAAGTTGCTAGATTTAGCAAATGAAAACACTCATTCCTCACCTTAGTGAGAGCTGGAGGAGGGAATGGAAAATTCTAGGAGAGTCATGAAGATGGCACAGGTGATCTGGGTGCTCCAAGAGCTTTTCACCTCAGTTTTCCCTGGACATCCAGAGATCACACAGGAAGGCAGGTGAGCTTGAGTCTGATTCTCATGCTTTCTTGGATAATCTTACTCCCTCTGAGCCTCAGTTTCTCCTTATGGACAATGGACACTAACTGAACATGACGGTCTCTCAAGTCCTTCTAGCTCTAATCTTCTATGATTCTGTAATTCTAGGATGGATGTTGAAACTCAGATATCAATGGGGCCAGAGAGTCCCAAGAATGGGTTAACCAGGCCAGGTGGGGGCTGTGATGGGCTGGAGAATGTCCGCCCCCTCTAAGAGGGCAGTCCTCCTCCGCTCCTGTTGATTGCTGCCCCAGGGGAATGCAGGATTGCCAGATTCCTAATTTTTCAAGAGGAGCTGGAAATCTAGATTGTTTTGGTCTGTGCAATCTCCTGATTTTTAAATGTTGGCGACACATTCGCATTTTTTCAAACACTCTGGGGGCCAAAGAGAAATATCTGCAGTATGAATTTGGTCAGTGGCCACCAGTTAAAAATTTCTGTTTTGATACTATTTTCCTTCCTTCCTTCCTTCATTTAACAAATATTTACTTGACACCTACTAAGTGGGAGACACCGTTCCATGCACTGGTGATAAAGCTATGAACACGACAAAACCAAACAAAAGGTCCCTGTCCTCATGCAGCTTAACATTCTAGGGGATTGCCCTGATTCATTCATTCGACGAACATTTATTGAGCAATTCTGCCCTGTGCACTGTGTGTGGTTGGGGAGATAAAAACCAATGTTTGTGGTCTCTGCCCTTATGGTGCTTATAGTCTAGAAGGAAGACGTACAACAAACATAATCATGACATGAATGGAAAACACGGTTATGAGGAGAGACGCAATTTAGATGGAGAGGAGTAGTGAGGAAAGGCCTTTTGGAGGAAGCTACATTTTAAATGAGAACTGAAAGATAAGTAGGATTTAATTCAATAAAAGAACATTTAATTCAATAAAAGAACATTTTAGATGATAGCAGAGGCTTCCAGTGTGCCCCTGCTCCACGTCTTCTCAACTGTCACCATTCCTGTACATATATGAAGAAGTCTTCCACAGTTAGCATTTCCAATGCTCTACCCTGGGGCTCTCTTTTTATTGATTGATTGATTGATTGAGACAGGGTCTTGCTCTGTTGCCCAGGCTGGAGTGCAGTGGTGCGGTCACAGCTCACTGCAGGCTCAAGCGATCCTCCCTTCTCAGCCTCCTGAGTAGCTGGGACTAAAGGTACACACCACCACACCAGGCTAATTTTTAAGTTTTTTAAAGAAATGGGGTCTCACCATGTTGCCCAGGCTGGCCTTAAGCAATCCTCCCACTTCGGCCTCTCAAAGTGCTAGGATTATAGGTGTGAGCCACCAAGGTTGCCCCCTGCGGCTTCTTGGTGACAGGCCAGAAGTGCAGGGAGACAATTCCCAGGAAACGCCTTCAACCCTTGATGGAAGGGAATTTGCAGGTAAATATCCCAGCTCCCTCACTCCTGGGTGGGTTAACACTGCCCCTGGTGGGCCTGAGCCCCAGCCGCCCACGGCAGTAACTATTATATTTGTGTAATCTGTATTGGCTTCCTTTCCCTCCTTGCCTGAATTCCCCACTCTGTGCCCGGTGCTTCCTGGGATTACCTCCCAGATAGACTACCCGCACTCACTCCTTGTCTCAGGATCTTCTGGGAGAAACCCAGCAGCGATGGGAGAGAATGTGGCAGGTTCAAGGACCGGAAACAACTCAGGGTAAGTAGCAGGAAAGGAGGCTGGTGAGTAGGGCAGGAGGCCACTCATGAAGAACCTCAGAGGTTGGGGGTAGGCTTGTCAATGGTGAAGCCACTGAAGATTTTTTGGCTGGAGAGTGATATGGCCAAGCTTGTATTTGAGGATGACTCCAATGTAGGGGGCTGCAGTGGGCAGGAGTGGAAGCTGGGAGACCAGATAGGAAGCCGAGCTGAAGGTGAAGATGGCTGGAATTGGGTGGTGAGGTGGGAGAGAGGTGGCTGGCAGTGAAGAATGGCCTGGGCCAGGGGACATAGGGCCCAGAAAGAACTCAGGGCTTTGTCCCTGACTTGAGGGAGCCCACAGTTTGGTTTAAGGAATGCTGGTGAGACACAGACACAAAAATCATATCCAAGATCACACATCCCTACGCAATCCATACTGAGTTGTTGCACGGAGCTATGGAACTTCACAGCAGGCTGCCTCTAAGGGCAAGACGAGTGAGTGCCTGTGTCTCAGGGGAGGTGACTTTACAGGAGTGGTTAGGAAAAGCATAAAACACCGTGACTTAGCGGGCAACTTACTACTGTGGCCCCTGTGGGATAGCCCAAATTTTTGCAATGGCTGCGGAGCCCATTCTTCAGTGTTTTCAGCAGCTCTTGACTCTGCCATCTTTTACCTAAGCTGTGCATGGTCCAAAAATGCATGCCGGATTTCCCACAGGCACTGCTAGACATATTAACGGCATTCCTACACGGCAAGAGATTTCTGCACCACCAACACCATTTTTATATTCTTTACAACATAATGGCAGACGATAAATCTATCTTGCTAATTACACATCCAGCTTGTTATAACCCCCATAAAAAACATGAGCAGCTGGAAAAGCCATGAAGTGATGTCAAATCATATTCCTGGTCTCTAAACAGAAACAGAAATATTTTCCAGGCGCTGGCAAGTCTCAAGGTTCCTACCCATGCGTGGAAGCAGCTGCCAGTGGGTCACTCACCTCTGAGGAGATGAAGACTAGGCTGTCATCTTAAGTACTGCCCGTCCACCCCATGCGTCCCCCTGAAGAGATGACAGATGTCTAGGGCATCCACTCGTGGTCTGTTCAGTAGCCCATGGGATGAACCCAAATAATTGGCAAGGTTTGGGTTTTAGCAGTTGAGTTCATTTTTGCATTATTAAAGTGGTTTCAAGGTCTCTTCCATGTACCACCAAACAGCCAATAGCATTTGCCTAGAATTCTAACTAGATGGTTCCCCAACATAATTTGTTGATACATTTGCAAAATGATTGTGAAGATCCACACTGAAGCTGACAATGCCTCCCCCTTGTCTCAAAAAAGCAGAAGGAAAATTAAATTTATTTGCCGGAGACACTAGGATAAACAACAGGGAAGAAGAAAAGTACTTTACCTTGTTTTCTAGCTAGAATGACTGGCTTTGGCTGCAGCATAGCCCACTGTTTTAGGAAGGGAGACAGCTGAAGACAATAAGTGTATTTCCTATCAAGTAAATGTTGATTGCTTCAAACGTTGGAAGAAAAGGCATGGGAGACAACAGAAGGGGAAGCTAATTAAATTTTCACATGGGAAAGGAAAATGCCATAGGAATTTTTAAACCTGGGCTGACCCCAGAGGGCAGCTTTTGTTGGAGAAGCTGCCTCATAAACTGTCCCCACAATTCCCAGGACAAACTGGCTGGACAGATAGTCATGTTGAAAACAAAAAGAGAGAGAGAGAGAGAGAGAGAGACAAAATGGATTCTTACCTTCCCGTATCTGGATGCAAAAGTCCCCGTGAGTAAGGAGTGAAAAATAATTATTGTCTCATCCAAGTCCCACACGAACACACGCTGTGATGAAAGAGAGGAAGAGAATGGAGACAAATGGACTCACTTGCATCTGACTTAATGTCTGCAGAAATTCATTCCTTTGGAGGAAAAGAAGTCTTGAAAAACATTATCTTTAGGTTACAAAACGTGTAACTCACTGATGTGTCATGAATCCCCATCCAACCTTATCTGTGTCATGTGTATTCAGATGCCTAGTTTTTGGGCTCTTATCAACTCAAAAGATGTCAGAATTAAGAAGTCTGTCCTTGCCTTCCATATAAAAGCTCAACAAGGAGAATTCAGGCCAAAATCAACAACAAAAATCATATAACTGGTTTTACAAAATGAAATACTACCATTTTAAATTCACTGTTCACCATACGCTCAACTATTTCTGTTTTTAGCAAGTCTGGTGATCACCTCTATAATTCTAAGTAACATATTTATACCCTGACTTACTGATTTTTCAACTTGAGACAATATCTTTTGACTGGGCCGTCTTAAAAGATGAGGGTTTAGCTCATGGAAATCTCTGTTCTTTCTCTGGAAACTTACATTTTTCTCATATGTGCATCCCTCTATTCCAATTCTCCTTGGACATTCTCCCTTGGTTAAAAAGGTAAACAAATATGGAGCTATAGATATAGGAGTCCCTACCTTTTCCCATACATCCTCCCCCTCTAATGTCTATCAGCTGCAGCTTTACTTTTGTATAGTCAATGAGGATAAACTGGTTTGTACATTGGTTTTATAACTAAGGCTAAATTTTCTGCACTCTGCCTATGTTAACTTTAAAAGTTGGTAACTAGTAATATACATTTACATTTTGTGATTATTGTTTACTACAGAGCCAAGTAATATGCTAAGATTGCATTGTCTTCTCTGTGTGTCCAATGTCATATCCCCAGATCAACTTTAAGAAGAGTGCCCCTACCATTGTATGCATTATCTTTACTTGTACCCCATCATAATTAAAATCATGTCATATCTCAGTTTGTTCATATATGTATCATACCTGTCTGGTGTAACTGTTTTGTTTTTGTCAGAATTTATTATTTTTTTTCTTGTTTGCAACAATGTACCTTCATTAAAATGTCAAATTCAGCCACACACTCTATATTGGAGATGTCTATCCTCAGCGATAGAAAGCTCCAATGTGGACTGGATCATTTTTAGGCTTGCTGCAGACTTCCCTTCATTGTATTTCTGGGTTGGATCCACTGTTTTCTGGATCCCAAGTTTCTTTTCCTTGGTTTTCTTCCTTGTTTTGCTTGAGTACATCCTTAAGTTGCTTTTCCTGAAATGGTACACGGAAAGTAATCTTCCTGAATTCTTGAATATCTGATGATATCTTTTTTTTTTCTCTATAGTTTCTCCGGGTACAGAATTCCAATGGGAAAACAATATCCTCTAGATCTTTGAAAGAATTCTTTCATCATTATTTTTTAAGTGTCCAGAGTCACTGATGAGAAATCTGGTATTTCACTGTTCCTCAGTCCTTGTAGGTCTTACTTTTTTTTCTTTCTAGAATTTTAAAGGATCTTTTCTTTATACTTGGTATCCTCAAATTCCATGAGGGTATATCTGGGTATGGTCTTTTTTTTTTTAATGAATTCTGTTTGGCACTTGAGCATTTTCAAACCAATGACTTGTATCTTTCTATAGATCTGAAAAGTTTTATTTTCTTATTTCTTTTAATAATTTCCTCCCATCTTTTCTACTGTTTTCTTTCTGTGAAATTCCCAATAGTCAAATCAAACCTTTTGGGTTGATATTGCCTTTCCTTGTACACAATATTTTTAAATAAATCTGTCTTTTTAATCAATGTTCTGGGAGATTTCTTAAACTTTCTCTTACAACCCTTATTTAATTTTTGATTTTCGCAGTAATTAAAAAATTTCCAATAACTTTTTTTTCCAAGTGTTCCTTTCCCAGTAGCCTCCACTTCTTATTTTACAGATGCAAGATCCTGAGTTTTTATAAGAAAACCAATTAGAATTTTCCTAAGTTAGTTTATATTTCTTAAATTACTTTGCTTCTAACTTATCCCATTTATTTATCTTAGCTTTTATTTTTTTAATTTTTTTTTTTTTTTTCTTGAGACAGGGCCTCACTGTGTACTGTGGCATAATCATCACTCACTGTAGCCTAGACCTCTCCAAGCTCAAGTGATCCTCCCACCTCAGTCTCCTGAGTAGTGGGACTACAGGCATGTGGTACCATGCCTGGCTAATTTTTGATTTTTTTTTTTGTAGAGACAGGGTCTTGCTATGTTGCCCAGGCTGTTCTTGAATTCCTGAATGTAAGAGATCCTCCCCACTTGGCCTCCCACAGTGCTGGCATGGTGAGCCACCATGCCTGGCTAATCTTGTTCTTTATTTTTCATACTGTTGATTTTCTTTATTTTTCTGGTGATCCTTATTTTCAAGGACAAAGGACTCGACTATCCTGTAGCTGGTGTTGAGAAGGGGAGGCAAATGTCTCTTCCCCAGTCTGCAATCTTGGATGGGCCACCTTTTAAAACTCTCTGGAGGTCAATGGCTGTGTTAACACAATGGCATTTGCCATGCCTTTGAAAGTTAAGAGAAATATCTAGAATGAAAAAGGTATTAGCATCCCAGATTCTCTAGTACAGGAATTTCTGAAGCAATTAGTAAGGCTAAGTATTATTTCATAAATCTTTTGGACCAGGTATATTTATGTGCATATATGTGCTGGGCCATCATAGTAAGTATATTTCTTATTATGGGTCATGGTAAAAATGTTTGAAAATCAGTGTTTGAGGAGACTTTCTGAGATTCAAATATGCCAAGTCCTAACTTATCTGAATTCACTGAGGTTGAACTTAGAAAATTAAATTTAGAAATTTCAGTAATAGAATTTTTAAAAATCAGCAAATATTTTCAAATTTAGTGCAGGCTCCCTTACTTTACCCATTAAATCCCTTCTGAAAAAATCCATCCCTTTCTCCCACTACCTCACCATCCTGGATTCTGAGTGGGTAAGTTCCTGGTGGCCATTCTGCAGGTGACCTTATTCCCTAGGCCATCATGGTGCAGACCAGGGTGCGTCCTTAACCCTGGGTGGGTCAGAGACATTTTTTTTGCAATTTAAAATTGGGGCTAGGAAGAAAGTAATTGTCTTTTGGGGAGCGCTATTGGTGGCCAAGTTTAGCCATGTGATCTGAAGGGGAGACAAGGACAGTGTAAGGTACATGGACGTGCTTTGGTCAAGGACTAGGCTGAGACGGATATCCAGGCCTGCGTGACTCAGCGAGTTTGGTGCGCAGGCACACACCTCCGCTTGTTAAATAACCTGTTTGTGTAAGTTCATACTTGGCTTGCAGTCACTATTGCCTGTAGAAGATAAAATTGCCCTGCTGACACTGTGCACAGGGCATGGCTCTTGGCTCAGCTTGGCTCAATGTGGCTCTTGTGCAGGCGCTGGTGCCCAGAGAGGGAAGGAAGCTACTGGCCCCTGTAAGGGAGAATGACTGTCTTGCAGATGGACAGAGGGGAGCCACGGCACAGCTTGCTGTGCTTAAGAGCTGCTTAAGAGCCAAAGCAGACAGCCGAGATAAATAAAGGTGGACAGTGTGAGAGAGCTAATGTGAGAAAGCTGCTGATGACAAAGCTGCTAATAAAACTACATTTCACCTGCCTATGGCCCCGAGTGTGCTTTCTGCCCATCCACCCACTCCCCTTGGACTTCAGCATGGGCTGGACCCAGACCCTGGGACCTGACAGGCAGTCTGCAGAGACAAGAACAGAGGGTGAAAGATACAAAGAAACGAACACTTTACCAGGACCTGGTTTCATTGGGAGCAGAGGGAGAGGAGCAGTGAGGAGGCCCAGAGGAGAGCTGTGTCCAGTAACTAGTGCATGATTTGGGAGTTCTGTCACCTTCACTGTGGCACGTGGGAAGAGAAGAAATACATGCAGTTTCTTGCCCCTGTCGCCCTGGCTGGTTCCAGTGCCTCGCTGATACTCTACTTTACTTCTGCCCTTAAGTTCTAAGAGAGGCCCTGCATCCTTAAAACAAATTCTGCTTTTTCACCTAAGCAGCTCAAGTTGGTCCCTGGCACGTGCAGCTGAAGGATTTTAACTAATACGTGCTCAGAATTTTCCTCCTTTCCACTTCTACATAATTTCTCTCCTGTGGGCTTCAGTCATTAGCAAAACAGCCAAAGACTTAAGAGGTGTGACCCAAGCAAACCCTCTATGATGACATTAAGCACAGAAGTGAAACACAGCTCACACCTTTTCAATAGTTCTTGCCCAGTGGTACTTATGCCGAAATCGAGAAGCAGATGTTTCCAGAATAATATCACCCTATAATCCCTGACTTCCATGCCATAACCCTCTCCACCTCTTTCTCAGTTTAATGGGAAAATCTCTCTCTGCCCCTGCCGTTCCCCCACGGAGAGCAGAAAACACATTAGGTGACTGAATGATTTTCTTGGGGGGATGAAATATTATGTATGTGTGACTGTGTTTTCGAAGCTCTGCAACTTCAAGCTGGTAGGAGATCCTAGGAATATGGGAAGGCAGACAGCAAGTACAACCTGACGCCAATACGTTTTCTTTCAGCCTTTTGCAAAGGCCTAAACCCACTGAAGGGACTGTGCAAAAATCTCTATTTGGGGGAAGGATGGAGCTTTAAGAATAAGGCAAAAGGCAAGAACAGAATTCCCTGGACTGAGAATGGCCCCAGGAACAGTGGGAACACTTGCTCTGCACCAGGTCTCTAGCATGGATCAAGGCTGCTGGTAGACCTCAGGAGGCTGACCAAGTATAGGGCACCAAGCATGATGTTCAGGATATTTAATACCTTCCAGGGTGATTAGAACCCACCCAAGCTATAAACAACTGCGACAGGTGAACTAGGGACCACTGGCTAAATATCAAATGCCCTGGACATGCTGAAGTCAGTATGTGTTGCTTGGAGGCCCCGGTCCCCACCCCTAGCTTCTATCCTCAGGGCTTCTGATAAGAGCATCCTAGTTTTCCTTCCCCATTGTGTGCTATTTTGGTGGGGCTGTCAATTAAGGGGCAAGTATAAGACCCAAGCTAGGCCACTGGGATGCTGTCTCCTTGGAATCGGACACTGAAGGACATGGCATGCACTCTAAAATAGTTTGTTTTCTGGCATTCCTAGATTTCTCAACAATGTCTTTGTTACTTTCTTTCTAAACTTGGTTTTATGGCCTCCTCTCATTGTCCTTTCCTAGTAAATTCATTTTTGCTTAAGTAACCAGAACTGGTTTTTTTTTCTTCTGTTTTTGTTTTTGTTTTTTTTTTTTGAGATAGGGTCTCAGTCTGTCACCCAGGCTGGAGTGCAGTGGTGTGGTCATGGCTCACTGCAGCCTCCACCTCCTGGGCTCAATCCATCCTCCCACCTCAACCTCCTGAGTAGCTAGGACTACAGGTGTGTGTCACCATGCCTGGCTAATTTTTTGTTTGTTTGTTTTTTGTAGAGATGGCATTTTGCCATGTTGCCCAGGCTGGTCTCAAATTCCTGGACTCAAGCAATCTGCCCACCTTGGCCTCTCAAAGTGGTAAAGGTTCCAGGTGTGAGCCACTGTGCTGGGCCCGGAACTGGTTTCTGTTGCTTGCAACCAAAGAACTGCAGCGAATATTTCAAGGTTCTCAGGCTCAACAAGGATTTCCATACCCATTGTATAGCATGGAAACACCAGAGAGTGGCTGGACTTTTAGTGACGACTACAGGCTTTGACAGTGAAGGCAGCAGTGGTCACCCAGCCACACTGGACGTCAGAGGCTGGTCTGGTTTCTGAGACCACTTGACCTCCTGGATTCTCATATAGTCCTGGGAGTGGAACGTCCCTAATAATGAAATGAAAGTTCTTATCATTGGGTGGGGTGGGAACTCAGCGTTAAAATTACATTGCTTTTTAAGGAAATGACAAAGATGATATTTCTCAGTGTGTCTGAGTTTGTAGCTGAGCATTGCAGCTGCCCCATAAAGTATACAGATTATAAATAGGGATGTGACTCTAGTGCACTTGAATTGCCTGGCACTGACAACCTACCAAGACACCCAGCACACTCAGGCCAGCAACTGACTGCCTTTCTTCTTTCTTTCTTTCTTTTTTTTTTTTTTTGAGACGGAGTCTCGCTCTGTTGCCCAGGTTGGAGTGCAGTGGGACCTCGGCTCACTGCAAGCTCTGCCTCCTGGGTTCATGTCGTTCTCCCGCCTCAGCCTCCCGAGTAGCTGGGACTACAGGCATCTGCCACCATGCCTGGCTAATTTTTTGTATCTTTAGTAGAGACGGGGTTTCACCTTGTTAGCCGGGATGGTCTCGATCTCCTGACCTCATGATCCGCCCGCCTCGGCCTCCCAAAGTGCTGGGATTACAGGCTTGAGCCACCGTGCCCGGCCCTGACTGCCTTTTTCAAAGAAGCATAAACCGGTGAGTTTGCTTATTTTCCTCCCTTGATAAGACAATAGTAGCTTACTTCTGGTTTTGGGGCATCCATTTTGCCTATTTCTACTGGTACCCTCCCCTAGGCATGCTGTTTTGTTTTTGGGAAAATGTCAGTACCCGGCCAATAATACTACACTTGCATAACAAATGAGAAGTATAGAGATCTAATGTGCAACACAAGAATTAGAGTTGATAAAGTTTTATTGTATTAGGGATTTTTGTTAAATAAGTAGATTTTAGCTGCTTTTGTCAGACAGAAAAAGTAACTTTGTGAGATGGTAGACTTGGTAATCTGTTTCATGCTGATTATCATCTTACTATCTGTATGTATCCTATAGCATTCTGTTGAAAACCTCATGTATACCTGATTTAAAAAAAAAAAAAAAAAGTCTGGGTGTGGTGGCTCACTCCTGTAATCTCAGCACTTCGGGAGGCCGAGGTGGGTAGGTCAGTTGAGGAGGGCAGGAGTTCAAGACCAGCCTGGCCAACATGGTGAAACCTCATCTCTACTAAAAATACAAAAATTAGCTGAGCATGGTGGTGTGTGCCTGTAATCTCAGCTATTCAGGAGGCTGAGGCAAGAGAATCGCTTGAACCTGGGAGGTGGAGGTTGCAGTGAGCCGAGATTGCGCCACTGCACTCGAGCCTGGGTGACAGAGCGAGACTCCGCCTCAAAAAAAAAAAAAAAAAAAAAAAAAAGACTGGAGCATCCCTGACCACTAGTTCTCAGCCTCAGCTGTACACGGGAATCACCCACGGAGTTTTAAAAACACTGATGCCTGGCCTCCACCCTCAGGGAATCGGATTTAATTGGTCTGAGGTCCAGCTTGATAATGAAGGTTTCTCAAAGCCCCCATGTGACTGTCGTGTGCAGCCCAGGTTGAGAGCCCTTTCTGAGAAGTCAGAATTCCAGAAATAGAGGCCCACTCATTTGAGCCAGCCTCCACAAAGATCAATTTCTAAAGCCTATTGAGTCCCCATGGAGAACGTTTAAAACTCCCCTCCACCCCCTGGTTCCTCCAGTGAGTCTTTTCAATTGGTCTGGGATGCTGCCAGGGTACCTGTTTTTTAAAGAGCATCCCAGATGATTCTGCTGTGTAACCAGGGTAGAGACCCACTCTAACCCAGCTGGAAGGTCGGAGGCCCATTCTCTTCTTTATCAGGGACTCTCAGAGCGTGGTCCTCAACCCAGAGCATCAAAATCACCTGGGGGCTTGTTAGAAACAAAAATTCTCATGCTCTGCCCCAGATCTACTGAACTGGAAACTCTAGGGCTGAGGCCCAGCAATCCCCGATTTCAAATGCACCACCCCCCAGGTGATTCTGATGCTGCTTCAGTTTGAGAACTGCTCTTCTGTCCTGGCCCCAGGGCTATCTGCTTGGACAACCTCATGCTTCCCTGCTCGTGCTTTGTAAACACAAAGGGCGATTCTCCCCCACGTACTTGGAGAAAACTCTGTCTCCACTCTTGTTCGGGCCTCAGATGGAGATTACATTCACCAAGTCACACACAGGCCCTTTGGATTACCTCAATCTCATTGTCCCCTGCCGGGGATGGGTCACTGCTCCTCTTAGACCGGCCTCGGAGCTTCCCGTCGGAGGCCCGGTGCGGCCTGTCTGTGTCTCCCTCTTTCGCTGGCGTGGAAGGTCCGTTGTGTGCGTTGTATTCACCTAGGGTAAGACGGGGAATCATGGACAAATCAGCAGCTTTGCTGGGTGTCTCCTCCTGGGAAATATCCCACCAGCTTCATCTAGCTCCAGAGCACTGGGTTCCAAGGCAGCACCAGAGGCAAAGACCGCGCAGGATGGAAACTTCTTGCAAGAGCCTTAAATTGCCCATTGGTGACCTTCATTATCTTTCATCCATCCAACAGACACTTGGTCGGCGGGCACAGCTCCAGGCAGTGGGATTAGGTCCTGGTTCTCACAGCGCTTCAACATTAGTTGAGAGGAGAGAGCCATCAGACACATCAACAAGCAAGCATACACCAAGCCCGGGAGGGAAATGTGCCACAGAGAATTCACAAGTCAGGGGGCCTGGTGTGGTGGCTCACGCCTGTAATCTCAGCACCTCCAAGGTGAGAGGATCGCTTGATTGCTTTGAGACCAGCCTGGGCAACATAGCAAGACCCTGTCTCTACAAAGTATAGAAAAGTTGACCTAGTGTGGTGGTGCATGCCTATAGTCCCAGCAACTCGGGAGGCAGAGTAGGAGGGTCGCTTGAGCCCAGGAGTGAGAGGTTGCAGTGAGCTATGATAGCGCCACTGCACTCCAGCCTGGACGACAGAGCGAGGCCTCGTCTCTAAAATCAACCAATCGAGTATTCAGTCAATCAGGATGGGGCAGCGGGGAGTGCTGAGAGGTGACTCATTTATACGGGGCTAGTCAGGGAAGGCCTCATTCAGGGAGTAAGGGAGGGGCCACTGGGGGCTATAATGATGGAGGAGTTACGCATTTACCACTCTCTAAATCTGAAAACCTGAGAATGCCTAGACGAACAGAAGGAGGACAACAGATATTTATCTGTAGCTGAGCATTACACTCTTCTACCTTTAGAAGACTCTTCTCTTTCTGCCCCAGAGGTAAATGGGGGCTGCATGGGAAGGATCCTCTACCTTCCTCTCCCTACTGGGCTCCCTCCATTCTCTATTCTTTTTTTTTTTTTTTTTTGAGACGGAGTCTTGCTCTGTCGCTCAGGCTGGAGTGCGATGGCGTGATCCCAGCTCACTGCAACCTCTGCCTCCTGGGTTCAGCAATTCTCCTGCCTCAGCCTCCCAAGTAGCTGGGATTATAGGCGCCCACCACCATGCCCAGCTAATTTTTGTATTTTTAGTAGAGACAGTGAGACGAGGTTTCACCATGTTGGTCATGCTGGTCTCGAACTCCTGACCTCAGGTGATCTACCTTGGTGCCTCGGCCTCCCAAAGTGCTGGGATTACAGGCGTGAGCCACCGCACCCCGCCCCTTCTCTATTAAATGCAAGCCTTTTAAGTTTTACCCGCTGAGAGATCTGTCAATCGGAGAAGTAAATGAGATTATAGGCGAGAGCATCTAGCCCAGGCCTGGCAGTTAGGAGGTGGCTTGAATGGAGTTCTGGCTGGACTCGACCCACAGATATGTGTGGATTAGTGAGAGACGCAGCACAGAATGTGGGCCCTTGCGGCTTCTCACTTCGGGGTGCTCCCGGGTGTGGCTCCACTGAGAGGCTGTCACACTTGTGCCCTCTGGCAATTGTCTAGTGGTCCCAAACAAGTGAAGCAGCACTGTCCCCGACCCAGGTCCCAAAGCCAGCATCAGAGCTGTGTTGCTGCTTAAGCTCAGATGTTTTAAATGCATGGCTTTGGATTGTACTTTACTACCCTTATTTAGTGAGTGAGAGAACTCAGGTTTAGTGAGGTGACTTACTGGCCCATGTGAGTCTGTAAATGAGTGGCAGAGCTAGAACTAAAACTTGGGCCTGTCCTTGTCACTAGAGAGTGACAGAATTGTAAAGCAGTGTGGAACCTTCCAGGACATCCCATCCCATTTTCTCACTTTACAGTTGCTTGGTTTAGCTCCCAAATGTGTCACACAGACGCCATCCTTCCTGCCCTAATTGCCAGTTCTTGGATCATCAGGGGAAAATGACTTTGTCTAAAAATACTTGGCTAGGGAGAATTTTTCTCTACCCTGAAAGAACTATTTCCCTTTAAAACCCAAGGGACTGAACTTTGTTTATTTAATATTTATAAAAGCTTCTTAGCAGACTAAGGACCTAATAGGACAAGACACGATTGCGCTGTCAGGATGGCTGGGCGTTTTCCCCTTCCCCAGAGTCTTCAGGATACAGCAGGAGAGATTCCCAAACACTGAGCGAGCAAAGACTTTCCTCTGGAAAAAGAATTTCTTCTCAATTCACAGATGCTGAAGAGCAATGTAAATAAGGTCTTTCCTGGTTCACTTGGTAGTTTAAGGCTACTGGGCTTAGAAAACATTTGTTGCCTCCCATTAAAACAGGCAAATATTAAAAAGAGGGGTAAATGCTAGTTATCTAAGAAATGTCTAAAATAAGGTCTGTGTGAAACCAATTTCGCAGGGGTTCCAAAACAAACAAACAAACAAAAAAACCAGGCCTTTACACATTCTTGAGAATGAGGAGTGATATGGTTTGGACTGTGTCCCTGCCCAAATCTCCTGTCGAATTGTAATGCTGAGTGTTGGAGGCAGGGCCTGGTAGGAGGTGACTGGATCATGGGCATGGAGTTCTCATGAATGGTTTAGCACCATCTCCCTCTCCCCTGGGTACTGCACAGTGAGTGAGTTCTCACGAGATCTGATTGCTTAAAAATGTGTGGCACCTCCCCCCGCCCTCTCCTTCTCCTGCTCTGGCTATGTAAGACGTGCCTGCTTCCCTTTTACTTTCTGCCATGATTGCAAATTTCCTGAGGCCTCCCCAGAAGCTAAGCAGATGCCAGCACCATACTTCCTGTACAGCCTGAGGAACGATGAGACAATTAAATCTCTTTTCTTTAGCTGGGATTACAGGCACATACCACCATACCCGGCTAATTTTTATATTTTTAGTAGAAATGGGGTTTCATCATGTTGGCCAGGTTGGTCTCAAACTCCTGACTTTAAGTGATCTGCCTGCCTTGGCCTCCCAAAGTGCTGGGATTATAGGAATGAGCCACTGTGCCCAGCCATTAAACCTCTTTTCTTTATAAATTACCCAGTCTCAGGTATTTCTTTATAGCAATGAGAGAACAGACTACTACAGAGTAAAAGTTCAGGGTCACAGTCAGAGATCCACAGGATAGAGCAGTTTATGTAAACCTTTCTTGGAGTCATTTCATTCTTTTTCTTTCTCTCTTTTAATGTGTTTACTTATTTAACAGTGTTACTGAGGCACAATTGACATACAATAAACTAGACATAAAGTACACAATTTCTGAAGTTTTGATGTATGTACACATCTGTGAAGCCATTGCCACAATCAACATAATAAACAAATCCAGCACCCCAAGAATTTTCTTGTTATCCCTTTGGATAATCTCTTCCTCCAGTTCCCCTCCCCAGGCAACCACTAATCTGCTTTCTTTCACTATAGACTTTAGTTTGAATTTTCTAGAGGTTTAAAAAATTGGAATCACATAGTACATATTCTTTTTTTCTGGCTTGTTTTGGTCAGCATAATTGCTTTGAGATTCAGTACATGTGGTGTTTATTGATACTTCATTTCTTTTTTTTTTTTTTTTTTTTGAGACAGTCTCCCTCTGTTGCCAGGCTAGAGTGCAGTGGTGAGATCTTGGCTCACTGCAATCTCCGCCTCCCGGATTCAAGTGATTCTCTTGCCTCAGCCTCCTGAGTAGCTGGGATTACAGGCACGTGCCACCATGCCCAGCTAATTTTTGTATTTTTAGTAGAGACAGGGTTTCACCATATTGGCCAGGATGGTCTCGATCTCTTGACCTCATGATCCGCCTACCTCGGTCTCCCAAAGTGCTGGGATTACAGGCATGAGCCACCGTGCCCAGCCCAGTATTTCATTTCTATTGCTGATTACTATTCGATTGTATGGATATATCAGAATTTGTTTATCCATTCACCTGTGGGTGGACATTTGGGTTGATCCTAGTTTTCAGTTCTAATAAGGCTGCTATGAACATTAATTCACATATTGTTCTACATGTAAGCATTTTTATCAAGCAAGCTTTCTAGGTCATATAATAAGTAGCATTTAAGTTTTTAAAAAATGGATAGGGCCAGGCGTGGTGGTTCATGCCTGTAATCCTAGCACTTTGGGAGGTCAAGGTGAGAGGATTGCTTGACCCTGGGAGTTTGAGACCAGCCTGGGCAACATAATGAGACCCCATCTCTCCAAAAAATACAAAAATTAGCTGGGTGTGGTGGCACATGCCTGTAGTCCCAGCTACTCAGGAGGCTGAGGCCAGAGGATCACTTGAGCCCAGGAGGTCGAGGCTACAGTGAGCTATGATCACACCATTGCACTCCAGCCTAGGTAACAGAGGGAGACCCTGTCTCAAAAAAAAAAAAAAAAAAAAAAAGAGAGATGATTTATTTTCCATAGTGGTTGTACCATTTTACATTCTACCAGCAGTGGATGAGAGTTCTGGTTGCTCCACATCCTTGCCAGCCCTTGGTATGGTCAGTCTTTGTGATTAAAGCCATTCCAGTGGGTACGTAGTGGTGTCTCATTGTAAACTTAATTTGCATTTCTCTAATGATTAATGATGTTTGGCATCTGAATCATGTGCTTTTGGCCATCCTTATATCTTCTTTGGTGAGGCATCTATCATCTGTTTAAATAGTTTGGCCATTTCTTTATTTTTATTTCTTTATATTTTGAGACAGGGTCTCACTGTGTTGCCCAGGCTGAAGTGTAGTGGCACAATTATAGCTCCCTTAGTGTCAATGTCCCGGACTCACATGATCCTCCTGCCTCAGCCTCCTGAGTAGCTGGGACTACAAGCCTGCACCACAACACCTGTCTAATTTTTGTATTTTTTACACAGACAGGGTTTCCCCATGTTGCCCAGGCTGGTCTTGAACTTTTGGGCTCAAGCACCTTGGCCTCCCAAAGTGCTGGCATTACAGGTGTGAGCCACCACACAGAGCCTGCCCATTTCCTTTTCTTTTCTTCTTATTTTTTTTTTTTTTTTGGAGACAGAGTCTCACTCTGTCGCCCAGGCTAGAGTGCAGTGGTGCAATTCCAGCTCACTGCAACCTCCGCCTCCTGGGTTCAAGCAATTCTCCTGACTCGGCCTCCCGAGCAGCTGGGATTACAGGCATATGCCACCACACCCAGCTAATTTTGTATTTTTTAGTAGAGACGGGGTTTCACCATGTTAGCCAGGCTGATCTGAAACTCCTGACCTCAGGTGATCTGCCTGCCTCGGCCTCCCAAAGTGCTGGGATTACAGGCATGAGCCACTGTACCCGGTGTTGCCCATTTCTTTATCAGATTGTTTGCTTTCTTATTATTGGGGTTTGAGCACTCCTTCTATATTCTGAGTACACATGCTTTATTAGAGATATGCCTTGCAATTATTTTCTCCTGGACCATGGATTTCTTTTCATTCTCTGAACAGTTTTAAATTTGTATGAAGTCCAGTTTATATTCTTTTTTTCTTTTTGGATCATATTTTTGGTGTTAGGTATGAGAAATCTTTGCCTAAATCGAAGTCACAAAACTGTCTTCTATGTTTTCTTGTAGAAGGTTACAGTTTTATATTTAACTCTATGATCTATTTTGCATTTTTTTGTGTGTGTCATGTGAGGTATGAAGTATAGATATTCAGTTGTTCCAGTATTTTTTTTTGTTTTTTTGAGACGGACTCTTGCTCTGTCATCCAGGCTGGAGTGCAGTGGCATGATCTTGGCTCACCGCAACCTCTGCCTCTCAGGTTCAAGGGATTCTCCTGCCTCAGCCTCCCAAGTAGCTGGGATTACAGGTGTGCGCCACCATGCCTGGCTATTTTTTTGTATTTTTGGTAGAGACAGGGTTTTATCATGTTGGCCAGGTTGATCTTGAACTCCTGACCTCAGGTGACCCACCTGCCATGGCCTCCCAAAATGCTGGGATTATAGGCGTGAGCCACTGTGCTCAGCCATTCCAACATCTTTTGTTGAAAAGACTGTCCTTTCTCCATTTCTCCATTGAATTGTCTTTTGTCAAAAATCAGGTGACCACATACATGTGGGTTAATTCGTTTATTTACTTTGGAGATAGAGTCTCACTCTGTCATCCAAGCTGGAGTACAGTGGTGTGATCATAGCTCACTGCACCCTCAAACCCCTGGCTGAAGCAATTCTCCCACCTCACCTTCCTGAGCACATGGGACCGCAGGCACAAGCCACTGCTTGGCTTATTTTTATTTTTTTTGCAGAGACAGGGTCTTGCTATGTTGCTCAGGCTGGTCTCAAACTTCTGGCCTCAAGTGATCCTCCCTCTTCGGCCTCCCAAAGTGCTGGGATTAAAGGCATGCACCACGGCACCCAACCTATTTCTGAACTCTCAATTCTGTTCCATTGATTTATTTGTCTATCTTTGTGCCAATGCTGCATTGTCTTAAGTACTGTGGCTTTAAAATGGATTTTAAAATCAGGTAGTCTTAGCCCTCTAACTTTGTTCTTCTCTACCAAAGTCATTGTGGCTCTTCTAGGTCCTCTGCATTTCCATTTAAAGTTCAGAAATAGCTTGACAATTTCTAAAAAAAAGCCTGAGATGTTGTTAGAGATTGTGTTAATCTTATAGATAAATTTGGGAAAAGCTGGCATTTTAACAGTATTAAGTCTTCTGATTCGTGAACCAGGTATGTATCTCCATTTATTAACGCCTTCTTTAACTTCTCTCAGCAGTTTTATAGGTTCCAGTGTAAAGTCATGCATATCTTTTGAGAAATTTAACCTTGAGTATTTCATATCTTTAAACTTTGAAATAGATCAAATGGCATTTAAAATATTATATTTCCTGTTGTTTCTTGATTTTTAGATATTCACCTAGTACCCTGCTACGCTGCTAAAGTCACTTTTTAGATCTAGTAGCTTTTTCATAGATTCCATCAGATTTTCTACATAGGTGACCTTGTCATTTTATCTCTTTACCTCATGAAGTTTTACTTCTTCTTTTCTTATTTTTAAAAAATTTTAAATTAAGTTAAATAAACATATCTTTGGATGAAATTTATCAGCTGTCTGGGTTAAAATGAGTTCTTAAATATATTTTCAGTAATCATTATTTACATTTCCATGTTACTTAATAATTGGCAGGTTGGGCCAGGCGCGGTGGCTCACGCTTGTAATCCCAGCAGTTTGGGAGGCTGAGACAGGTGGATCACCTGAGGTCAGGATTTTGAGACCAGCCTGACCAACATGGTGAAACCCCATCTCTACTAAAAATACAAAAATTAGCCAGGCATGGTGGTGGGCGCCTGTAATCCCAGCTACTCAGGAAGCTGAGGGAGGAGAATCACTTGAACCCGGGAGGCAGAGGTTGCAGTGAGCCAAGGTCACGCCATTGCACTCCAGCCTGGGCGACAGATTGAGACTCTGTCTCAAAAAAAAAAAAAAAAAAAAAAAAAAAAAATAATAATAATAATAATTGGCAAGGCACATTTTTTTCTTCCTTCTTCTTCTTTTTTTTTTTTTTTTTGAGACAAGGTCTCGCTTTTTCACCCAGGCTCGAGCACAGTGGTGAAATCTCAGCTTGCTGCAACCTCCGCCTCCCAGGTTCAAGTGATTCTCCTGCCTCAGCCTCCCGAGCAGCTGGGATCACAGGCGTGTGCCATCACGCCTGGCTAATTTTCGTATTTTTAGTAGAGATGGGGTTTCGCCATGTTGGCCAGGCTGGTCTTGAACTACTGACCTCAGGTGATCTATGAGCCACCATGCCTGGTGTTTTTATTTCAAGTTTCACAGCAACCCTGCAGATGATGATGATAATTTTTTAATTGGACAAATAAAAATTGTGTATGTTTATGATGTACAACATGTTTTGATATATGTATATATTGGGGATGGCTAAATCAAGCTAATTAATGTTCACATATTTATTTTTTAATTTTACTAAAAACACTTAAAATCTACTCTCAGCAAGTTTCAAGTATGTAACACTGATACGGTCTGGCTGTGTCCCCACCCAAATCTCATCTTGAATTGTAACTCCCATAATTCCCACATGTCATGGGAGGAACCCGGTGGGAGGTGACTGAACTATGGGGGAGGGTCTTTCCTGCGCTGTTCTCGTGATAGTGAATGAGTCTCATGAGATCTGACGGTTTTAAGAAAACGGCAGTTTGCCTGCACAAGATCTCTCTTTGCCTGCCGCCACCCACGTAAGATATGACTTGCTCCTCCTCCTCTTCGAACACGATTGTGAGGCTTCCCCAGCCACATGGAACCGAATTCTCCATTAAACCTCTTTCCTTTGTAAACTGCTCAGTCTCAGGTATGTCTTTATCAGCAGCATGATGATAGACTAATACAATTCCTTATTTATTAACTATAGTCACCATATTGTACAATAGTTCTTCTGAAATTATTCTTACTGAAATTTTGTATCCTTTGACCAATGTCCCCTCCTCTCCCTCCCTCATTTCTTTCCTTCCTTCCTTCCTTCCTTTCCTCCTTCCTTCCTTCCTTCCTCCCTCCCTCCCTCCCTCCCTTCCTTCACCTGATACCTGTGGTAAGAAAGTGTGTCTTCTTTTCTAATGCAGGCATTTCATGCTATAAATTTCCCTTTAAGTACTGCTTTAATGACATTCCATAAATTTTGATATACTTGTTTTCATTTTCATTCAATTCAAAGTGCTTTTTAATTTCCCATTGATTTCTTCTTTGACCCATGGGTCATTTAGATGTATATTATTTAGATTTTGAAGATTTAGGAACTTCCCAAAAATCTTTCTGTTATTTATTTCTAATTTAATTCCACTGCTGTCAGAGAACATGCTTCGTATGCCTTGATTCTTTTAAAGGTACTGAAACTTGTTTTATGGCCCAGAATATATTAATATTTATCTTGGTAAATGTCCCATGTGCACTTGAAAAGAATGTGTATTTGCTGCTGTTGGGTGAAGTGTTCTACAGATTGCCTGTTACATACAATCTTTTCTTTTCATTCCAGATCTTGTTTTCCTCTCCAGAGAAAATGACTATTAATAGTTCTTATTGCATCCCTCTAGAAATTCCTTATGGAATATGAGTAAATATGGGTACTAACCTACACTTAAACTTTTAAAAAAACTCAGGATCACATTACACATGTAATTCTGCCTCCTGTTTTTTTTTTTTTTTTTTAACCTATCACAATAGCTCAAAGAGAAGCCCATATTAGCATAAATATATCTACTTTATTCTTTTTAACAGCTGTATAGTATGCCACTGGTGGATGCACCATGATTAATTTAACCTGTTTCCTGTTAATGACATGGTATCCAGGTTGTTTCCAGCCTTTTGCTATGATGTTGCTGCAATAAATATTCTTTTTTTTTTTAAATAAATATTCTTGATGTGACTGACTTAAGGACTTTGAGATGGGGAGATGATCCTGGATTCTCTGGGTGGGCCCAATGGAATCACAATAGCCCTTAGAGGGGGTGAGGGGCTGGAGTTAGAGAAGGAGATGAGACAATGTAAGTAGAAATTGGAATGATGCAGGATCATGAGCCAATGAAGGCGGGTGGCCTCTGTGGGTAGAAGGGCAAGGAAGTGATTCTCCTCTGGAGCCTCCAATAATATAACCCTGCTGATCCCTTGATTTTAGTCCAGTGAGAGCCATGTTGCATTTTTTACCTCCAGAACTGTAAAATAATCACTGTGTTGTTTTAAGACACAAAGGTCATAATAATTTGTTACAGCAGCAAGAAGAAACTGATACAGTGTCCAAACATTTCTGATTGTACCATACTCATCAGCAAAAAATTTTCCACTGCACAGATTCATCATATATATTGTAGAGCAAACATAAACAGAAATTGAAAAGGATAAAGGGGATACAAGAAGTTTCAAAATGTAGTTTTGTATGTATTTATGTACTAACAGTACAAAATACAAAACCCTTGTGGTTATCACTAAAATTATTTGCATAATAGTATTAATAAATTTTTAATCAGAGTGAAAAAAATAAATATTCTTTTTACTTAAGTGTTTGTACCTAGGTCAAAGTTTATCTTTAGGATAAATTCTCAGATGTTGGATAGTTGAGTTAAAAGGGGTATGCATTTTAAATTTTGTTAGATGTTGCCAAATTGCATGGAAGAGCCTTCCCAATTTCTTCTTGAGAGATTAAAAAAATTCTTCTTCTATTGCCAGAGGAAGTTGATCTTAGAAGTTAAAAAATCCTTCAACTTCTTTTTAGATAATTTGTATCATACTTAAAAATGTAAAAAGAAAAAAATCCTTAAGGAACCAATGATTTGGCTTTTCTCTTGAGTAACATGAGATGTTCAGATTCCGCCCTCTATATCAGCAAATTGCCCTGTGATCATCTGCAAATTGTTGGCACTTCACACACACATTAATGCATGTCAATGCAGAGTGTCCTGGGGCGGGGATGGGGTGGGTGGGGAATGTGAGTGGTGGGAGCACCAAAATACTATATCCAGGCAGTGCACAGAGTGAGTGTGATCTGTCAGTAAACCTCTAGAGCCTCTGGAGTTTGGAACCAACCACTCAAGGATATCCTGGATAATTTCAAAAGTAGAGTTTTTATGGGAAATTTAAAAAGAGTGCATGAATGTGTGTGCGCGCGCGCATGCATACACACATATGCTTAAATTTCCTTCCTTTACAGTGAACACTAGGAAAAAGAGGCAGAATTCCTCAGCTACAGCTGACCATTATTTATGTCATTAGATTTTATGTCAGCTTGTTAGACACACAGTAAAAACCATCTCAACCACTTATTGTTGAACCTTAGATCAAGGGATAAAGTAAGAACAGGGGGAAACAAGACAGAAAAATTTCAGAGAGACACAAGGAGCCTTTATGTTCACTCCTGATGGGAATAAAGAGAACCTTCCCACAAAACTCAAATTCTGGGGAAGTAAGTTTTTCGTTTGCCATTCAGTTCACCATTGAATTATCGATGGATTGTGGCATCTACTTGATGATTTCCTGCTTATAGTTCCTCTCTGCCCTAATTTCTCATCAGTGTTTTGTTTTTTTTTCTCCTTTTTTGAAATGAGAGTGGAAAAACCACATTCTGAAAATCGGGATGGCCAAAGATAATTCGAGATCATGACAGAGAAAAACTTTGTTAAACTTCAAACTCTTCAAAGAAAGTTATTAAATAGGTACTATGCATCATTAAATATTCTGGGATGGGATCACAATGACCAAAATCAATGTTCAAGCTCTAAACCTTTTAAAAAGTTGACTTTATTTTTATTTATTTATTTATTTATTTTTTGAGACGGAGTCTCGCTCTGTTGCCCAGGCTGGAGTGCAGTGGCGCGATCTCGGCTCACTGCAAGCTCCGCCTCCCGGGTTCACGCCATTCTCCTGCCTCAGCCTCCCGAGTAGCTGGGACTACAGGCGCCCACAACCACGCCCGGCTAATTTTTTTTGTATTTTTAGTAGAGACGGGGTTTCACCGTGGTCTCGATCTCCTGACCTTGTGATCCGCCCGCCTCGGCCTCCCAAAGTGCTGGGATTACAGGCGTGAGCCACCGCGCCCGGCCAAAAGTTGACTTTATTTAACATGCTTTGCCATATTGTCTCCATTTGTCATCAAACCAAGGATAACCCACTCACTCCCAGTGATGGAAAATTCAAGGGCTAAAATCAGTAGCCACACCAAGAACCCCAGGAACAAAACAGGTGGGTCTTCCCTATTGTTCCTCTTCTAACAATCAACCAATTAATATTTGTTGATGACTGTCTCCACACCATCGTGCTAGCTTAGCTTCTGCAAAGCCCTACAAACATCAGCAGGTTTCAGAAAAGAAGACAAAGGAACAAAACTCAGTGATACCTACTGACATTCTAATGTATTGCCGCCATGTTATTTAATGTTGATAAGCCAAAACCATCTTGTAAAAGAGAAGATGTGCATAGCAGGTCTGGGGAATGAATGAATGAATCCATAGGCTGGTGCGTTAGTTGCATAGGGATGTTACACACCAAGTTTTGTGACCACAGAGGGGTCAGGACATGGACTCTGTCACATGTTGCTCATAGCACAGGTGGGATCGATATCAAGGTTGTGGACATTTATTGTTTTTACTCATCCAGTGCCTCTTCTGTCTTCTTGTAGTTACAGTGCTCTCGGTTTTTTGAGGTGATCACCTCTTCCTCACTCTCAGTCCCTGGTGGTTGAGGTGAGACTGACCCCAACTCTAGCTCCAGCCATAGGCATGAGCCCAAAGTCTGCTGCTTCATCCAGCATTCCATTCCACTGACCACAGAGATTGGTTTGGGGATGAGCATGTGATATAAGCTGGGCCAATGGGAGCTTTACTTGGGACTTTTGCAGGAATGGCTAAGAAGGAGGAATTATGTTTGCTGGGGTGGATTAGCAGACAGGATTGAGCTCTTGGTAATTGGTGGCCATCTTTGCCACCATACGGGAGAAGCTTGGCTGAGAATGAAATGAACCCAGGAAAATTCAGAGCCAGAAGGAAGAGAGAGACAAAGTCTCAACTTTATCATTGGAACACCTAGACCTAGCCCTAAACCCTTGAACATCTTGGTTAGAAATGCCTAAAAATTCATTTGTTTTTTCTTAAACTAGTTTGAATTGGATTTTCTATATCTTTTGAAGCCAAAAAATCTTGGCTAATCAAAAGGGTTTCCTAAAACTATTGTGCCATCAGAAACAAACATCCTTAAGGACAACTCTATTAAATGGGCAAAGGACATGAACAGACACTTCTCGAAAGAAAACATACATGCAGCCAACAAGCATATGAAAAAATAATATCACTAGTCATTAGGGAAATGCGAATCGAAACCACAATGATATACCATCTCATACCAATCAGAATGGCTATCATTAAAAAGTCACAAAATAACAGATGCTGGCAAGGTTACAGAGAAAAGAGAATGCTTATACATTGTTCATGGGAATGTAAATTAGTTCAGCCACTGTGGAAAGCAGCCTGAAGATTTCTCAAGGAACTTAAAATGAAACTACCATTTGACCCAGCAATCCCACTACTGGGTATATATCCAAAGGAATATAAATTTTTCTACCATAAAGACACATGAATGTATATGTTCATTGCAGCACTATTCACAATAGCAAAGACATGGAATCAACCTAGGTGCCCATCAATGGTGAACTGGATAAAGAAAATGTGATATATATAAACCATGGAATACTACGCAGCCATAAAAAATAAGATCATGTCCTTTGAAGCAACATGGTTAGGGCTGGAGATCATTATCCTAAGTGAATGAATACAGGAACAGAAAACCAAATACCACATGTTTTTACTTATAAGTGGGAGCTAAACATTGAGTACGCACGGATACAAAGAAGGGAACAATAGACCCAAGGACCTACTTGAGGGTGGAGGATGGAAGGAAGGTGAGGACTGGAAAACTACCGAGTGGGTACTATGCTGATTACCTGGATGACAGAATTATCTGTACACTAAACCTCCGTGACATGCAATTTGCCCATGTAACAAACCTGCATGTGTACCCCCGAACCTAAAATAAAAGTTGAAAGAAAATAAAATGAACATGCTTCAGGATGTTTTGAAGGATTCTGTAATTCTTGAGGACCCTGAGTTGCTATACTTGAACCCCTCTTAGACAAAGAATCAATATTTGAAGGCCTCTGCCCTTCTGTTCTCAAATGAGTTTTAGATAACCTATTCCTGGCTGTGTACGGCCAGTGCATAGCAGGAGTGCTGGTTATGGAGGCCAACAAACTGGGGTTTGGATCCCAGCTCCGCCAATGACTAGCAAGCTCCTTATCATTCTCATCTTCATTGTTCTTATCTAGAAAAAGGGTGGGGATAATATCAACCTGTTTTTGTGAGGATTATGCCTCTCCTTATCGCAGTTTTTAACGAGGTATTTGTATGATTATTCGATTCCTGTCTGCAAAGCTTAACTCTACATTGCACTTTATTTCCCAAACTAAAGGGAGGGCCTGAAATGCAGCAGGTGCTTAACAAATATTTGCTGAATAAATATATAAGTCAGTGATTAGAGAAGATCACACAGGTATATGCTTAGCACGAACCAGATGGGTAATATTTTATTATTTATTTAATTTTTTGAGATGGAGTTTCACTCTTGTTGCCCAAGCTGGAGTGCAATGGTGCGGTCTTGGCTCACTGCAACCTCTGCCTCCCAGGTTCAAGTGATTCTCCTACCTCAGCCTCCCTAATAGCTGGGATTATAGGTGTCTGCCACCACTCAGGCTAATTTTTGTATTTTTAGTAGAGACAGGGTTTTACCATGTTGGTCAGGCTGGTCTCGAACTCCTTACCTCAGGTGATCCACCCACCTCTGCCTCCCAAAGTGCTGGGATTACATGTGTGAGCCACTGCACCTGGCCAGTAATATTATAAATACTACCAGGCTCATCAACTCCAAGGCCTACATGGGTCAGGCAGTAATGAACATGGGGTAAGCTGGCTAGATGTGGAATTGGGTGTGTCCTTTCTAAAAAGAGCAGACACACTTAGTTTTAACCAAGTGATGTTCCTTGGGAATGTGGCTACTATGGCCAGATCTTCTTTCAAAAGCAGCCAGAAAATAGAATTTTTAGGTATTAATAAAATTTTCTGACTTTTAAACACAAATGCAATTAAACACACGCACAAACAGGCCAACAAAACATGTCTGAGAGATGGATTTAGCCCTTGGGTAGCCTGTTTGTTACAACCGGGACCCATATCCGGGTCCCTCCTTCATAGAAGCTGTCAGGCCACATCCATGAATGACCCTTGGGTAACCTGTTTGTTACAACCAGGACCCATGTCTGGGTTCCTCCTTCATAGAAGCTGTCAGGCCACAACCATGAATGACCCTTGGGTAACCTGTTTGTTACAACCAGGCCCCATGTCCAGGTCCCTCCCTCATAGAAGCTCTCAGGCCACAACCATGAATGGCCCCACCAGTGCCTGCACCTACCGGCAAGTGACTCGGAACTCTGGTTGGGGACATTGTGAGATGCCTCCTGGAGGACGTAGGTGGACGTGGACAGGGGCGAAGGGCAGATGCTGCTGGCCGGGACGTAGGGAGGGTTGTAGGATGAGCCGTAATACTGGGGGTACTGGCTCTGGGGGAAGCCAGGGTAGGAAGGATAGTCCTGGGAAGAGAAAAACAAACCAAGGACATGCGTGAGGAAGCCTTTCTGGGCTCGGGTCGTTGGTCAGCCTGGCTGCTCTGTCAGATCAAAACGGTTTCCTAAAACTTCTGTGCCATCAGAAACAAACATTAGAATCCATTCGAATAAAAGCTCTCTGTGGGCAGGAACTGTCTTCATTTTGGTTTCCCAGAAGCAGATCCTGGGGCAAGGATTCCAGTGCATGGCGACTGTTTGGAAGGTGAAGAAGGCACCAGCAGGGGAGCGGGGAAGTGAGACAGCAGATGCGGGACAGCAGCCTGCACAGGTGCTTCTGTGGTGGTGACCAGAGATGAGCCCTATGAGGAAAAGCTGAGATGGTCTAAAATCCACATCTCAGAACTGCCTCTCCCACAGGTCAAGGGAGTGGAGGGGTTTATACATCAACTTGTCGGTCTTTGAGAGCTGCTCCCAGGGGGCTTTAATTCCCAGGCACTTCCTGCCTGCCGCATGCACTGGTTCTAGAAAAGCCCCTCGGGCCCAGGCATGCAGATGCTGGCACCTGGAGGTCCGCAGGCCACCCTAAGGGATATAGACGTGGCCCTGATGGCACCTATCCTGGTCACTGTTGTATCCTCTGCACCTGAAACAGTGCCTGGTATACGTAGTAACTCAACAAATACTACTGGTTAAATTAATAAACAAATGCATTAACAATTAGGACCACACACACACCCACCCCCCGCATGACACACACACAAACCGAGAAGACCACACCCATACCCACACGACACACACACAAACCCAGGGGACGAGGTGACATTTTATGTTCATGGGGAGGAGGTGCAAATACATGGGGAGGAGGTGCAAATACAGCAGCACCTGCACAGCATTAGGGGTCTAGAATATTCTATGAGGGAGTCATGGAGATCAATTCAATAGCTGCCAATCACCTTTGATCAAGCTTTGTTTAAGTAGACCAGGGATTCCAATTCTCCAACAGTCATTGTTTCAAATATCCTGCTCCACTATCACCAAACCAGTGCATCTCAACTCTGCATGGAACTCACAGAATGTTCTGTTTCCTGGGCTCCACCCCAGAGCTAGGAGTCAGAGTTCCTGGGGGTGGGGCAGGGGTGGTCAGTGTTTTTGAAAAACACAGATTTAATGATGAAATGGAGGGTTAGGAACCACATCTTAAAAAGTACTGTTTTATTTACAAGTATTTTATCTATGTACATAGTACATTAGAAATAATGCAAAAATACATGAAACAATTTTTACATTTGCTAAGTTTTAAATTATCTAGATTCTCACTGGAAAGAAATTGTGTGGTCCTCAGACCTAAATATGTTAAATATTCCTAAAGCCCATCTACCCCAGGGTGGTTCTGTTTTAATGGTAGCCTGAAAGCAAGTGAACCTTTTGTTTTGAAATAATTTTAGGTTTACATGGAAGGTGTATACACAGCAGAGTTACTGCACACCTTTAGCTGATGTGAATTCTTAATTCACTTTGTAAGTGACACCAAGAGAATCAAAGTACTAGCCAACATTCACCTACATAGAGTTGACTTTGCTTGATTTAACAAGTATTTATAAAGCCCCCATTGTGCGCTGGGCTCTCACCACTGGGGATGCAGAGGTGAGCAAGACATACGGTCCCCCTTGAGAAGCCCATGATCTGGTGAAAGACCCACCCATTTGTATTGATATATACCAGATTCAGCAGTCAATGGGTGTCTTGGGCCCAGGTCAAGATGGAGCATACTTGTAGATCTCCATGACATCTCAGGAATCTTCCAACAATTCCTACGTATCTGCCTGTATGCTGTGTCCTTCCAGCGGCCTTTTGCACAATCTAGCTCCTGTAGTCTCCAAACCCGGGGAATAAGAGGCAGGTTCCCAATGGGGATTGTGTGTGTCATGGGCTCTTGGGTGCCTTGATGTAAAAGGAATATTTCCAGAAAGAACTAAGGAAAGAATCGGGAGGGAGCCGTCTACCTGGTGTACACTCCCAAATCCGGCTGCGTTGCCCAGTCCATTTCCTCCTTGATAGAACCCTGTCGTGCCTGTAGGAAGGAGGAACAGGGGTATAGGTTAGGTTTCTTTTCTTTCTTTCTTCCTTTTTTTTTTTTTTTTAAAGCAGTTTTCATGAACCTCCCTCCATGTGGCTTCAAGGGTGACAGCTGGGCAGAAGCTCTGGTTCCCAGTAGTAATGCCTCACAGCAGCCTTCCCAAAGCAACCCGGGTAATACTTGTTGACACTAATCCTCTGGCAATGCCTGCCACCAGCATCACCACGGCCTCCTGGGTGCTTCCAAGTGCTTGCTGATGAGACTGTCGTTGTGGCTCACGTGGCCCCTAAGTCTCTGGGTCTTTCTCTGTCCGGATGGCATGTTGGTGGTCCAGACCCAAGAGCCAGATTAGGTTTCTTACCGTTGGAGAGGAACATGTAGGAGGAGGGTGCCACGGACAGGTGGGGTCTTTGAGATCTAACAGTCTGCGATGGAACCTGTGACTTTGGTTACTAAATTTCTCTGAACCTCAGTTTCCTGGATAGATGAGGAAAATAAATGGTGTCCTTTTCAAAGGGCTGTGGTGAGAAATAAGTGAGATAGTGCCCACTACCCGGATCCTGGTCCTTAATAATTATGTTTTTAAAAAATTTGAGGCCAGGTGTGTGGTGGCCTCAAATTTCTCTGTAATTCCAATGCTTTGGGAGGCTGAGGTGGGAGGATCGCTTGAGCCCAGGAATTTGGTCATTTAAGTGTTTCACTTTTTAAAGAAATGGCCAAACTGTTTTCCAAAGTGGCTGTGCCATTTGCATTCTCACTAGGAATGCATGAGAGTTCTAGATTCTCCAGCACATGGTAGTTTCAATCTTCTTGATTATGGCCTCTCTAATAGTCTGGTCAACATAGTGAGATGTTGTCTCTACAAAAAATTTAAAAAATTGGCTGGGCACAGGGGCTCACGTCTGTAATGCCAGCACTTTGAGAGGCCGAGGCGGGAGGATCAGGAGGTCAGGAGTTCAAGACCAACCTGGCCAACATGGTGAAATTCTGTCTCTACTAAAAATACAAAAATTAGCCAGGCATGGTGGTGGGTGCCTGTAATCCCAGCTACTCGGGAGGCTGAGGCAGGAGAACTGCTTGAACTCGGGAGGCGGAGGTTGCAGTGAGCTGAGATTGTGCCATTGCACTCCAGCTCTGGGTAACAGAGCAAGACTCCATCTTGGAAAAAATAAATAAATAAATAAATAAAATAAAATTGCCAGATGTGGTGGTGCATGCCTGTAGTTCCAGCTACTTGGGAGGCTGAGGTGGGGAGATTGCTTGAACCTAGGAGTTTGAGGCTGCAGTAAACTACAGTCTCACCACTGCACTCCAGCCTGCACATCAGGGCAAGACCCTGTCTCTAGAAAACAGTAAATAAAAACAAAAAGTATTTGTTTAAAAAATTGTGGTATATATACAACATAAAATTTACCATCTTCACCATTTTAAAGTGTACAGTTCAGTGGCATTAACTACATCCACATTATGGGATACTCATCATCATCATTCATGTTCAGAACATTTTTCATCTTGTAAAATTGGAACTATGTACCCATCAAACAACAATGCACAATGGCATAGATGTGCAACATCCAATATTGGGCCATTATGGATAATGCAATATAAGCATTCACATACAAGTCTTTGTATGGATATATATTTTCATTTCTCTTGGGTAAATCCCTAAGAGTAGAATTATGGAGTTGTGTGTAAGCTTATGTTTACCTTTTAAAAGAAATGGCCAAACTGTTTTCCAAAGTGGCTGTGCCATTTTACACTCTGACTGGTAATGCATAAGAGTTCTAGATTCTCCGGCACTTGGTCACTTCAGTCTTCTTGATTACAGCCACTCTAGGAAGTATGTGGTTGTATCTCACTGTGGTTTTAAGTACATTTCTCCAGTGACATGACTAATGGTGTTGGGCATTTTTCATGTGCTTTTTAGCTATTCACATATCTTTTGGATGAAATATCTACTCAAATCTTTTTCCCATCAAATTCTAGTCAAATCTTTTTTAAAAATTAGGGCCAGGCGTGGTAGCTCAGGCCTGTAATCCCAGCACTTTGGGAGGCCGAGGCGGGTGGATCACAAGGTCAGGAGATGGAGACCATCCTGGCTAACACGGTGAAACCCCGTCTCTACTAAAAATACAAAAAACTAGCCGGGCGCGGTGGCGGGCGCCTGTAGTCCCAGCTACCTGGGAGGCTGAGGCAGGAGAATGGCGTGAACCCGGGATACGGAGCTTGCAGTGAGCAGAGATCTCGCCACCGCACTCCAGCCTGGGCAACAGAGCGAGACTCCGTTTCAAAAAAAAAAAAAAAAAATTAGGTTTGCCCTCTTATTACTGTTATAAGAGTTCTTTATATACTTTGGACACAAGTCCTTGATCAGATACATGATTTGTGAATATTATCTCCCAGTTTGTGGCTTGTCTTTTTCTTAATGGTGTCTTTTGAAGAGCAAAAGATTCTTTTCTTTGATGGATTTTGCTTTTGTTGCCTAACTCAAGGTCACAAAGATCTGCTCTTGTGTTTTCTTCTAGAAATTTCATAGTATTAGTTCTTATATTTCAGTCTATGATCCAATTTAAGTTAATCTTTGTGTATAGTGTGGAATAAGGGCTTAAATTCATCTTTTCATATATATATGTGCATACACACACACACAAGTTGTTCTAGGACCACTATAAAAAGTCTATCCTTTCCCCCACTGAATTATTCTATTATTTTTTAAAATTTTTGTGGGTAGACAGTAGGTGTATATATTTCTGGGGTACATGAGATGTTTTGATACAGGGATGAAATATGAAATAAACACATCATGGAGAGGGGGGTATTCATTTCCTCCCCCACTGAATTACTTGGCACCATTGCCAAAGATAAACTGACCATAAATGAGACTTAAAGACCATAACTGGACTTTATTCTGTTTCACTGATTTATCTATCCAATACCAATTCCATCCTATCCTTATTACTGAAGCTTTATGGTGAATTTTTTTTTTTTTTTTTTTTTGAAACAGAATCTCACTCTTCTCACCCAGGCTAGAGTGCAGTGGCGCCATCTCGGCTCACGGCAACCTCTGCCTCCTGGGTTCAAGTGATTGTCCTGCCTCAGCCTCCCAAGTAGCTGGGATTACAGGTGCCCACCACTACGCCCAGCTATTTTTAGTAGAGATGGGGTTTTACCACGTTGGCCAGGCTGTCTTCAACTCCTGACCTCAGGTGATCCGCCTGCCTCAGCCTCCCAAAGTGCTGGGATTACAGGCATGAGCCACTGCGCCTGGCTTATGGTGAGTTTTGAAATCAGATAGTATAAGTTCTCCAACTTTGTTCTTTTTCAAGGTTGTTTTGGCTTTTAGTTACTTTGCATGTCAGTTTCTACCAAATGCCATCTGGGATTTTGGTAGCAATTGGACTGAACCAATGGACTTCTTTTATGAGATGAGGTCAGATGAGAAAGTTGGGGCTGGATGCTTCAGGACCTGGAAGCCTGGAAGGTGGTTTGCATCTGGTGAAGGGGCATGGACTGCTGTCAGAGGTTTGAAAGCAGCGACTGGCACAACTCCAGGCACATCTCTAAACATTCACATTAGTTGCTGGTTAGAAAACAAATGGCTACTCAAATGAGCGGTGACCTACATCAAACAAGAAGCTTTTAGAGTCCAAGGCTACTTTTTATAAAGTGGCTGAAATAAGCACAATGGACTCCAGGAAACTTGCTTCCCAGGGGTAAGGTAGGAGAAGACAAGAGGACAATAAACGAACCACAACACCTCTACAATTATCCAAGATGATGGATCCATCAGGACCATAGGATCTCAACTCTTGCTCTGCATCAGAATCTCCTAAAGAACTTGAAACAAAAACCAAACCAAAACAAAAAACAGTCTGAGGGCCCTTCCCACAGAGAGTCTGATTTGAGTTAGTCTGGAGTTGGGCCAGGCATCAGTATATGAAAACAAAAACAACAACAACACACCTTTCTGGGAGATTCTAGTGCACACTGAGAATTGAGAACCAATAGTCCATGACAAATTCTTTATGGTCCAAATGGGGAGACTGAGGCACAAAGAGGGAATGCAAACAGTGCTGTTCCTGTGCTTTGGTCTTGGCAGCAGAGAAGGCCTTGAGCCTGTCTCCTGCTTCCCAGCTCAGGGCCTTTCCATGGCAGCACATGACTTCTCTACACAAAGACACCGAGGTCATTAATTAGTTCATTAATTCATGCATGCATTCATTTATTCATTCCACTGAGATTATTGAGTGCTTTATGCACCAAGCACTGTATTAGGCACTTCACTTTGTATACAACTGCACTTAATCCTCACATCGATCCTGAGAGGAAGGTATGTAATTGCCAATCCTATGTTCTATACAGAGAAACTGAGGCTTAGGAATGGAGCTCTTCCTAAGTCATAGAGCTGGTAGGCTGTGGAGCTCAGATTAATTCTTTTATTCATTCATTTATTAATCAAACAAAATGTGTCAGAATAAGGGAGAAAGAATAGGAATGACAGCAGATTTCTCATCAGGAACCATGGAGGCCAGAAGGAAATGGCACAACATTTTTCAAGGGCTTAAGGAAAAGAAACATCAACTCAGAATGCTATATCCAGACACAATATCCTTCAGGAATGAAGGGAAAATCAACACATTCTCAAATGAAGGAAAACCAAGAGAATCTGTTACAGCAGCTCTACCCAGAAAGAATGGGTACAGGAAATTCTTCTCATAGAAAGGAAAGGATAAAAAAGCTGGAAACATCAGGAAGGAAGAAAGAAAAAGGAAAAGAATAAAAATATGTGTAAATAAAGTCACTTAAGATAGTTCCTCTCTATGTGGCTGTGCCAGTGGCTCAATATACAATTTGGTTCATTTGTTACATTAAAACTTTTAAAAAATTTAAACATTTTTAATTTTTGTGGGTACATAGTAGGTGTATATATTTATGGGTTACATGCGCTATTTTGATAGAGACATGCAATGTGTAATAATCACATCAGGGTAAATGGGGTATCCATCACCTCAAGCATTTATCCTTCGTGTTATAAACAATCCAATTATACTCTTCTAGTTATCTGAAAATGTATAATTTTTGTTGACTATAGCACGTCTTAAACTTCAGGCTGGGAATCCCACTCTGTCCTCAATGTCCTGCCTAGACACATTTAGCAGAAGGTCTAGGTCAGTCTATTCCATTCAGGTCATCTATCTGGTTCTGGTTACCATGGTGACCCTACTTGCAAAGGCTTAGGAAGCCACCTGTCTCAAAAGACTCCTGGCTGCAGTGTTTTCTCTTTTGATTTCTCTTTTCTTTTGCATCAGCCTTCTGAATGATGACTCAGGGCAGGTTTGGAAACAAACAGGCCATCGTCTTGTCCCTTGGCATGCCTTCTCCAAAATAGTCTCTTGTTTATTTTCATTTTGTGACCCAGGGTCAGCTGAAGAATGGACAGCTGAACAAACTACAGCATGAGGGCAGCCAGAGAGTGCCTGCAGTGAGAAATCCATCCTGTGCCAGAGAGGACCCAGGAAGAAGGGGGCACGTGGCCCCAGAAGTCTTGTGCCACAAGATGTGGTCTCTGGAGGGTTTTGACAAACAGACCTGGCTTGGTGCTGGAATGTGAAACACTGACCTCTTTCTTCCTTCTGGCTGATACAATGCCCAGTGAGGGAAGGCAAGGATGAGATGAAAAAAACATCCTCTTAAGGTGATGGTGGCAGGTCTCCTGGAGGGTCCCCTAATATTGATTCACCCCTTCTCTCTCATATTAATAGAATCTGTTTCTAAGCTGGGCACATGGCTGATTAGAATAAAAACTACAATTCCCAGCTTCCCTATGGCTAAATGTGGCCACATGATGAGTTCTAGGCAAGGGGATAGGAGTAAATTTTGAAGGGCAGGGGTGGCTTCTCTTTCTCCACGGAATGGGGCCATCTTGGATCATGCAGCTGAGCAACAAGACATAAGGAGCTTGGACCCCCATCATATTTGCAGACTAGAACAGCCACATTAGTTAGGACTTTTAGGTGAGAGAGAAATACCCTTCTTTCTTGTTGAAGACATTGCTATTTTGAGTCTCTGTCAAAGGCAGAGAACTGCTACCATTTTTGGTTGATTGGTTTTCTTGGGTTTTAAGTAAAAGTAGCCTCCAGTGCCTGACTCAGTAAAATTATTGTAATTATTATCATTTTTTGAGACAAGGTCTCACTCTGTTGCCTAGGCTGGAGTGCAGTGGCATGATTATGGCTCACTGCAGTCTTGACCTCCCAGGCTCTGATGACCCTCCTACCTTAGCATCCTGAGTAGCTGAGACTACAGGTACATGCCACCACATCTGGCTAACTTTTTGTAGAGATGGGGTTTTGCCATGTTACCCAAGCTGGTGTTGAACTCCTGGGCTCAAGCAATCTGCCCACCTTGGCCTCCCTAAGTGCTTGGATTACAGGTGTAAGTCACCATGCCCAGCCAGCAAAACAATTTTTAAGTGGATATTTTCATTCATTCATTCATTCATTCATTCATTCATTCATTTGCTCATTAATTCCCTCAGGCATTCAACAATTCATTTCCTAGTAATGTACCAAATATCACCGTGTGGCAGGCACTGTTTTAGATATGGTGTTGACGCTGACATTCAGGTAAGAGAGACAGACAACAATCAAATGAACAGATACATAAGGAAGTGAGATAATTCCTGACAGACGAAGACACAGTGATGCTTCTGCACAGCACTGCTGAGGTGTGGACTGCAGACTGGTGCCTGCTCACAAACCGTTTATTACTAGTCTTTGATGAGATAAATAAGAGAAATTGAAAGCCACTGTGTTTATTACCAGTCTGAGATAAAGAAATTGAAAGTCACTGAGATAAATAGAGAAATTGAAACCTCCAGAGCAATTTAATACAGTACTTTATGCCTGTTAAATCTAATAATAAAAAATCAGGCTTTTAATTTATTAAAAATTATAAAATAAAAATTAAACAAATTTAAATTGTTTTAAACTTCATTGTTTCTCAACCTCTTTTTCATTATTGCCACCCTTCTCCAGGGTTCTTTTATAGTTTTTTTTTTCCTCCCCTAATTGCCCCACCTCCCATGAAATTTTCTTATTATAGTTAGACTTTATATCTGTTTCGGGACTGTATGTGAACATGTTTTTGGTCCTTTTCCCCTCTTGGGATGATATTTCCCCCACTGAGAATACATACTCTGGTGATTCGTTTTTATTTTATTTTATGCTAAACGAGGGAAGAAGCCCTTGTCCTTCATGACAGTGAGAATGAGAAGCACCGGGTAATAGGGTGCCTGGAGGTGGCCTTGGTACCTGATATAGTTTGGCTGTGTCCCCACCCAAATCTCATCTTGAATTGTAGCTCCCATAATTCCCACATGTCATAGGAGGGACCTGGTGGGAGGTAATTGAGTCATGCGAGCAGATCTTTCCCATGCTGTTCTCGTGATAGTAAGTCTCATGAGATCTGATGGTTTTATAAAGGAGAGTTCCCCGGCACACACTCTCTTGCCTGCCACCATGTAAGACGTGACTTTGCTCCTCCTCTGCCTTCTACCATGATTGTGAGGCCTCCCCAACCATGTGGAACTGTGAGTCAATTAAACCTCTTTCCTTTATAAATGACCCAATCTCAGGTATGTCTTTACTAGCAGCCTGAGAACAGAGTAGAACAGCGCCCCAGTGAACAGCACCTCTCATGTTGGACGCTGTGCTAGGGATGCTATGTACAGTGACCTGTGTGACACTGCTGTCTACTCTCTAAGGTGGGCATTGTCCTTCAGTTTACAGAAACTCAGAATGCGAAAGGTCCCATGACCCAACACGAGTGTCTGAGCTGAAAGCTGCTGCTCCTTCACACTCGCTAGGTTGGCCATCATAAAAATAGAAAAAGAAAAAGAAAAAAAGTGTTGGTGAGGATGTGGAGAAATGGAACACTCATACATGCTGGCAGAATGTAAAACGGTGCATAAAAAACTGTGGAAAACATTGGATGATTCCTCAAAAAGGTACATGCAAAATTACCATATGACTCAGCAGTTATACTTCTGGGTTTATACCCAAAATAATTGAAAACAAGTATTTAAGCAAAAACTTGGATGCAAAAGTTCATAGGAGCACTACTCACAGTGGCTGAAAGGTGGAAATGACCCAAGTGTCCATTGATGGCTGAACGGATAAACAAAATGTGGTTCAGCCATACAATGGAATATTATTCCATCATAAAGAGGAATGAAATTCTGATACATGCTATATAAAGCATGGATGGCCTTTGAAAACACGCCAAATGAGGCTGGGCGTGGTGGCTCACACCTATAATCCCAGCACTTTGGAAGCCTGAGGAGGGTGGATCACTTAAGCCCAGTTCTCAGCCTGGGTAACATGTTGAAATTCCATCTCTACTAAAAATACAAAAAATTAACTGGGCATAGTGGTCCACACTTGTAGTCCCAGCTATTCTGGAGGCTGAGGTAGGAATATCATCTGAGCCCAGGAAGTTGAAGCTGCAGCGAGCCCAGATGGCACCAGTGCACTCCAGCCTGGGCAATGGGAGTGAGATCCTGTTGTTACTGGTGGAGGGTCTTGACTATTAGTTGCCCAGGTTCTCAACATTTTGAACAAAGGATTGGACGAAATGCACAAAAAAGCAATGAAAGAATGAAGCAATGAAAGCACAGATATATTGAAACCAAATTACACTCCACAGAGTGGCAGCAGCTCAGGAGTCCCGGTTACAGAATTTCCCGGGGTTTAAATACCCTCTAGAGGTTTCCCATTGGTTATCTGGTTACACCTTATGTAAATGAAGACTTGGCCCACGGCTAGTCTGATTGGTTGCAAGGAAGGACCAGAGGCTGAAATAAAATTATAAAGTTATACCCTATGCAAATGAAGACTTGGCCCACAATCAGAGGTACTTTCTCCTTTTCATCTGCAACACAGCGGAAAAGGGGCAGGGAGTTGCAAAGGGAGTAGCCTCTGATTCTTTTGTTACTTGGGTGTGCAGAGGTGGGGTTTTCCTTTTGATTCAGTTTTAGGAAGTCAGCACGAATTGGCCTTAGGTTCTCTGCCTCCAGACCATATTCTCCGGCCTCACTGTCTCAACACACACACACACACACACACACACACACACACCCCCAAAAAACATTATGCCAAATAAAATAAGCCAGACATACAAGGCCACATACTGAAGGATTTGTATTCATATAAAGTATCCAGAATAAGATAACCTACAGGGACAAAAAAGTAGGTTTGTGATTGCCAGGGTCGGGGGATGGAGTATTAGAAATGACAGCTTAAAGGTTATGGGGTTTCCTTTTGGGGTGATGAAAATGTGTTGGAATCGGAGGTGGTGGCTGCACAACATTGTGAATGCACTAAACGTCACTGAACTGTACACTTTGAAATGGTTAATGGTTAATTCTATGTTATGGGAATTTTACCTTAATTTAAAAAACAAAACTGCTGCTCCCACTACCTCCCCACACTGTCCCCAGGGCCTGTCTCCCAGGCTTTGGCAGCAAAAGGAAGGGCACAGAGAGGCCCAGAAAGATCAGACCACCCCCACCCCCCTTCTGCCACACTCCTGGGCACCCCGCACCTTGAGGCCCAAGAGAAGAGACTCTATTTGAGTTTCAAAGACGTCTCAGCCCCACCCCGGAGTTGAGGGAACAATTCCCTCTCCCTTTGGCACCAACTGCACACCCCCTTTCCATACTTTTCTTTCCTTTTATTGGCAATATTGTGACTCAGCGTTAACCAGGCTGCTGAGATTCACTGCAGAAGGCTTTTCTGGATGGAGGGAAGACAAGCTGGGCCCGGCCCTGCCATGCAACACGAACCCCTGAGATCTGAGATCACAAAACGGCTCGTGTGCCAGAGCTGCTTGGAATCTGCACGAGATTTGGGATCTTCAAAATATTTTCAGTTCGAAAGACCCATCCTCCTTTATTACAGCTGCCAGGAGAGCAGCTACGTGTATCTTGGGAGGCGAACGTGTTTTCTGTACCGATTCCGGAGGCTGATGCCCTGCCTTCCTGTTTCCCCAACAACTGGAGATAACTGCACAAAAGAGCCAGCGCCCGCCTGCAATATCAGGGCGACCTCCCTGCGAACCCGGCCCCAGCTGTGCAGTCCAAGGGGGGCACTCCGGAGGGGCCTGTTCAATTCCAGATCCCATTTTACATGGTGGATTAGAACCTTTAAAAATCATATCTAGATGGTTATGTCTAATGGACAGATCCTCAAGAAAATGCTGAGGATGTATACGTTTTCTGGAAACTTCTCCTCAACTTCTCTGCTGAGGAAGTGCTCCCGGGGTGGTGGTCCGAGGTGGACAGTTGGGACGTCCACGATGCACCAGGTATTCCTCATCATGTCATCACATGTGAGAGGTGGTAGGCGAGCCCAGGATTCAGGCACGAAGTCAAATGTGTCAGGGTGATGTTTAGAGATGCTGCCTTGGGGTTCTTCCTCCCAGACAGTCCCATCGTGGATCGTGGAGCCTAAGCTGGGGCATAGCGAGGTGGAAAGGAACAGCAGGAAACAGTTATCCTGGCTCTTGAGTTCCCAAGTCCTCCTGAGAGTCTGGGAGGATCTGACTTTTGTTCTGGAGAAACACGCCAGTGTTTCTCAGCTCTGCGGGGAAGAATCCGTTTTCAAATGTCTAACCCTTTGGGGACTAAGACGTGGCTCACGACGTGTGATTAGCATGCAACTCACACCACAGGCAATTGGCCCTGCGATGCAACAGTCCCAAACCTGTCTACACCCTGTGCAATGAGATGAGCGTAGGACCATGTGCTTGGATGTTGTGGCCATATCTAATTGCTGTAAACATTTCTCACTTTTTCTCTCAGTTCCATATTTATGTTACTGTAGACCAGCAACAGTGTGAGGACTGGCTGCCGTTGGTGAACCAACTGTGAATTAGATTGAGGTAGGCAAAATGGCTTAGTAGGAAACATGAATTAAGGGGGATCTTCTTCTTTTTTTTTTTTTTGAGACAGGGTCTTAGTCTGTCACCCAGGCTGAGTGCAGTGGTGCCATCATAGCTCAATGCAGCCTTGATTTCCTGGGCTCAAGCAATCCACCCACCTTGGCCACTGGAGTAGCTGGGAATACAGGCATGTGACACCATGCCCAGCTAATGTTTTCTTGCATTTTTTGTAGAGGTGGGGTCTTGCTATATTGCCGAGGCTGGTGTCAAACTCCTGGACTCAAGGGATCCTCCTGCCTAGGCCTCCCAAAGTGCTGAGATTACAGGCGTGAGCCACCATGCCAGGCCTGATTTTCTTAAAGGAGGGCAATTCTTCAATGCTAGGGAAATGGAGTGGGATAAGAGACAAGGGAAGAAGGAGAGTAAACAGATGAAGATGGACCGGGCATAGTGGCTCACATCTGTAATCCCAGCCCTTTGGGAGGCCAAGGCAGGTGGATCACTTGAGCTCAAGAGTTCGAGACCAGCCTGACCAACATGGTGAAACCCCATCTCTACTAAAAATACAGAATTACCTGGGCCTGGGGGCGGGTGCCTGTAATCCCAGCTACTCAGGAGACTGAGGTAGGAGAATTGCTTGAACCTGGGAGGCAGAGGTTGCAGTGAGCCGAGATCATGCCATTGCACTCCAGCCTGGGCAACAAGAGCAAAACCCCATTTCCACAAAAAAAAAAAAAAAAAAAAAAAAAAAGAGAGAGAGATGAAGATGAGCAGCTGTGGACCCTTCACTTCTGTGCGTGAAGAGTCCAAGGCCGGCAGCATCCAAACCTTACAGTCCTAGCAAGCGACACCAGTGAGGGAAGGAGGTGCTGCAGGCACAGTGATAGACGGCTTTAGTGCTGGGGAACAACAGGGGACGGTGGGGACTGTGGCAAACTGGAATGCCAAGCTGTATGTAGGGAGCAGCGGTTTGTGGCAGATACCGCTTGGCCTCCCAACAGGCATGCCTGATTCCTCACTCCCCTGATAGCTTCCCTCTGTCTAGGCTGATGAAGACTGAGTCTTGCGTTCCTGGCCTCCCTTGCAGGATATGATGCTGGATCCTTCTTCAGGATGGCCATGTTATCTAGTTCTGGCCAAGGGGGCTTTTGGAAAAGACTTTTCTTCTGTTCCACTCCCCACACCCCCTCCCCTGAGTCATGTGAGGATGTAGTTCCTCGAGTGACTGCAGCCACGTTGGGCCATGAAGCCATGAGAGTAGAAGCAAAAGGCTCATATGCTGAGGTCAAAATGGGAGAAGGATAAAATGAATCTGATTCTTGATTATATAATTGAGCTGCCAAACTAACCTTGGGGTAGAGAGTTCTTGTTAAATACACAATAAGTGTGATTATAGTTTAAGCCCATATTATTTGGGCTTGTTATTACTTGCAGCTAAAAGCATTCCTCACTGACAGAACGCTATTCAGCTCCAGCCAACCTCTGCTCCATAAGAATGTGAGTCTAATGTAGCCAGAACTGGATTTGTATATAAAATCTCCTGAGTTTTAAATGTAGGTAACAAATACAAATTAGTTGGACAAAAAAACCAAAAACAAAACAAAATAAACAAATCCGTGTTTGTAGCATGGAGGGGGCTGTGGGTTTCCACGTCGTGATCGCTGCTCTAGGAAGACAGAAAAGTGAAAGGTTCCTGTGTCCTCAATGTGGCAAAGTCACAGCTGTGAAGAGTCCTAGACCCAAAGGGGCCTCCTAGACCAAGACAGTGGCCTGGGTCCCTACAACGGAGAACTGGATGAGCTTTCAGCACTACAAATACACTGGCACTGAGTAAGATTTCAGACCATGGCCAAAATTCTGGAAAGTTTGGGGAAAGCCTCAAATGACTAAAATGAAACTTTCTCACTTTCCCAGAAGAATGGTGGCTTGAAATAGAAATTATGGGCCAGGTATGGTGACTCACGCCTATAATCCCAGCACTTCAGGAGGCCAAGGCAGGTGGATCATGAGGTCAGGAGTTTGAGACCAGCCTGGCCAACATGGCAAAACCCTGTCTCTACTAAAAATACAAAAATTAGCTGGGTGTGGTGGTGGGCACCTGTAATCCTAGCTACTTGGGAGGCTGAGGTTGCAGTGAGCCAAGATCATGCCACTGCACTCCAGCCTGAGAGACAGAGTGACACTCCATCTCAAAAAACAAACAAAAGAAATAGAAATTACATTGAAATGCTGAAAATAAAGTTTTATTTTTGGCCCCTTGAGCCTGTAGTCTGAGATTTATACCTACTATACAAAGGACTGAGGGATTCTTTATGTTCCAGGAACTGTGGCTCTCCCAGTGTGGGAAACTATGTGGACAGCCTTAGAAGCCGGTCCCTCCCCGCTCACCATCCTGCACCTCAGGTGCTAAGGCAGAGTTAATTCGGTTTGTGCACATTTTCCTCATAAGCCCATCCAAGACCCCTCTTGTTATTTATTTCTTTCCTGTCATTCCCCGTCACTCCACAGGCACTAATTCTGGTGTGCCTGTGCATATTCTCTTGTTTGTGCATTAGTGCAAAATGTGCACTAGTGTTTTGGGAGCAGGCATTTGTTTCTGTAAATTCTGTGTATATTGTTTTGTGGGGTTTCTGTTTTCTCCCAGCATTAAGTTGTTAAGATCCACCCATGTTGCAGTGGGCATGTCTCCTCCTCCACCACCTGCATTCTTTTTTTTTTTTTTTTTTTTTTTTTTTTTTTTTTTTTGAGACGGAGTCTCGCTCTGTCGCCCAGGCTGGAGTGCAGTGGCGCAATCTCAGCTCACTGCAAGCTCCGCCTCCCGGGTTTACGCCATTCTCCTGCCTCAGCCTCCTGAGTAGCTGGGACTACAGGCGCCCGCCACCTCGCCTGGCTAGTTTTTTGTATTTTTTTAGTAGAGACGGGGTTTCACCGTGTTCGCCAGGATGGTCTCGATCTCCTGACCTCGTGATCCGCCCCTCTCGGCCTCCCAAAGTGCTGGGATTACAGGCTTGAGCCACCGCGCCCGGCCGCATTCTTTTTTAAGAGACTAGGTCTTGCTCTGTTGCCCAGGCTGGAGTGCGGTGGCGCGATTATAGCTCACTGTAACCTTGAATTCCTGGGCTCAATTGATTCTCCTCCCACAGCCTCCCAAGTAGCGGGGTCTACAGATGTGCACCACCATACCTGGCTATTTATTTTTCTAGAGATTGGGATCTTGCTATATTGCCCAGGTTGGTCTCAAACTCCTGGCCTCAAGTGATCCTCCCACCTTGACCTCCCAAAGCACTGGAATTACAAACATGAGCCACCATGCCTGGCCTTCCACGTGTGTCCTTCACATCTCTCCTACTGACTCCCCCAGGGTCAGCACCAGTGTGGCTTCTCTCTCCCCCCATCACCAACAAGGCTGCCATTAACACCCTCACACCCATCCCCTTGTAGGCCTGTGTGTGAGTTTCCTCAGGATATAGGGGGACTTGGGATAGAGTGCGACCACTGGGTCCCAAGGTTGCACAGACCTAATTTCCTGAAGGGCTGGGTGCCCCATCCATAGGTGGTTCCCACATCCCACATCCCTACAAGCACTTGGCATGATGCCACTTGCTATTTTTGCCAACCTATGGGACTAACATCTCATTTGTTGTCTTTAATCTACATTTCTCTGATGACCGGTGATTCTGAACATCCCTCCTTGGGCTTGTTGTCTTCTGGATTTTCTCCTCTTTTTTTTTTTTTTTTTTTTTTTTTTTTGAGACGAAGTCTCGCTCTGTCACCCAAGCTGGAGTGCAGTGGCCAGATCTCAGCTCACTGCAAGCTCTGCCGCCCGAGTTTACGCCATTCTCCTGCCTCAGCCTCCCGAGTAGCTGGGACTACAGGCACCCGCCACCTCGCCCAGCTAGTTTTTTTGTATTTTTTAGTAGAGACCGGGGTTTCACTGTGTTAGCCAGGATGGTCTTGATCTCCTGACCTCGTGATCCGCCCGTCTCGGCCTCCCAAAGTGCTGGGATTACAGGCTTGAGCCACCGCGCCCGGCTGATTTTCTCCTCTTTTTAAGGAGAGGTGACCCCTCCTCCTTTTCCTGGGCCAAACCTGGTATTAACTTAATCCAAGCCCTTGGAAGACTTTCAGTTATTGGCATTAGCAGCTGGAGAAATACTAATGAAATAGTAATAATAACGTCCATTTATTGAGCACTTACCATCTTCCCCACCGCTTATCAGTTTGCACGCATTATCTTGTTTAATCCCCACCACAGCCCTAGGAAGCAGGCCCTCCTGGGAAGGGGTGGAGCAGGGTTCAAGCCCAGGTCAGCCTGACTCGGCAGCCCAGGCTCCCAGCCAGCAGGCCGTCCTGCCTCCACACACCTGTGGGAAGTCGCACAGGCCACTGCCTGCCTTAGTTCTTTTGGGCCAACCTACAGTGAACTCATGGTCACCCATGGATGTAACATGCCAGCCCTGGCAGTGCAAAGGAGGCCTCATGGATAATCCCAATGAACAAACATCCTCCCTTCCAGCTCACAATTTCTTTCCCCATAGCAAAGGGACCTCTGTACTGGTTCCACAGTGACACCTCAAAGCACGTGCTCTCCATCTTAATCAAGTCTTACTGATGCTGATGTGAAAATAAAATTTCTGAAAACCTACCAGGACTGCAAGTGGAAAAGGTCTGGAGGTATGAGATGGGGGGTGATATCAAAAGGAGTCAGCATATAATGTATACAACAGAAAAGCCACAAGCAGGCACAGAGGCATAAGCCCGTTACAAAACTCACCCGCTCAAGCACCCTGACCACAGCCCAAGTTCCAGAAAGGGACAAATCCCAGGCTTCATAGTCTATTTCCGTTTCTTTTCTTTATCCAGAATACTAAGTGGTGAAAGCAAAGATCTGGCTGCAGCTGGCAAGCCCTGCCCCATCCCCTCACCTCCTAGGCAAACCTTTCATTCACCCAGCTGCTCATTCATTTGCCTTCAGCCATCACTTCTTTGTTGAGTGCCTAGTATGTGCTGAGATTGATTGATTTTTTCCTCCCTCCCTCCCTCCTTTCTGTCTTCCTCCTTCCCTCCCTCCCTTCTTCCTTTCTTCCTCCCTCCCTCTCTCCTTCCTTTCTTCTTTCCTTCCTCCCTCCCTTCTCTCTCTCTCTCTTTCTTTCAACAGTGCCTCACTCTGTCACCCAGGCCGGAGTGCAGATGTGTGATCTTGGCTCACTGCAGCTTCAACCTCCCTGGGCTCAGGTGATCCTCCCACCTCAGCCTCCCAAGCAGCTGGGACTACAGGTGTGCACCATCGTGCCCAGCTAATTTTTGTACTTTTTATAGAGACAGGGTTTTGCTGTCTTGCCTAGGTTGGTCTCGAACTTCTGGGCTCAAGCAATCTGCTCGCCTCGGCCTCCCAAAGTGCTGGGATTATAGGTGTGAGCCATCGTGCCCAGCCCTGAGATTTCTATCTTGAGAAAGAACAGGGTCCTGTCTCCTTGGATCTCAGGGGCTGGAAGGGGCTGGAAGACAACAGAGAATTTGGGCATAACTCATGAGATTTTCCCTGATAACTATGGACGCATGGTTGAACTTTCTAAGCCTCAGTTTCCTCATCTGTAAGGTGGAGCTAAGCATAGTTTGTTTATCTGGGTTATGATGGAGGTTCTGTGAGATGCGGGATACAAGGGCCAGAGGCCAGCATAGAGTACATGTTCAACAAACGGGAGCTATGGTGAAAATTCTTTGTGTCTTCATAATCACCACTGAAGATGTCAAAAATGCTAGCATTTCACCAATTTGTCATTTAAAAAAAATTCATGGAATAAAAACATGCAGGGAAGTTTTTTTTTTTTTTTTTAAACAATTTGGATAGGACCAAACAGCAGAACACAAAGCAGACAAAGGCTCCTGGGGCCCCCACGTTGGATTCTCAGCTCCGAGACCAACAGGACGCCTGGTCCACATCTGCCTCGCTGCTGCTGAGTCGTCGAGTCCTTCTTACCATCTTAAAAACTCCAAACCCACACCCGGAGCCTGTCTTCCTGCATCTTTGCTCCACGTGGAGTCCAGCCCACATCTGTGTTTAATCAAATCAGTTGCTAAATGTCACAATGGCCTCATTCACAGGTAGCATAAAGCATATTTAACTGGTAATAAAACAATCCGCATGCCTGAGAACGCCATTTCAGATAGGCTGCCCTGTCACTGTGTCTCTGCCACACAAGTCGGGATAATGTCATGGCAGGAGCAGGGGTGGCGGGGGCGGGAAGAGCCATCCTGCTGCAGAGGAGAAAGCTATCACATGTTGGTCCACATGTGCTGGTGTGGGGAGATGTCCAAAATGCAGTGTGGGGTGAAAAACAAGGCGAGTTGCAGGGCAGTGAGGCTACTCCAAGCACATGCTGGACTGAATATTTATATATGTTGATTTCAGTTAAACAGGGGATCAATACATTTGGAAGACCTCTCAGAGGAGGTGGCGTTTGCTAAATGGATAGGAAGGAGCCAGTTACGTCATGAAGATGTGGGGACAGAACATTCTAGGTTATGGGAAAGAGCAAAGTGCAAAGACCCTGAGGAGTGAGGATCTGAAAGAAGCAAGAGCAAGTGAAATTCCGGAGAGGATAAGGGGGCAAGTGTGCGAGAGAAGGTCAGAGAGGTCATCAGGAACTGCATAGTGCTGGGCCCAGGCAAGGCGGCCGCAGCAAGGCATTGGGGTTTATTTCTGATTTCAGTGGGAATCCCCAGAGATGAAGGCTTTTAAACAGGGGAGTGACGTGATCTGGTACAATATAGGGAGGGACAGACCATCTGCCTTCACCCAGTTTGGTGGAAACAGATCAGGGGATCGCAGTGGATCCCAAGACCAAATATCTATTCTTCCTGCAGAGGATCTCCTCTGGAGGGATTCTTGGGAATGGTAACCCATAAAGATCAGAGTTTCTGAAACAAGTTATATATGTTGGAGAGAGATTTTCACTGATACAGTCCCACTCAAGGCCATGAGGTTTGAGATGGCTTACACTTCCCTGGTGAGAATTTGGCAGGGAGGGATCACGTGACTGAGCCTGGACCAATCAGTGCATCATAGTCCCCTGCCCACAAACACTGCTTTAGGGGTGTGCACCTGAACTAACAGGCCGGTCCAACGAGAGGGAATCTCAAGACGACGTATGGTAAAGAGGCTGGAGCTGCTGCAGCCTCTTGGCCACCGTGAGGGAAGAGTCTGTCAAAGCACAGCTGCAGAACACAGAGAAAGAGAGAGAGAAAGAGGAACCAAATCTGGCTGACATGTTTGAGCTCTGGATCCATCTATGTCTGGAGCCCATAATAGCTGGAGTTTTCAATAAATTCCTGTAAAAATATTAAGTCACTTTGAGCTGGGTTTTATTTTGCTTGTGTGCAAAAGAGTCCAAACTGAATCAAAAGTTCACAGGTAACAGTAAGAGAGAGACGGGAACAGGGACTAGCATAGCTAGGAGACTGGCTGCATGTCCCCCAAGTGAGTCCCGGAGTCACACATCTGAGGGACGTGGGGAAGAGCAGCAGAAAGAACTCCGTATGGGACGTCCTGGGGTCCTGGGGTCAAGTCCCGGGCTGCCCAGGTGTCAAGTGTTGAGTGCTGGACAAAGAGGGGTGAATGTGCTCGTTTTCTGTCTATCTGCGTTAGTGAAGAGGATCTGAGAGGGGAGGAGGCTTTTACTCAGTACACCTTGCTTATCTCAAGCATCCCCCCACATATGCACAGGAACACCTGGTGCAGGGTAGACACTCAGCGCTGATCTGTTGAACGGAATCAGTGAAACTGATGGATTCATGAATTCAACAAATATTATTTCATCACCAACCCTACGCTGACAGTATATGAATTTCAGGGGAAACTGAGATCAATGAGACATGATCTATTTCCTCAGTGTCATTCATTCATTCAAACCAGAGATAGAGATGTGAATGAAATGCCATTTATTCCACAAATATTCACTGAACAGCTCAAGCCAGGGGTGGCATCAGGGGCAAGTTGGAGAAGTGGGAAGTGCAGTGCTCAGTGCCTCATAATCTCCATGAACAAACCCCGTCCATTCTGTCATACGGACAACTCAGGTTTTCTCAAACATAATTATAATGATCATTTATACTTAGCATATTCTTACTGGGTGACAGGTACTTCTCTAAGAAGGTTAATTGTATTAATTAATTTGATCCTCGTGACGACATTATAAGGTGAGTGTCATCATCATCAATACCAACCCCATTTTACAAATGGGGAAACTGAGGCCCCAGGTCACTCAGTAAGGTTCTGAGCTGGGATGCAGACTGCAGCAGTCTACCTTTTGTCTATGACCTAATGACTCTACTTGGATCCTAACCTGACTGCCTCTCCTTGACTACCCTGAGCCCCTCCTTGGTGGAAATTTTAGCCCATGTATTCTCAAGGGGGCAAGATCACCCCCACCCTCGAGACTGCCTGTAAGCAAGTAAGATTATTCTATCTCCCAAGAACCAATATTCACCTCTTTGGGTGATAATTGGCTCTTGGGAGATAGAAGAATTTTACTCTTTTTTTTTTTTTTGAGACAAGGTCTCACTCCTATCCCCCAGGCTGGAGTGCAGTGGCACGATCTCAGCTCACTGCAGTCTTGACTTCCTGGGCTCGGGTGATTCTCTCACTTCAGCCTCCTGAGTAGCTGAGACTACAGGCATGCACCATGACACTCGGCTAATTTTTTGGATTTCTAGTAGAGATGGAGTTTCGTCATGTTGCCCAGGCTGGTTGAGACCTCCTGGTGGTTCAAGCAATCTGCCCGTCTTGGTGTCCCACAGTGCTGGGATTACAGGCATGAGCCACTGCACCTGGCTGAATGTTACTCTTTTTATGAATGAAGTAGAGATACACCTTCAGCACATAAACAGATGTACAGCATATCCGTGGCATTCGCTTTTCATAAAGGCGGCTTTCTTGCTGAGAAACCTGCAAAACCAATAAGGGTCCTAAGGGTGGAGAGAGAGAGATCTGGGTGGTCTCCAATTTCCATTCTCCCTTATTCTTTGTAATTTCATCTAGAAGAAAAAATGTCTAAAAAGGATCCTGGAGGTGGGAGTGGGGTGGGGGACAATAATGAAAAAAAGGTTGAGAAACTATGTAAGGTGCACCACGGAGGGTAGCCAATTCCATGCCCTCCACAGGCAACAGGTTAAGTGCTGGGCAGACCAAGATGACCCAGACACAATATTTGACCCAGACACAATCATTGAGTGTATCCGGACCACGTACCAGATACACTCAATGACACCAGGTCCGACACAGATGGTGGCTGGAAATATTTCATGTCTCAGTCTTATACTGTGAATATGGATAAAAGAAATAGAAGCCCGTTTGGGAGGTTGAGACAGGAGGATCACTTGAGGCCAGGAGTTTGAGATCAGCCTGGGCAGCATAGTGAGACCCCATCTCTACAAAACACAGAAAAATATCCAAGTATGGTGACACGTGTATGGTGACAGTCCCAGCTACTTGGGGGCTGAGGCAGGAGGATTGCTTGAGCCCAGAGGTCATGGCTGCAGTGAGCTGTGATCGCACCACTGCACTCCAGCCTGGGCAACAGAATAAGACCCTGTCTCAAAAAAAGAAAAAAATAAAAAGAAAGAAATAGGACTGCTAAAATGACCTATTTTGCCTTGTAGCAGTCTAAAAAAGGCTGCTGCAAATCTCAGCAGAGGACTGGCACTCTCAAGCCCCAAACATTCCTTAGCAACAAAGGTCGACTTGGGGTAAATGCCCAGCAGTAGCTGAGCAATCAGTTCACAGACTCTGAAGGTTCTGCATGAGGCCTGAGAATTCTAACACGCCCCTCGTGATGCTTGTGATGCTGATGCTGCCAGGACCACAGGTGGGGGCCCCAGCCCCTCCCATGTTGGCTCCTTCTTCTCCTCATTTGGGTCTCAGTTCAGATGTGACCTCCCCTGACCACTGCAGCTAAAGCAGCCTTCATACTCCCCCCAACTCCAGCCACACCTTGCACATGACCCTGGTTCTAATGCTTTTTCTTTTAGTAGCACACCCCTGCAATCATCTTATTTCTTAAGCGTCGCTTTTATTGCTTATCGCATTCCCACCGGAATAGGAGCACCATGGGAACAGGGACTTTGCCTTTTGTTCATGGGAGAGTGGGAGGCACGTGGTAGGCTCTCAAGAAATAATTTCTGGGGGAAAAAAAAGAGGAGTATCTGTTTTGTTCTCTGCACTATTTCCAGCTGGAACCTGGCACACAACAAACATTTGTTAACTATTAATTGAATGAAAAAAGTGAATGAGTTGACACTAGCAATAGTTACTGATTGCTGGGCATCTACGCTGTGCCAGGCACTATGCTGAGCCCCGAGCTGTGGTTATCCTAGCTTATCCTCCACCAAAAAGGAAAACAACGGAGCAAGGTCAGTGACTCCTTTCAATCATTTCACTGATGTTTCCTGAGCACCTACTGTGTGCCAGTCTGTCCTAAGCAGGATCCTGATGAAATTCCTGCCTCTGTGGAGCTGATATCTGAGTCAGGAGGGGCTGAAGGTGCATACATATGTAAAATAATGTGTCCCACGGTCATAGGTGCTGGAGTCAGCTAAGCTGGAAGGGGACCCAGGAACACTGGGGTCCGGGTTGGGTCATCAGAGAAGGCTCCACGTCTGAGGACAGACTTGCAGGAGGTGAGAAACTGAAACCTTCATCCTTGAGGTTAAGCAACTTGCAAATTAAAACTCATCACAGATTATGAGCAAAACTGGGATTAGAACCCAGGAGTGTCTGCCTCTGGGGCTCATTCTTCATCTCAATTTTCTCCCACTTCCAATCTGCTGTAATTTTGGTCCTACCGGAAGGTTCATTCATAGTTTTGGTGGGTGTTTGACTTAACCCAGCCCAAAATCCACCCCCTACCTCTTCCTCCCAATGCACCTAGACGTTGTATGTGGTGCACACACTTCTGATTTCTCGACAGCAGATGGCCAGCTGTGGGGCTTTTTTGATGGCATTCTGCGATGCCAGCCATGTGCACCATGCATACACTGCAATGGTGAAGCTGTGCAGAATGTGCTGTGATGAGTCCTTGGCAGCCAGTGCTCAACGAGAGGGAAAGTCTGGTATAAGCTAGGGTCTCGCCCCAGGGCAAACAGAGGCCAACATCTGGTTAGTGACAGGGTGGCTGTCCAAAAAACCATGTTATAGCCTCTGTTCTAAAGTTTCCTGGCAGTAAAGACAACCTTTTCCAAACTGATACTTTCTCAAATGGAGAGGTCAAGTGCTCACCAAAATGACCGCCCACGGCAATGCTCGAATGCCTCGTAAGATCACAAATCCCGTTATCTGTCTGTCCCAACGGGACAAGGAGCCTCGTAAAACGCTGCAAGGTTCTCAGGTGCGCCTGCTGGAGCGCTGCACTTTCTCTCTCCAAATATCAACTCCACTTCTGCAAAGCCGCTTGTTTCAAGTGTTTACCATTAGGAATAAGGGCCCTTCTGCAGACCTGTAAATTCCAAGTGGGTTCATCTAATGCACCCCAGGAGGATGTGGAAATACCTTATGCAAAAGCCACAGCTTCCTTTAAGATGTCTCCCACTTTTAGATCAAAGCCTTCTCGTCCTTGGTCCTAACAGCTATAATTCACTCCTTTCCTTAAAACCTCACATTGCTTATAAAGGTTTGATGGTCTGAGCAGCTGCGGACCTTGGCTTTCATCTCTGCTGGATTTATTTCCCCTTCCCTGATCATCTCTTCCAATCTTCATTGCTCGAATTATTTCCAAAGTCCCCGAATGTGGCTGTTTTCTTTCCCACTCCTGCCATCACTGGGGGTGTTTTTAAGCCTTCTTAAAATTTGGAGGGTGTTCACAGTTACTGAGCGTTTCATATGTATTTACTAGGTCAGCCCAAGGGATGGGTGAGGTCTGCTGACGTGTCCTGCTGAATATTTTGTGTTTGTTTTATACTTTTCCCTCTCGCTACACACAGAAAGCATTTAAACCAAGCAATTAGGACCCAGACTCTGATGATCAAGGTTAACAAGAGAGAAAGCCCAGCTCTCCGGCAGGCATACCTGAGAACCCTGCAGATTTTTACGAGGCTCTTTGCCCCACTGGGACAGAGACAGGATTTGTGCTCTTATGAGGCATTCGAGCATGATGATCAAGGTTAACATCACCAGTAATAAGACATCAGCATCGTGCAGCCCCTGGAAAGATGCACTGAGGGTGCAACATCTCTTACGTGATCTCCTTGACAAAAATGCACACCCTCAAGCTAATCACAGGAAACATGAGACACGCCCATATTGAGGGACCCCTGCCAAAATGTCTGGCCGGTATTCATCAAAAGTGTCAAAATCATGAGAGACAAAGACAGACTGGTGGCAGAGAGTGGGGGGTCTGTCACAGATGGGAGCCTAGAGAGAGAGGCACAGTTACATGCAAAGTGGGACTGTGTCTGTCGGCAGCTTATGAATGCTATAAAGAAACACCTGAAGCTGGGTAATTCCTAAAACAAAGAGGAAGGGTTGGCTCATGGTTCTGCAGGCTGTACAAGCACGGCGCCAGCATCTGCTCAGCTTCTCGGGGTGGGGGCCTTTTACTTTTACTCGTGGTGGACGGCAAAGCTAGCACAGGTGTGTCACATGACAAGACGGAGCAAGAGAGAGGGAAAGGGGGAGGTCCCAGACTCTTTGAAACAAACAGATCTGCGAGTGAATTAACAGAGAGAACTCATTCATTATCTCGAGGACAGCCCCAAGCCATTCACGAGGGATTCGCCCCCATGACCCACACACCCCCCACCAGGCCTCACCTCCAACAATGTGGAGAGGACACACACCAAACCATATCAGGGACCCTTGACTGGATCCCGGAACAGAAAATGGATGTTTCTGGAAAAACTGGTAAAATCCAAATAAAGTCTGTAGTTTAGTTAAAGGCACTGCACTATGTCATTTTTCTAGTTCTGATCACTGCCTGATGGTTATGTAAGAGGTTCACATTAGGGAAAGCTGGGAGAAGGGCTTCAGGGAACTCTCTGTACTATCTTTGCAACTTTTTCTGTAAATCTAAACTTAATTTAAAATAAAAAGTTAAAAAGAAACAGAATAGGGACTGACTGAGTTTGAATCTGCTATTTACCGGCTATGTGACCCTGTGCAAGTGACTTAGTGCCTCTGTGCCTCAGTTTCTCCATCTGCAAAATGGTCTTAAAATAGCACCCATCTTCCAGGGCCATTGTGAGAACCACATGAATTATACATTTAATATGTTGAGTACCATAATGCGGTGGAACTCAGAAACGCTGGAACAAATGTCATCCACTACTAGTATCATTATTCTTACTCTCACCTCTGCTATTTCTCTCTTGCTGGGAATGAAGGAGGGGCACAGGTTCAGCAATTCATAGATTCCTGAGCCTCCCAGCCTGGCACATTTCATAATATCTGCCAGGGAACTGCTGCACAGTATTTTATTATTATTATTTTTTGAGACAGAGTTTCACTCTTGTTGCCCAGACTCGAGTGCAATGGCGCGATCTCGGCTCACTGCAACCTCTGCCTCCCAGGTTCAAGCGATTCTCCTGCCTCAGCCTCTGCGAGTAGCTGGGATTAACAGGCACATGCCACCATGACCAGCTAATTTTTGTATTTTTAGTAGAGACAGGGTTTCACCATGTTGGCCAGGATGCTCTCAGACTCCTGACCTTGTGATCCACCTGCCTTGGTCTCCCAAAGTGCTAGAATTACAGGCGTGAGCCACTGTACCCAGCCTGCATAATATTTGGAAACTGACAAAACTTAATAATTTCCCATGAAAACCCAGATTTTGGGCTTCCCTTTGAACAAAAATGTAGGGGAAGCTCTGGCAAATGGGGCCCACTTTCTCATATGTAATAACCATACTCTAAAAATGAGTAGCAGCTCCTTTTAGATGGAGCATGTGTTCTCCATGTGACCACACTCCCCTCCCCTCCCTGAGGTCTCCTTAATACCAGGGAGAAATGCCATCATCCTTGTTCTAATATCTTTCTTACAGTTAAAAATGTTTCTGTGTATCTGTGGTAGGCAGAATAATGGTCCTTCAAAGATGTTCATGTCCTAATCCTCGGAATTTGTGAATAAGTCGAGTTAGTTTATATAGCAAAAGGGACTTTTCAGATGGATTATGTTAATGGCCTTGAGATGGGCAGGTGATCCTGGATTATCCAGTGAGCCCAATATAACCACAATTGTCTTATTAAGAGGGAGGCAGGGGTGCGGTGGCTCAGAGGCTAGGAGGGAGATGGATGGAGAGAGGGGCTACAAGCCAAGGAAGGCAGGTAGCAGGGAAAATGGATCCTCCCATGGAGCCTCCAGAAGGAAGCAGCCCTGCCAACACCTTGATATTGGAATTCTGACTTCCAGAATGTTAAGGTCATAAATTTGTTTTGTTTTAAGCTATTAAGTGTGTGGCACTTTGTTATAGCACCAGTGGGACACAAGACAGTATCCGTGTCCCTAACAAAAATGAGAGACAGGCTGGGCATGGTGGCTCATGCCTGAAATCCCAGCACTTTGGGAGGTTGAGGCAGGGGGATTATCTGAGGTCGGTTGTTCAAGACCAGCCTGGCCAACATGGCAAAACCCCATCTCTACTAAAAATACAAAAATTAGCCAGGCGTGGTGGCACATGCCTGTAATCCCAGCTACTTGGGAGGCTGAGGTGGGAGAATCACTTGAACCCGGGAGGCGGAGGTTGCAGTGAGCTGAGATCGCACCACTGCACTCCAGACCGGGCGATACAGCAAGACTGTCTCAAAAAAAAAAAAAAGAGAGAGAGAGACAAAAAACAAAGCAGTGCCTGCCTGCCAATCTTTTTTCTTAGGCTTAGCCCACTTTACTCCTCTGTGTGACCTGCCCTACTCCGGTGGGCATTTGTGTTTGCTGACCCTCACCTAGGAGTCTCAGATCATCCATGCACTGATTCATTCACGCACACGTTTAATGGGGAACTGCTCACTCCCAGGCCCAGAATTACTCACTGAGGGATGTAGAGGGGAATAACACACAGCCCCTGACCTTCAGGATCTCACAGTGTAAGTGGATATTCAAGGGGATGCACTACAATATTTAAACTTTGAAAAGAGAAAAAAAATCATTATTTGAGAAACGTACATGATACATTTTAGAAAAATGAGCAGATTGCCCTAATCTGATCTTATTTTTGTCTTTACAATAACCTAGGGGAGACAGACATCATACCCCAGCCTGACCATCTTAAAAATAAGGACATTGAAGTTTAGAGAAGTAACATGTTTAAGGTTGCCCAGCTAAGTGGTATGTCGGCAATAAGAGTTGTACTTGCTCCATGAGGCAGCTCAGATCCGTCAGAACCCTTCCCAGATACACAAGACTTCACCAAGCTGCTGAACTCTTGAACTCACCTTAACAGTCATATTTTACCATGGCATATTTTACAGTGTCAAACCTGGTCCAGAACTGGCCCTAGGTTGGACCCTTTGTGGTTGCAGCCACCTGGCGACATATTTTGAATAGATGAATGGACTAGTCCAGAGAAGGCAGATTAGCATGAAATCCATACGCACTTGGTTAGGAGGGCTTGGACCCAGTCAACCCCGCTACACAAGCCTCCCATCAAAGCTCACTCACTGGATGTTTATACCAAGGGAGGGCTGTTGTTTTAGGATGAGGGCTGGGAATTCTGGTGGGCAGCCCACAGCTGACACTGCTCTGTGCAGAGATGATGAGAGACGCAGACACCTTCATCCTTGGGTGCATCTACATGCTGGTTCCCTCACTAGCCATGAGTGGTAGAGGCTGGTAACTGCCCACAATGTCCATTCTTTCCTTCTCTCTCATAGTGATCAAGCTCACAAGGTTTAGCTGGTTCCATGGTCATCCTGAATAAATACAACATCTCCCAACTTCCCTTGCAGGTGAGTGTGGCCAAGTGTCTAAGATCTTGCCAATGCCACCAGTAGATGTGTTGTCTGCAACATGTGGGTTTTGCCCTTCAAAGGAAAGTGTGCCCCATCTTTCCCTCTGGCTGGACTAGGACATGGTGGTGAGTCATCATGGTGTCATAGACTGAATGTGTCCCTCCAAAATTCACATGTTGAAAGCTAATTCCTAACATGAAAGTATTTGGAGGTGAGACCTTTGGGAGGTGATTTGGTCACGAAAGTGGAGCCCTCATGAAGGGGATTCGTACCCTTATAAAAGAAGCCCCAGAAAGCTCTCTTCTTTCTGCTATGTAAGGACACAACAAAAAGACGGTGGTCTATGAACCAGGAAGAGAGTCCCCACCTGAACCTGACCATGCTGTCACCCTGATCTTGGACTTCCCAGTCCCTAGAACCGTGAGAAGTAAATGTCTGTTGTTTATAAGCTACTCAGTCTATGATATTCTGTTTGTATAGCAGCCCAAATAGACCAAGACATTAGTCTTAAGATGTTAGCTATCGTATAGAAGAGGACAGCAACACAGGCTTGAGGAACAGCAAAATGAGAGGAGTCTGGGTCTCCTCCTCTGTAACACCAATTGTTACATAAGAGAGAAATAAACCGCTACTTCATCGAACCATTGTTAGTTTTGGTCTTTGTTACAGAAGCTGGACATATACCCTAACACTATTCTCAAACCTGCATATACCATTGATGGTGAAAAAAAATTCTCAAAAACAGGCCCCTGCAAATTCCTGACAAGCATTCTCTTGGTTCCACAGCAATTCCATTGTTCATGTAGATGAATATGAAAAGAGTTGAGGAAGAAGACAGGGGCAGCTTTAGGCAGAACGTCTTCATGGTAACAAATCCATGGAAGCACTGTGCTCCAGTTACTCTAGAAACTCGTGAGACATTTTAGACACAGGATGTGGTAGGTTGCCTTCAAATATGGCTGCCAAGAATTCTTCTGATCCCGGTATGCGTATACTGTTCCCACATCTTCCCCTTTCCTTGAATCTGGGCTGGCCTTGTGACTTGCTCTGACCAACAGCATGTGGCAGAAATGATGTTCTGGGACTTCTGAGCCCAGGCCTTAAAAGAACTGGCAGTTTCCACCTTCTCTTTCTTGGAACCCAGTACTATGCTATGAGGAAGCTGGTTGGATATCCGGAGGAAGAGAGTCCATGTGGAAGAGAACCAAGGTGCCCCAGCCTAGAGTAGCACCAGCTGCCAGATGAATGAGGATAGCTTTCTTGGGCATCTCAGCTGAATGCAACTGTTACGTGTGGCCGTAAGTATCACCAGGAAGATTGGAAAACCACCGAGCTGAGCCCAGTCAACCCAAGACATTATGAGAAATTATACATTATTGCTGTTTTAAGCCACTGCATTTCGGGGTGTTTTGTTACACAGCAATCACCAGTCCATACACTGGGCTTATTATTTCCCCAGGCCCAATTACAGTTCCTCAAAGCCCCTTGTACTCTTCCTTCATAGCGATTACCGCAATTGCAATGACATAATTAGGTACATGATGATCTGTTTCCCTCTCTAGATGAGTACAGTGAGAAGCTGCATATTTACACATCCTTGGCAGTGTCTCAGTCCTGGATTTAGTACTAGGTTCTGCTGTTCCCTGATTGTATGACCTTGAGCAAGTCACTCTGTCTCCCTGTGACTCAAATTTCTCACTTACAAAATGGTAGAAATACCAGTCATTACAGGATTTTTGTGAGATGAAATGAGAGAATGTTAGTTAAGCACTTGGCATGCCCTCAATAAATGTTTGCTGAGTGAAGGAATTAAAAAATGAACAGCGTTCTACAAAAATGTGATGGCTGAATGAACCATGTGCTCAATGCCAGCTTCTTAGTGAGACCTAGCCTATCCACCTGGTTGAACAGTGCAACTTGCTATCACCCCCACCCCGCCACAAAGACTCCACTTTGTTCCTCATTCATAGCATTTTTCACCCTACAATACAATGTACTTATTTATTCTATTACAAATATTGATTTTTGTCTGTCTTTCTCACTGGAAGTATTGACTGTTGTCTACTTTGTGCACGGATGCATCTCTAGTGCCTGGAACAATGCCCGGCACACAGTAGGTGTCACCCAACATATGTTGAATGAATGAATAAGTCTAAGAAGGGTTGATGGGCTATCTGTGGCTCTTGGTAGTGTGGACCAGAGCATATGGAAAGCAGCCCCACTAGAGAAAGGCCTCTCGCTTTCTCAAGACACCTTAACGCCATATGTTGAAAATCGCCTGGATGACTGAGTCTATGATGACTTTGATGTGAATGGTGCCCCCTGGAGTTGTGTAAAATCAAAAGCAGAGCCCCAGTGGGAAGGGCTGACTGTGCTGATAAACAGTATCCAGCTTTGTCCACACCAGCACACCCCATGAACACTTCCCTAGTGCCCTGTCTCCAGAAACACAGATTTAAGTCTGTGGTTAAAAGGATAGTCTATTACTGGACAACCTGGACAACTGTGTTTGGATCCAAACACCTTATAATGTTGAACTATCAATATCTATATCCTATCAATATCCTCTTGATCACTAGAAAAGTGAGATAACTACTCAAAAACTACTCAACGTTGACTGGGAAGGTGTCAGCTTCCACTGACGCACTCAGACGGGACAATGATGATAATGGCAATAATGATGACGGTGTGGTAAGACTGAGAACTTATTATGTGTCAGCAAAGTTTCTGTGAGCTTTATACGTATTAACTTATTTAATCCTCACAACAATTCTATGATATGCATATTATCATCAGCCCATTTTATAGACAAGGATACTGTGGAACAGAGAGGTTAAGAAACTTGTCCAAGGCTACCCAGCTAGAAAGTGACAGGAAACAGTGCAAAGTCAGGCCAGGTCATAAATGAAAGGATAAACACCACCGTCTGAAGACAGCACTGCAGAAAGAATGCTGAGAGGCTCCACAAAAGAATGAGGCCTGCACCCATGACGGACTGGCTTCAGGGCTACTTCCAGTCCTTGGCTGTGTTGGAAGGCACCTGACACCTCCTTCCTGAGACTCCCGTGTGCCCTTCCCAGCCTGAACGTTGGCCTCCCGCTTTTAAAACATTCCCTTTCCGTGGGTCCCCTGCCTGTGCCTCCTGTCGTACTTAAATATACATCTGCACTGCGATGAACTTTCATTCCCCTGGAATAAGTTTGCCAATAAAAACAAAAGTGGCCTCAACATGTAGAAGTTCACAGAGAAACCCTTTTAAGGAAAAATATAACATTCATACTCTTGGGCCCAGAGCTCTGTAAGAGAGCAGGATGAACATTCTTTTATCACAGCTCTATAGAGCTGGAAGGGGTCTGAAGGATTAACCCTCCCCTTCCTCCCTCTCTCCTTTCCTTCTTTAAGTATTTACAGTCGCCCAATGGGTGTCTACTCAATATCTCTTTTCTCTCCTTTCTTGTTAAGAAAATCCAACTGGAGTGGCAACGTACCCAGGTAAAAATAATCACTTCTTTATCTCCCTTGCAGCCAAGAGTGGCCATATAACACCAATCCAGCCATTAAAGCAAAACCTGAAAACTTCGGCTTTCCTGATTGTGGCATTGCTCCTTCTTGCTTCTCTCTCATGCCTTCTTGTAATGTGGAGGTGACGGCTGCAGGTGAAGCAGCTGTCTTGTGACCATGAGGTGACAGAGGCATAAGGATGAAAAAGCTAAGTCCAAGTATAGCAGGGCAGACCGACAGAGGGAAGCTGGAACACTGGGTTCTCTGTTGCTGGTGGCTGAATGAATTCTAACTGATAATGTGTGCAAGGTGCTGTGGGTTCTTTGAGATAAGGGATGGTTCCTGCCATCTGGAAGCTCAAATATAGCCTAACTCCTGTACTTCGCAGATGGGGAAATGGAGGGTCAGAGGCTGAATGACCAGGGTCATACACGAATTTGTTACAAAGACAGGGTTAGAATCCAGACTTATGTCTTAAAGTCCAGTTTTGCTCTTTCTACCAATCTAGGGCTGCCAAAGTGTGACAGAAACCACCAGTGATGATACAAAAGATAATTTTAGATGACTTTCCTTTTAATTGTCTTTTAATCAATCTAATAGGTAGCCTAGCTCAGAAGTCTGGAGCTAGAGAGCTGGCTGGGGTCCAACTCCTGGCTTTACCACTCATTAGCTGAGTGACATTGCACCTATCACTGACTCTTGCCATGCCTCAGTTTCCTCTTCTATAAAATAGACGTGATAATAATTTCTACCTTATACGGGAGTTGTAAGCACTTAATGAGGGAGCACCTGGAAGTGAGTATTACATTAGTATTAATTATTTCTGGGTTAAGGAGAACATCTCTCACACTCGCTAATCTCTCTGTGTCTAAGTGAGAACAGTCTTCAGATTGGATACTTGGCTATAATTTAATTTTTAGTGAATATATTCTTACCAATTTTATATTTATTTTATAATTTTATTTTCAGTGAATTTATTCTTACCAATTACCTTCCATTTATGGCAAACAATACTGGCTTTCCATTTAAAGTAGTGCTATAAATTTGGCTTTTAAAATGAATTTACTTTTGAACCAAAAGAAGTCTGTAAATTAAAAAAAAATCGAATAATAATCGAGGTGGAATTTTGATGTGACAAAGCCATGTATAATATATTCAAAGTATAGGAAACATTTACCAGACTGAGGGAGAACAATCTGAGCACCTATCCTAAAACTTCCCTCCCGTGGTCATGGCAGGCATCACTAATTGATCCCTGCACACCTTCCTACTGAGTTTAACAAGATGTTCATTGAATGAAATTTGCCAGTGGCTTCCTTGATTGGTCCAGTTCTCTCAGGCAGAATTCAGAACCTGGCACTGCAACTCAGTGATAAAAAGAGCAGACCAGAACAGACAGCTGGCAGTTGCTAAAAGCTTATGAGTCCTGGTAGGTTTAGGGTTAGGTTTTTACCATTTGTATAAAAGTGTTCAATACACATGTATGCTTAGACGAGCACAGACTATTGAAGGACACAGAAGAAACTGGTGATGGGGGCTGCCTCTGGGGAAGAGATTTGGATGGCTGTGGGTTAAAAGTGGGAGGCAGACTTAACTGCTACCTCTGTACTATGTGCAGGTATTAACTCTTCAAAACAACGTAAGACGTATTAAAGGAAAGAGCATGGGGAGGGAGGCTTTTCTGGCAGGTTGGAGTTTCCAGTTTCCAGTTGCCAAAGTTTTCAGATTTCCTTAGGATCAGGGGGTTCTTTAAACACTAGAGAACAGAAATCAGATTTTTCCGTAGAATTCTAACTCGCAGGGGTGGGACTGTTTCAGCGGGCTGGCAGGAGGAGCAGGGAGCTGGGGGTTGCACCCACCTGCTGGTTATCTAACTTCCCTGTGGAGGGTGGTTTATCCTCCAGCCAGGCCTAAGCTCTTTACCTGCTGGGACCCCACAGGGTGCTTCTGGCCCCCTGCAGCTGTGAGCACACAGCGGAGCCGCACGTGTTCTGTGAAACCCTTGGCGTGCCCTCAGAACATGTACTGTCCAGTGATAAGACGCTGGTTACATAAGTCCTAAGTCACAGTGGTCTACAGGTTTTTGTTTTTTAACCTCCCCGCTAACCCCCAGACACTCCCATTTCTAGTGACAGTTCAAGACAAGTTTTAGTGTAGTGACAGTGGTAACAGCATTGACTCTCAGCCAGCCACCACTGACTCTGAGCTGAGACCCAAGCTTCTTAACCTGTGTGACCTCAGGCAACTTGCTTGTTGTCTCTGTGTTTCAGTCCCTACCTGTTGTGTTGCTGTGATGAGAGGAGCTACCTGTGTGATGCGATTAGAACAGTTGCTGCCGTATGGTTGCTATTTTTCTTGTGTAACAGCAGAGCGTATAACAAAACAGGAAATAATGAAAGCAGTGCTGAATGTCCCCGAGGGCTGGCCCCGTGCTGAGCCCCAACTCTGCGTTTTCTCACTAGTCCTCAGTTTGGCTTTACAGGAGAGGTACAGCAATTCCCCTTCGACAGACCAGAAAACTGAGGCTCAGACTGTGGAAGGAGCTTGCCCAAGATCCCCCACTGAGGGAGATCCGGAGACAGGCTCTAACTGGAACATACCATTCTTCAAAGACTGCAAAGACTGTTCCCACTTCTTTACGGAACAGTATTTGCAAACTGGGTAAGACCTGCTAGTGTGCATGAAATGAATTTCGCGGATAGAACCGATACTGTAGAAAAGATGACCTTCTGTGCTTAAAATGGCAAACATTTACCTGGTGCAGTCCGCACCAAGCATGGCTAAACATTTCGTCTATTAAGTATTTGATCTTTGCCAGGCACGGTGGCTGACACCTGTAATCCCAGCACTTTGGGAGGCCAAGGTGGGTGGGTCACCTGAGGTCAGGAGTTTGAGCCCAGCCTGGCCAAGATGGTGAAACCCCGTCTCTACTAAAAACACAAAAGTTAGCTGGGTGTGGTGGCGGGTGCCTGTAATCCCAGCTACTCAGGAGGCTGAGGCAGGAGAATCGCTTGAACCCAGGAGGTGGAGGTTGCAGTGAGCTGAGATTGCACCATTGCTCTCCAGCCTGGGTGACGGAACAAGACTCGGTCACAAAAAAAAAAAAAAAAAAAAAAAAAAAAAGCATTTGATCTTCACAACGACCCTATGAGATGAAGAAGCTGGGAAAGAGAGAAACAAAACAATATCCCACAGTCACACAGCTAACAGCGAAACCAGGATGTGAACCCAGGCAGGCTGACTCCACAATCTGTGTCTTTTATCTCTACAAGATGCCCTGCCTCAGGAATAGAAAAAAAGAGAATTGAGAATATTGCACCTATCCCAGGCAGTGAGGGTGTGATTTTGTTGATACTTTGTTTCAATTGTAGGTATATTCATGCCCAAGTGCCAGCTCAGGGTTAAAATATAAAGCACATTTCTTTCTGTTGGTCTAGATCAAGGGACGGGAAAACATTTTCTTTAAAGGGACAGATGGTAAATATTTTCTACTTTGGTCATATGGTCTCTGGTTGCAACGACCCAGTTCTGCCTTTGTGATAGGAAAGCAGCCACAGACAATATACATAATGAATGGATGTGGCCGTGTGCCAATAAAACTTTATTTGTAGACACTGAAATTTGAATTTCATATCATTTTCATGTGCCATGAAATATTATTCTTCTTTTGATTCTTTTCCTCAACCATCTGAAAATGTAAAACCCATTTTAAGCTCTTTGGTGGTACAAAAAGAGATAGCAGGCAGATTTGGCCTGAGGGTTTTAGTTAGCCTACACCTGGTCTAGGTCAATATAGTTAGAAACTCACTGTTACAGAATTGTTTTTTTTTTTTTTTTTTTCCAACATCTGCTCTGATTTTTTGCTAAGCCCAGCTATCTCAGGGACAGGACGCAGTTCTTGGCCTCAAGCCTCTTGTGGCTCAGCCAGGGACCCCGGCTGGGTGATGTCGTGGGTAGAGTTGCGTCCCCTGAAAGGCTAAGTTCATCTCCTAAGGCCCAGTAGCTGTGAAAAAGATCAATGTTTTTTTCTGTTTGTTTTTCCCCCGTTTCGAGAAGCCCCTACTGTCTTCACAAAAGCCCCTCAGGAGACAAATACTGTATGATTCCACTTACAGGAGGTATCTAAAGTACTCACACTCTTGGAAACAGGAAGTCCTCGGTGGCTGCCAGGGGCTGTGTGCGGGGAATGGGGACTAGTTGTTCAATGGATATAGTTTCAGTTTGGCAAGATGGAAAAGTTCTAGAAATCTGTTGCACAAAGTAGTGCATACAGTTCACTCTCCTTACTGTATATTTAAAAATGGTTAAGCTGGTAAATTTTATATCACAATGAACATTGTGTGTGTGCGCGTGCACACACACACACACACAGACCCCTCGGGGTTTCCTCTGCCCTATGTGGACCTGTCCCCAGAGCATCCTTGTGGGCAGAAGCAGTAGTTCATATTTTTATTTTTATTTATTTGAGACAAGGTCTCACTCTTTCACCCAGGCTGGAGTGCCATGGTGCGATCACAGTTCACTGCAGCCTCAATCTCTTGGGCTCAAGCAATCCTCCCACCTCAGCCTCATGAGTAGCTGGGACTATAGGTACATGCCACCATACCTGGCTAATTTTTGTAGAGACGGGGTCTTGCCATGTTGCCCAGGTTGGTCTCAAACTCCTGGGTTCAAGTGATCCTCCCATCTTGGTCTCCCAAAGTGCTGGGATTACAGCCACTGAGCCCAGCCAATAGTTGACTTTTTTCCCTGATTGCCCCACCCCTACCTAAAACCATCGGCTTCCTGATTCTCTCCCTTGCTCTATTATTTTTTGTACATGAACCCATCACCATCAGAAACACTATGAATTTTACTTAAAATTAAAAATATATATACACCTACCTCTCCCCGTTAGAATGTAACCTCTGCAAGGGCAGTTTTTATCTGTTTTGTCACTGCTGTAACCCCCAATTCTGGTGCACAGTGGATGCTGTGAATAAATACTTGTTGAATGATGAACACGTGTGGTAGAGAGAACAAATGCTCCTACCCACCAAGATATCCAATGCGAATCCCAGGACCTGTGGATATTTAGGTTACGTGTGTGGCAGAGGGAAATTGGGGTTTCGGATGGAATTAAGGTTGCTAAACAGCTGAGCTTAAGATCAGGAGGTGATCCTGGATTACTGGGATGGCCTAATTTAATCACCAGGGTCCTCACAAGTGGCAGAGAGAGGCAGCAGAAAGAGAGAGATGGGACTACAGAAGATCAACCCATTGTAGCTGCCTTGGGGAAGGGGCTACAAGCCGAGGACTGGGTGCAGCCTTGAGAGGTTGGAAAAGGCAAGGGAACAGATGCTCCCCTAGAGGGTCCAGAAGCTCTGCTGATGCCTTGATTTTAGTGCAATGAGATTTCTGAAGTCCAAAATGGGAAGATAACAAATTTATGTTGTTTTAAGCCACGAAGTTTGTGGTAATGTTATAGAAGTCATGGAAAACTAATAATACAATGCAACACATAACAATGCAACACGTAATAATACCAGTGAACGTGGGGTGCTTCTTTTGTGCCATGTCTATTCTCGGTGTTGCATGCGTTTTGACTCATTTAATCATTACAACAAACTGCTGATGAGTAGGAGAATTCCCATTGATATGGTTAGGCTTTATGTCCCCACCCAAATCTCATCTGGAATTATATTCCTCAATTCCCATAATCCCCAGGTGTCAAGGGAGAGTCCAGGTGGAGGTAACTGAGCCATGGGGGTGGTTTCCCCCATACTGTTCTCATGACACTGAGTGAGTTTCATGAGATCTGATAGTTTTACAAAGGGCTCCTCTTTGCTTCACTTGGCACTTCTCCTTCCTGCCACCTTGTGAAGGTGCTTTGCTTCCCCTTCACCTTCTGTCATGATTGTAAGTTTCCTGAGGCCTCCCCAGCCATGCTAAACTATGAGTCAATTAAAGCTCTTTCCTTTATAAATTACCCAGTCTCGGTCAGTTCTTTATAGCAGTGTGAAAACAAACTAATACACCCATCATTTGCATCTTACCAATGTGGAAATAGAGGTCCAGAAAAACAAAGCCCCCTACCCATCACACAGCTGATAAATGGCAGAACTGGGATTTGAATTTAGGTGATCTGGGTTGTGTCCACATTCTGAAACCCTGTACTTGGTTATGCAGGTGACACAGGTGGTGTGTGCAAAACTGTAGAACCTACCAGAAGGAAATAAATAAAGCAAGAATTTTGGATTCTGGCTGCCTGGGGAAGTGTCCTGATTGGCACTGAACTAATCTGTACTGAAGCCTAAGGCAAAAGGAAAAATGCACACTCTTATATGCATTTACTAAAATATCCTCCAATATTATGAAGCAAGTGGAAGAAGTTAAAAACACTATTATCAAAAAGCATGACTTTATAACAATCCCTGTGTTGCCAAATCTGTCTGCTTGCCCTCCTCACCCTGCCATGGCAGGACCATGATGCCCGTGTGCGCCAGAACTCTGGGCTGATTGGAAACGACCATTCCTGTTGCACAATATTGCTGGGTCACAAAACAAACAGTCTTTATTTCAAAATTTGATACTTTGTTCATCAGGGAGTTTTTGCACGAACTTTGGCTATTTTAAATAGTGCATTAAAATAGTTATCCATGACTGAATTTCCTGGCACTCTGTTACATTTTGCACTTGGAGCCAGTGCCTCTCTTGCTTCATGCTAGTCCCGGCTCTGATCCTGGTTATACCACCTCCCAGCTTTCTCGCTTCCTCCCTTGGAGTCTCAGTTTTCTCATCTGTCAAATGGCAACAACTTGCTGCAAACACTGAAGTGGTGACCAAGGGAGTGAATACTGGCCAAGTGCTCAGCCTGGTCCGTGGTCCCCAGAGGCCCTCATTCAGTGTGAGCATTTTTTTTCTTTCTTTTGAGATAGGGTCTTACTCTGTCACCCAGGCTGGAGTGCAGTGGCACAATCACAGCTCACTGCAGCCTCAACTGCCCAGGCTCAAGTGATTCTCCCACCTCAGCCTCGCAAGCAGCTAAGACTACAGGTGCGTGCCACCGTACATGGCTCATTTTTTTTTTTTTTTTTTTCAGAGACAGGGTTTCACCATGTTGCCCACGCTGGTCTCGAACTTCTGGCCTCAAGGAGTCCTCCTGCCTCAGCTTCCTAAAGTCACAGGTATGAGCCACCAAGCCCGGCCCAGTGTTAGCTATTTTTATGATCATTCAGCACCCATCACTACACTGGCCATTAATTCACAACGGCCCTGATTAGGCTTGTGGTCGCTAGGTATTTGTCAGACAAACGCTGACTGTTAGGATACATTATTAAGCGTCACTGCCTCAGGGTCCCGAGCTGCCATTAGAGAGAGGAGAACAGAGGTGCATGCTGGAAAGACATCTATTATGAATTTTTTCTTCCCCTTGGGGAAGGGGTGGCGGGTGGTGGCAGACAGAAGGGGCTGGTTTTAAAACAATAAAGTCAATTTGGTACGGTCTGCTTCAGTGTTTTGAGATCTTTGAAAGAGATATTGTGTGGCTATGGGAGGGGGTGGCCGGGAAGAAGGTTCTATTTATACTTAAAGAGAGAGCCCTGACCTTTGCTGGCATTGGCCTCTTGCTGCCTCACTTGCTGGGGCCTAGACCATCCTTGCCGCCACCGTCTCAGACTGAGACTAATGCAAGCCAGCTGAGCAGCAGGATCCTTGACCGACCTCTTTCACTTGGGTGGTTTCAATTTTTGCTAAGCCCAGACAGCTCAGGGACAGGACGCAGTTCTTGGCCCCAAGCCTCTTGCAGCTCAGCCAGGGACCCTGGCTGGGTGATGTCGTGGGTAGAGTTGTGTCCCTTGAAAGGCTATGTTCATCTTCTAAGGCCCAGTAGCTGTAAATGTGATCTTATTTTGCAGATGTAATCAAATTAAGATGAGGTCATAATGGATTAGGGTGTCCTCATAAGAAGAAGGAAATTTGGACCCAGACACACAGACAGAATGCCATGTGGCGATGGGAAGAGATTGGTGTGAAGCCTCTATAGGCCAAGGATTGCTAAGGAGTGCCTGCCACCACCAGAAGCCAGGAGAGAGGCATGGGGCAGGCTCCCTCTGAGCTTCCAGAAGGTACCAACCTTGCCAATCCTTGATTTCAGACTTCTGTCCTCCAGAACTGTGAGATGATAAACTTACATTCTTCAAAGCCACCCAGATTGTGGTGCTTTGTTATGAGAGTCTTAGGAAATGCATCCAGGCGATTTTGTTGACTTACTGGCATTCATCAGTTTTCCTTTTAACTTTGGTGGGGACAGGGCCTTGGGCACAAGGATAACCTTGCCTCTGAATTGCAAAGTTGGGGATCCCTCCTCGCCTTGGTCCCGGGAAGCTGGTTCACCCACAGCAAAGCACATCCCTTCTCTGAGCCTCCACTTACACACTTACGCAAGGAAGATACTGAGCAAGATTCCTGCATCCAGACTCCACTCATCTCCCTGCCCCCACATAGTTTTTACAATAGTCTCAAACTACCTGGCCTATTATTTTATTTAATATTTCCCTTCTAGGCTGGGCACAGTGGCTCACGCCTGTAATCCCAGCACTTTGGGAGGCTGAGGGGGGCAGATCACGAGGTCAGGAGATTGAGACCATCCTGGCTAACACGGTGAAACCCTGTCTCTACTAAAAATACAAAAAATTAGCCAGGCATAGTGGTGGGCGCCTGTAGTCCCAGCTACTCGGGAGGCTGAGGCAGGAGAATGGTGTGAACCCAGGAGGCAGAGCTTGCAATGAGCCAAGATGGCGCCACTGCACTCCAGCCTGGGCAACAGAGCGAGACTCTGTCTCAAAAATATAAAAAATAAAAAAAGTTCCCTTATATCAGCTTAATGTTGACTTACATTTTCCTGAGCCCTATCCATATAATCATTCATTGTTTTTACTTAAATAAATTTGTGTGAGACTTTACATTATTACTGTAAATAGAAAATCAATACCACTTGCCATTAATGATAAATACAAAACATAAAAAATATGTAGGGAGCAAATGTTTTTAATTCTAGCTAAATACTGTTGTCTGCCAAAGATCTTAAACCTGGGGTTTCCTCTCATCTTGTTAAAAAGAAATATTTGCAGGGATTAGAGACACACTGAAGACATATTAGCACCAAAGAGAGACTTCCTTCCTCCCTTTATCACTGAATCAGAAGGGCTCACAGATGACAGAAAGGCCTCCTCACTATGTGACCCAATGACTTTGAGTGTCACTTTCATGTTCCATGTTAAATAATCTCTTGTGCCAATAAATCAGTCAGGAGAGGTTATGGTATGATGTGGTAACAAACATCCCCAATATCCCACTGGCTTGAACTCAGAGTTGATCTATCTTTCATGCTATATGTCCACTGAGAATCATCAGGGACTCTGTTCACTGGAGTCACTCAAGGGCACCAGTTAAAGGAGTAGCCTTCAATTTGAACACTGGCAGAGTCTTGAACTGGCCATTGAATGCTCTGGCCTGGGCGTGACATGATCATTTCCACTCTCAATTCAGTGGCTAGAATTAGTTGATTGCCTCTCCCTGACACCTTGTCTGCAAGAAGGGCAAGAAATACAGTCCTGCTACTCTGGGTCATTGTGTATGATTCAGTGTCAGGAACAGCACTAAAGGCAGCCATAGCAACTCATCCAGGCCCCAGGATGGACTGACTTAGACTAACCCATATCAGGAGTTGGCAAACTATGGTCTGTGGGCTGGTCACCTGTTTTTGTAAATAAAGTTTTATTGGAACGCAGCCATGCCATTTGTTTATGTGTCATTTATAGCAATGTTCACAGTGCACTGGCACAGTTGAACAGTTGCAACAGAGACTGTATAGCCTGCAAAGCCTAAAGATTTTCCTATTTGAACTGACCTCTGACCTAGATGATGTCTATCACCCCTTCTAGAAATATAGTTCTGAGATCCTGGGTTGTCTCTAGTAGGCTTCGGTATCTGCCTCCTCTTGGCTCTCTTCTCTTGCTCCTGAGTGATCAAAAATACCCACTGACCTAAAGGTCAGGCAGCCGGCTAGGGCCCGCATGCAGCAGCAGCTGGGATGGCCCTGAGCTTTGGTCTTGGGGGTTGCACAATCTTTTTGAGCTGCCAGTTCTTACAGGCTACAATTTAGGGCTGGAGTAGCAGAGATGCAAAGTGTGGCGAGACCTGGCGAGGCCTGCTGCAGGAATTGGAAGGGGGCCCTGGCTGCCACAAAGGGAGACACATACAGGGACAGCAAATGGCTGCAGCAACCAAAATTCGAGACTGCAGGCTTCTCTGTGAAAACAGTGAAATGTGGGAAGTTTTGCCCATTTCAAGGGGAATGGCTGAATGCCATGGTATAGCCATGACAATAACCATGATAACCAATGCAAGGAAGCACTTTACTTTGTCCCAGGCCCTGTCCTAAGCCCTATGTGTATATTATCCCATACAGCTTCACAAAAGCTACTCCTATAGACCCCATTTCACAGATGAGAAAATCGAGTCTCACAGCCAGTGAGTACAGAGGCGGGGATTCAACCCCGGCATCTGGCTTTCTCAATGCAGTACTGCAGTGCCTGCAGGAGCCAAACAAGAGACTAAAGTGGGTTTGTTTGAACCGACTTTGAGAGATCTCTGAGACATGTTACTTGGTGAAAAATATAAAAGACAACTTATAAAACAAGATGCACACCAATATGTTACTTATGTTTAAAAAAACAGTATTTTCTACTGGTGAGAAGAAAAATAAGCTTGTAAATGCATACACAGAGAAAGTTCGGGAAAGATACACACTAACAGCACTGATGTGGTTTAAAATAAATGTATGAAAAATAAAAAGCAGCGTAAGAAGGCAGGTGGATTCAGGACTAGGGGGCTAAGCTGCCTTCCCGGGACATGTGTAAGCTACTGAATGGGAAATAATGCAAAAATCAGGAATTCCTTGCACGTTCCCAGGGAAAGAAGCACACAACTCAAAGGCGGGTGGAATCTGGGCTCCAGTCCCCGCTTTACCATCTGAACTTTCAGGAGCAGCAAAAATCTGGTTTGCTTTAAGGGTACACACAGAGTATCCCATTGCCTGGCTTCTGTCCTGGCTGTGCATCCTCTCTGAACTGAGGAGTTACGGGGTCTGTGTGTCTGTCTGTGCCTCTCTCCTAATAAGTGGTTCCCTGCCTGAGGCTGTATTTCCCCTATCCCTTAATTACCCCCTTCAATTCCTCAACAGAAGGCTGGGGCTGGGAGCAGGCTGCTCTCCTTTTATCTCTAAGGAATTAGCAGGGCAGGGACTTGTACCTTGGACAGGACTCTGCATTTTTTGTGTGTTTGTACTGGTTTTTAAAATTTGGTGCATTTTTTTTTTCCTTTTTCTCATTCCACTCCCCTACCCCCACCCCCGCCCCTGCCAACGATCAGATGGCAGAGAGATTTCTTCTATGACCTTTTCAACAAATTCTGCAGGTGCAGACCCTGGTTGTGGGCCCAGTTCTCATTTCATGGAAACGTCAGAAATAAAAACGGTAAACAAATGCAATGATAAACAAGTGACACAAAAGCAATGACATCAAAGCCGTGCTCTGGGCCTTCGTTCCTTTGGGAGTAAAAGGATAAGTTGTGATAGTTCTAGAATTTTCTGAATGGGGTCACTGCAATCTGGCAGGCATTGTCACAGGTACATTTGTGAATACTGGCTTCACTGTGTCTGACCTAGAGAAGGGGAGGGGAAGGGAGAGGCAGCCACAGGTCGGGCACTGTCTCAGGAGAGAGCTTCCTCCTGGCCTCCTTGCAGCCCCTGCTATCCGCCCATAGTCCACTTATCCCAGCAGTCAACTGGTTGTTCTGAGATGCAAACCAGATCACCTGCCCTGTTTTAGAACCCCATGGCTTCCTGGTGCCTCAGCACTGGCCACCTCATTCCCTACCCCTCTCCCCTTGGCTCCTCAGCCACTTGGCCTCCTATCTGCTGGTGACACTTGTGACCCACGGCTGGCTCTTCCGAATTAGCAAGTGCCAGCTCCACTGTCACTTCCTCAGAGAGCCTGCATCTTTCCTGGTTTCTCTTTGTTACATGTCCCTGTTTCTTCTCCTTGGAGCACTCATCACAGTTGACATCATCTTGTCATTTGCTCATTTCCTTACCCACTGTGTGTTGTCAACTGAATTGTGGCCCCCAGATTCGTATGCTGAAGCTGTAACCCCCAATGTGACTGTATTTGGAGACAGGGCCTCCAGGGAAGTAATGAAGATTAAATGAGGTCATAAGAGTTGCAAGGTCATAACTGGTGTCCTGATAAGCAGCAGCAGCCTGGTGCACACCTATAGTCTCAGCTACTCAGGAGGCTTAGATGAGAGGATCGCTTTAGTGCAGGCACTTGAGATTATAGTGACTATGATTGCACCATTGCACTCCAGCCTGGGCTACAGAGCAAGACTCCATTTTTCAATAAAAAGAAGACACCAGAGATTTCTCTCTCTGTGAACTCAAAGAGGAGAGGCCATGTACTCACAGAGCGAGCACATACAAGCAAGCCCTCACAAGGAAGAGAATCTGCTGGCACCTCCATCTGGGACTTCTAGCCCCTAGAGCTGTGAGAAAATAAAGTTCTGTTGTCTAGGCCACCCAGACCATGGTATTTTGTTATGGCAGGTCAACTAGACTCATGCTCTGTCTGTATCCTCTTCTCTGGGATATAAATTCCATGAAGGTGGGGTTTGACTGTCAGCCTGGGGCTGCGTGGCCCATGCTGCCTGCAATGGAGCCTATGCTGGTGAATGTTTGCTGAGTGAATGACAGATGTTCATTCCTACACCACAGCCATCTCTCCCCATGTCTGAACCTGCCACTGTGTAAACCAGTGGTTGGGTGGCTGCAATACCCCTAGGGGGTGCCTGGAAATTCATGGGGACACTTTTATTGGGGACACTAGTGGCATTTAGTGGGCAGGTGACAGAGGTGCAGACATTCTGCAACGTGTGGAGAGTCCAGCAAAAGGAATACCATTCCCAGGTACCACCTGACTTTCAAATACCCAACCAAACATTCCGGCAGATAAGATCTGGTTTTAATAATATGACCCTAGAACACATAGCTCAGCCAAATCCAACCCACCACCTGCTTTTGTAAATAACACTGTCTTGGAAGACAGCCTTGCCCATTCATTGTTGTATTGACTGTGGCTGTTTTCAAGCTACAATGACAGAGTTACGAGTAACTGGGACAGAGACCGATGATCCTCAAAATCTAAAATATTTACTCTCTGGCTCTTTTACAGAAAAAGTTTGCTAACCTCTGTTCTAACATATCAGTCCATTTTACACGTAGAATTTTTCTTTTTTTTCAGGGCTTTAACATACATAGAACTTTGTAAGAATGCTATTGTAATGTTTTCAATTCATGTGTACTATATTGTGTACTGTATTCAATAATTCTTTTTTTTTTTTTTTTTTTTTTTTTTTTTTTTGAGACGGAGTCTTGCTCAGTTGCCTAGGCTGGAGTGCGGTGGCACGACCTTGGCTCACTGCAAGCTCCGCCTCCTGGGTTCACACCATTCTCCTGCCTCAGTCTCCCGAGTAGCTGGGACTACAGGCGCCCGCCACTACGCCCGGCTAATTTTTTTTGTATTTTTAGTAGAGACGGGGTTTCACCATGTCAGCCAGGATGGTCTCGATCTCCTGACCTCCTGATCCGCCCGTCTTGGCCTCCCAAGGTGCTGGGATTACAGGTGTAAGCCACCGCACCCGGCCTGTATTCAATAATTCTTAATTGAATATTTAGTGGTGTTCAAGTATGTGTTGTAGAAAAAAGAAAGAGATGGGGTGAATGAAACGCAGAGGAAGTGTTATAAAAACTTAGTGGGCAGGCAAGGAGCTTGGGCGATACGGGCAAAATGTAAAGATGTGTTAAGTGTAGAGAATAAGAAAGTTAGTAACCCTGCAGAAAGAATGCATGGGAGGTATGAGGAAAAGGATGTAAGAGACAGCAGTGCTACTTACAGAGGAAGGGGCAAAAGGAGTAGGTAAGCCTTAAATGTTACGAAGGACCTGATCATGCTTCCCCTGCAGATACAGTTATGTCAACCCCAAATTGGCCACCCACTGGTGACAGCCATTATGGCCTCATTCTGGTTCCACCTGTCTTCTGCCCTGAAAATATGGATAAAAGCCATGGCTGCCCATCAAGGGAACTGGCGAGCTACAGGGTGGCCAGGCAGAGTTGCCCCAGCATGTCTTCAATAAGCTCCTTCTATGGGCTGAGCCCTTGTTCCACTTCAACTCTTATTCTAGAAACCACACTATCATTATTCTTCCAGCTGATGTGGCTGAGAGAGACAGGACACATCCATAACCTGTGGCCCTTCTGCCTTCTTGCACCCTGTCCTGAATATGTTAATCCCCATTTCTTCCCCTTCTGAGCTCAGAGTCCCCTGCCTTCACATCAGTTCTCTCCATGGTCATGATGGAGAACACAGTTAGCAAAATGGCAGCCTGTGGCCTGAATCCAATCTGTACAAGTGCTTTGGCTTGCATAGTAAGTTTTATTTTATTTTGTTTTTAAAAATTTGTTGCTACCAATTTAAGTTTTTAATTGGGAAACTTCTTATAAAAGATTTCTGGCATTTGTTTTTTTAAATTTAAATTTTGAATAACTAATCTATGGCACTGCAATAACCAGCTTTATTGGGGTGGGGCTACCCCGGTATATAGGGCTGGGGCTCCTTAGTTTGTCACAGGCCCCACCCAGCCATCTTCACACACTGACCGTGTGGGCCGGCTCCTGAGGCATCTGGGTATGTGACCAGTGGCAGAGTGAAGAGCACAGGCTTGGAGCCAGAAGATTGCAGACTCCGCCTTGGCCCTGTGTCCTAGTGCTTTACAGGTGCAATTTTACATGTGTTGTGCCATCGTTGGATTATCATCCATCTCCCAACCCTGGTGTGAACTCCAGGGGGGCAGGGACTGTATTTGTCTTGCTCACCTCTGCTTTCTCAGCACCTGGCACAGTGCCTGGCACAGAGGAGATGCTGCCTTAATATCTACTGGGATGATGGCTGCATGAAGGCACCAGCTTCTGTCACTCACCAGCTCCTGATGCCACACACAGACCTGCTTTGCTTTGAAAATTCGTCTGATAGTGGGGGCAAGAAGAGAAGAAGGTGAAGCATCTTCAAAAGAGAAACAAACAAAATGTTCAGGATATTAGCTTTTCCAGCTCTGCTTCTGCACGCCTAGGAAAAACCTCCCGTCTTCGCGCAGGCTGCTGTAACAGAACACTGTCACCTGGGAGGCTTAAACAGCAGATATTTACTTCTCATAGTTCTGGAGTCCAAGAAGCCCAAGGTCAAGGTGCCAGCTGGTTGGATTCCTGGTGAAGGTCTTCTTCCTGGCTTGCAGATGGTCACCTTCTTGCTGTGTCCTTGCATGGCCTGTCCTCAGTATGTGCATTCAGGGAGAGACAAGGAGGTCGAGAGCTCTCTCTCCTTCTTCTTATAAGAACAGTAATCCCATTCTGAAGACCTCACCCACATGACCTCATCTAACCCGAACACCTCCCAAAGGCCTCATCACCAAAACCCATCACATTGGAGGTAACAGCTTCAACATACGAATTTTAGGGGAGGGGAACAATTCAGTCCATAACACAACTTAAGAGTTAGCTTGGAAACATCCCTTAGACCTGTGCTGCCCAATAGAGTAGGTGCATTTACAATTAATTAAAATTAAACAAAATTAAAAATTCAGTTCCTCAGTTGCACTAACCACATTTCAGTGCTCAGTAGCCACCTGTGGTTAGGGGCTATCACGTTGCACAGCCACTCAGAGCATTTCCATCATCACAGAAGGGTCTATGGGACAGCACTGCCTTAGCAAATTGCTGTAAGCTAAACTCCCTCCTGATCCCAAACTCATTCTCAGTCTCTCCGGCTGTTTCCACCTGTTACCTCCAGTGGCTTTTAGAGATGGGGTGATCAAATCTAACTTGTTATGTAACTAGCGAAAAGACCCTCCATATAAACTCTATACGTTCTAAATTCCGAAGACTTTAGCTCAAGCAAAAGGCAGCAAGCCTGCCAACACACATGAAGGGGAGGGGAAGGTGACCCCTAGGCTGGCGGTGTTGCACAGGGTGAGAACACTGACATGCATGGGGAAACCTCACCCACTTCATTGTGTGCAGAAGAGTTGCTGATTCACATTAGGAAACTCGGCCTCAGTCCAACAACCCATAGGATGCCAAGCCTGGCTCCTGTCTTGACCGATGCAGTGAGATCAGGAAGATTTAGACTGCTCAAAACTGGCTGGGCTGGGACAGCCTGAAAGCTGCCATCGCCAGGGAGAAACAGAGAAACGACTCCATTTAACCATGAGGAGGCCACTGGGTTCCACTCTCAACCATTGCCACACCGATCACTCAAGTTCTCTGGAACACACCTCACTGATGAAATAAGCCAGAGGTGGGGAAACCCAAAGGAGGTGATCTGTGTGGTTCCCCAAGTCACCACTTGGTTTGTGATTTGCTCCATCCAGTCATCTCGGGACCTGTGGTTCAGTTAAGAAAATATGGAGCAAGATTGCAAGATGTGGGCATGAAGCCAGCCTTATGTGTGTTTATTCTTCACAAGGTGTTTCAAAGAGAGTTTAATCAATTGTCCATATTGAAAAAGAATAAGGAGATTTCACATTAAACAGAGTTTTGGGATCACTTTGAAAAATGGAAAGATGTGGTCTCTTTGGGATCCAATCTAGAGAGGCAGCAATGGGCTAAAGCCAAGTAACGCCCCTCTATCCCCAGCATTGGTGGGGGGTTTAGTCTCTAGTTTGCTACAGTTCCCACCCTCCCTATAACCCTATACCTAGCTCATGTCTCTCTTTTACATCACTGCACGGCCCTGTAATATTTGAGTTTGAAATCCTGATTAAGAAGAACCACATTCTGGAGCAGGTTCAATCCACAGACTAGTAGAATCATTTTCGAAAAAGTAACATTTCTTTGTGACTTCAGATGTAAATATTTCTTTTCAGTTTGTCATTTTGTTTTCCTTTTTTTGTTGTTTGTCTGCTTGTTTTTTGTCATTTGTTTTGTTGTTTTGACTTCTGGTATTCTTTGCCGTGCCAAAAAGAAAAAAAAAATTCTGTAATTGAACCTGTCAATCTTTTCATTTATGGATTTTGGATTTCTGAGTCCTGGTTAGAAAAGCCTTTTCCACTCCAAGGTTATAAAAAATTGTGCTTATTCTCATTCTAGTATTTTTATGGTTTTATTTTTAACATTTAAACCGTCAATCCATTTGGATTTGTTTTCTGGTAGTAGGAAGGGATACTTTTCTCCAGATGGCTAACTAGCTGTTCCAATGCCATTCATTCAATAGTTCATATTTTCCCACTGACTCAAGATGTCACCTTCTCTACATACTAAATGTGTGGGTCTCTCTCTGAGACTGTTTGTTCTCCTCTATTGAACAGTGAGTGTATTCACACTAGAAGCATGTTGTTTTGATTACTGAAGCTTTATGATATGCTTAAATATTGGTATGCCTAGTACCTAATTGCTTTTCTTTTGCATACTTTTTCAAGTCAAATCTCCTGTGTTCACAGATTCAAACCAGGGTTCACAGGAAAGGAAATACAAATCAGTCAAGGGTCTGAAAAGATGCTCAACCTCACTTGTGAGACAAGACTTAGAAATTACTACTGCCTGAGACACCATTTTTTCATGCACTGGCAAAAACTTCAACGATTAGATGACACTGGGTTGGTGAGTTTTTGTGAAAACAGGTACTACTCCCAGACACTGTTGGGGGGAGTGTAAATGGGTTGAATCCCTACGGAGGGTAACCTGGAGATATCCACCAAATTTAAATATAGACTTGCCCCTTGACCCCAAGTCCTACTTTTTGGAAATGTGCCATTCAGATATACTTATAAAAAATAATATGCATATAGGGGTTTTCATAACCATTTTGGAGGCAGTTGTAAAAAGAGTAGAAACAGGTCAAATGGCCCCCAGTAAGGAACTGGCTCCATCATTTCCAGCACATCATTCAATGCAATAATAGGCAACTATGAAGAAGAATGAAGAAGCTCTTTCTATATATTGACTTAGCAAGTTCTCTCCAAGGTATATAGCTAAATGAGGAAAATAAAGTGCAGAGGAGTGTGCATAGTATGTTACCTGTGAAAAGAATATAGACAAGTGTTTCTGCCATCATGTGATAATGCCTTCTTGAAAGGCCATGAGTTACGTGAACCCGTGCACTAAAATCAGAGAGCTTATGGGAAAAAGTAGGGTTAGAGCTGACTGCCCCAAAGCAATGCCACTTTGTAACCACAGCATTAACCAAAGCAGTGACAATCCTAGTAAAAATGATAGCACGGTGAAAAAACAAATATGTAAATAATAAACTGAGAAGCATTATATGAAATAGAGATCTTTGCTTTTAAGAAGAAGTGAAAGTATCTTGATGGAGGTGATGAAGAGATGATGGAGGTGTTGAATTACGGAAACAAGAGCAAAAGGCACAAAAATTGGCGGGAATTGCAAAATTAGTTCTCCCAAAATAGAACATGTAACCAAACTGAGGAAGAGGAAGGACACAGGGCATTAGGAGCAGAACTGCACTTGTACCAGGCTTGCTGCACTTGCTTGTGTTTGGTATTTTACATTCAGCTGCTCTTAGCCTATGCTCTGGAAAAACTACAAATGAACCAGTGCAGTGGAATTTCCACTTCTGGCCAAGACTGAGTAACAAGGTCTGGATTGACCCTCCCAGCTGAAACGGTTTGAAAAGTAGGTTTCCAAGACGTTGGGCATCAGGCGTGGACAGTGATCCTTGCAAGAGAAGAAACAGATGGTGAGCTGAATGACTGCCCCAGGACAGAGTTTCCAGGAAGGGAAAACCCAGGTGGAGCCCCGTGGTCTCTCTGAGCTGGGGAGATGGAGCTACAAGTCAAGGGAGGCTAATGTGGCTGGAATTGGCAGAGCAGAACGCCCAGAAAAAGAGAGCTGTGCTGGGAGCGCTCTGGAGGTTTGCTCACAGTTCCCCTTGAGTGGCCACCTGAGAACTGATGAGCAAGCACATGGGTGTGAGGAAATCACCCAGGGCTGAGAGAGAACCACTGGAAAAGATCAGAAGCAACAAGCTTCAGAGCTCATCATGAAGCCGGGAATAGTTCCTGATCCCACCTGCCAGAATTGCAGAACCTCACAATTCATGGGGCATTGGGTAGAATACTCAGAAGGGTTTGCCTCAGTAGTGGAAAAAATTTCTCCTGGACTAAATGCTGCTCTGATCCCAACTGGCAAGGGTGAAAGCAAGACTCAAAAGAATCCAACAGTTTCTAAGTAACCTAACTGCATCCCAGAACAAAGCTCAAAAGTATTTATAGGAATATAAAAATATCCAGCATCTGACAAGGTAAAATTTATGTTTGGCATCCAATTGAAACTTATCAGGCATGCAGGGAAGCAGAAAAATATGATTTTTAACACGGAGAAAAATCATTGAAAATGAACCCAGAAATGACAGGAATGATAGAATTAGACACGGACATTAAAACGTTTACTACAACTGGATTCTATCTGTTCAAGAAGCCAGAAGATTGGACATGTTATATATAGACATGGAAGTTATTAAAAAAAAGCCTCAGGCTGGGCACGGTGGCTCATGTCTGTACTAGCACTTTGGGAGGCTGAGGAGGGCAGACTGCCTGAGCTCGGGAGCTTGAGATCAGCCTGGCCAACACGGCAAAACCCCGTCTCCACTTAAAAAACAAAAATTAGCCAGGCGTGGTGGTGAGCACCTGTAATCCCAGCTACTCAGGTGGCTGAGGCATGAGAATTGCTTGAACTCTGGAAGCAGAGGTTGCAATGAGCCGAGATTATGCCACTGCACTCCAGCCTGGGTGACAGAGCAAGGCTCTGTCTTAAAAAAAAAAAAAAAAAAAGACCCAAGTTAAACTTCTAGAGATGAAAATGATGTACGGGATGAAAAATGACCTGGGTGTAATTAGCAGCAGATCAGATACTACAGAAGAAAAGATGTATGAACTTGGAGTGGGAGGTAGCAGTGGTGGAACATCAGAAAAAAATTTGAAGAAATATTGGCTGAAAAATTTCCAAATTTGATGAAAACGATAAATCCACAGATCTAAGTGTCTCAATGAACACAGAGCACGAGAATCATAAAGAAAACTACATCAAGGCACACAACAACAACAGTGACAGAAAAACCCCTAGAAGCAAATGAAACAATGCAACTTCCAAGTTATACTAACATAGTTTTCTTATTTATGAATCATATCTGAACTAATTCTTGTAATAGTAACATACAATATAATAGACTGCTTATATTTTACTTATGCTTGCAAAATAAGTTCTGGATGGCTTCCCATGAAACTATTACAGTGGTTAATGGTTAGGGGTTTGAAAACGGGGTGGATGTAGCATGAAGGCAGAAGAAAGAGTTCTATAGATGCCTGAACTAGGTAAATGCATAACCTGTTTAAAAAATTCATGTGTCTTTTTTTTTTTTTATTACGAAAGGAATATATTGGAGAGAGGGGAACTAGGGAGTGATGCTAATGGGCATGGGGTTTCTTTGGGGGAGGGGTGACAAAAATGCTGTGGAATCAGATGGTGGTTATGGTTGCACAATTTTAGTGAACATACTAAAAACACTAAATTGAACACTTTAGGTGAAGTTTACCAGCCTGTGCAACACAATGAAATCCCGTCTCTATAAAAAAAATAAACAAAATTAGCTTGGCATGGTGGCAGGCACCTGCTAGTCCCAGCTACTCAGGAGGCTGAGGTGGGAGAATCACTTGAACCCAGGAGGTGGAGGTTGCAGTGAGCTGCCTTCGCACCACTGCACTCCAGCCTGGGCGACAGAGAGAGACCCTGCCTCAAAAAAAAAAAAAAAAAAAAAAAAAAAGGTGAAGTTTAGATATGTGAGTTATATCTCAGTTAAAAATTAAGGCTGAGCACAGTGGCTCATGCCTGTAATCCCAGCACTTTGCGGGGCTGACGTGGATCACTTGAGGTCAGGAGTTCGAGACCAGCCTGGCCAACATGGAGAAACCCCATCTCTACTAAAAATACAAAAATTAGCCAGGTGTGGTGGCAGGTGCCTGTAATCCCAGCTACTTGGGAGACTGAGGCTGGAGAATTGCTTGAATCCAGGAGGCAGAGGTTGCAGTGAGCCGAGATCGCGCCACTGTACTCCAGCCTGGACGACAAAGTGAGACTCTGTCTCAAAAAGAAACAATTTAATTAAAACACAGGAAAAATAAATACATAAATGTTCATTGTTTAAAACAATAGAAATTCAAAGAGCATTCATAAAGGAAGAGTCCTAAAAGATCCTGACATCCAGGGCTTCTCAGTGATCACAGAACGAGTTTAGACAGAGGGGCCCTCAGCCTATCTGCTTGGGAAAACTGCCTCCTGAATTCTATTCCTGGAGAAGTATACGGCACAACAGCTTGCAAAGGCTCTGAAAAGTCTTATAGCAAAGATGTCCATTTTAACTTTGTGGCATGCACTATTTACTAAACGTATTTGGTATGTATGACCATGACCTGCACCAACCCCTGTATTTTTTCCTGGAGCACTTGTTAGCACTAGAACTGTGGAACACAGATCATGAAAGTTCTGTCACTTGTCCAAGGTCACACAGTTTACTGGCGGTAGATTTCATTAATCTGACATAGTGACTTCCTAAATCCAACACAATCCGGCCTCGGAGGTCTCGAGATGAGATCATTGAGTTACAAGTGCTTTTACTGAACTGTTAATTTCCTATACATCCTTGAATTGCATGTTTCCATGTTGCTCCTGAGTGGCTGCTGGAGGGGTTCTAAGCTTCAGTCTTTACGTTCCCTGGCCCTTCATAAATGCAAAAGGAGTTTCCATTGGACAGGGCTCCCACTGTTTTCCTGCTTTTTTTCTTTTTCTTTTTTTTGAGATGGAGTCTTGCTTTGTCGCCCAGACTGGAGTGCAGTGGCATGATCTTGGCTCGCTGCAACCTCTGCCACCTGGGTTCAAGCGATTCTCCTGCCTCAGCCTCCCAAGTAGCTGGAATTGCAGGCGTGTGCCACCACACCTGGATAATTTTTGTATTTTAAGTAGAGATGGGGTTTTGCCATGTTGGCCAGGCTGGTCTCGAACTCCTGAGCTCAGAAGATCCGCCCACCTCAGCCTCCCAAAGGGCTGGGATTATAGGCATGAGCCACTGTGCTTGGCCTGTTTTTAAGTCTCCCTACAACACAGAGTTCACTGGAAGGGGAGTTTATGTGGATGCAGACAGTACTACAGTCTCAAATTAGTATTCCTCTTTTCTCTTACCCTGGCCACTTACTAAAATGGAGAGTTCAGGAAATAGAAGTGAACTTGGAAAGAACACGGCCCATCAAACCTGAAGTGAGGCTAACAATGTCAATCATAACAACGATAATTAACATTTAGAGAGCATTAGTTTGTGCCAGGCACTGCTCTAAATACTTCACATACATTAACACATTTAGTCATCATAGCACCCCACGAGTCAGGTACTCTTAGCATCCCCATTTCACAGGGAAGGAAACTGGAGTACTGAGAAGGAACTGAGCTCAAGGTCCCAGGGATGGTTTGCAGCTGTATTCGGATGTTAACTCAACCTGACTTGAGAGCCCCTGCTTTCAGTTGTTTTTAACTACCATGCTAAGGAAGGAATAACAGAGATAATAAAAAGAAAATCCAGCCTTTATGGATCTCATCTGATGTGCCCATGAATCATGTTATTTAGTCTCCCAAAGCCTCACGTTGTCACTTCTCTCACTATGATACCAGTTTCACAGGTGACGAAACTGAGGCACAGAGAAGTCCATGTGCTTCCCCAACTCATGCCACTGTGTGTGGGGTACCGCCAGGACTGACCACAGGCCAGGTCCAGAGCTCTTAACTCCTCTGTGGCACCAGAAACTTCTTATAACACACTCTGGAGATTTTTTTTCCCTCTTTTTAACCTTGGTGGTTATTTCTGTGAACAGCAGTGTTTTACCAGGAGAAGCCAAAAAGAAAAAAATCAAACCCATAAGAAATACACTTCAGGCATAAAAACCCCAGGGTGAACTTAAAATAAAGAAAATAAACAACCATGCAAAGGCTGAACGAGAGCTGTGAACTTTTTTCTTTTACATTTATTGTATATGCTATGGAGGGGCAGTGTTAGCCACACAGCTACAGATCTCAAACCAGGGCCTTATGGGGTGATGGCTGTGCTAAAGCTTTTGGAAGTTTATGAGATTAGCTAGAAGACCTAGTGGGAGGCATCCTGGCTTGTCTAAAGCTTGCTCTGTGCTCTTCCGTAAGATGCTCCGTCGCAGTGCCTCAGTTTACTCATCTGTAAAATGATGAGGTGAGCCCCATGAGCGTCCTTTTTTTGCTTCTATAAAATTATACATTTTTTCTTTTTTTGAGACAGGGTCATGCTCTATTGCCCAGGCTGGAGTGCAGTGGGGTGATCATAGCTCACTGCAGCCTTGAACTCCTAGACTCAAACAATCCTCCCACCTCAGCCTCCTGAGTAGCTGGAACTACAGGTGCACTCCACCATGCCCAGCATTTTTTTTTTTTTAGAGACAGGGTCTTGCTGTATTGCCCAGGCTGGAGTACAGTGTCATGATCATGGCTTACTGCAGCCTTGACCTCCCAGGCTGAAGTGCTCCTCCTACCTCAGCCTATTGAGTAGCTGGGACTACAGGCATGCATCGCCATGCCCAGCTAATTTTTTTTTTTTTTTTTTTTTTTGTAGAGATAGGTTTCACCAGGTTTCCGAGGCTGGTCTTGAACTCCTGGACTCAAGCAATAAATATACCTGCCTTGGCCTCCCAAAGTGCTGGGATTATGGGCCAAAATTATGGTTTTAATTCTCAGAAAGGAAAAGGACTTATGCTAGCTTCTCACTATGGGCCAATTTCACAAAATCAGCATTTTCAGGCCTAAAAGTTCATAAGCCTCAATCTGCTTTATTTTTTTCTTCCTCTGAGAAACTAAGCTCAACCAATGTCTTCCATTCTGAAATGCTCTCAGTAGTTCGAGAGTTTATTTCTCCTCTGGAACAACTCAAAAAAAAAAAAAAAAGTTAATAGGAAGCACATGGGCATGGTGTGTGAGCGTTCCGTGTGTTTGTGTTTGAAAAAAATACTTAAGGAGGAATATGTCAGGCTTGCAAAATGCCTGGGCTGTCTCAAGAGCAGTTTATAGCCATTAGCATCAGACTGAAGGCAGTTAATTGGGACAAAGCCCAGCTGCTGCCGCTGCCCTTCTGTCATCTGGGCTGCAAGGAGGATAAGAAAATAGCCTGGACGATTCCCATGGTAGGGTGAGAAGAGAGCTGGAGACGGTGGCTGGTGGGGATTGAGATGGGGGGTGGGGGCCTAGGCTCACCCCTGAGAATCACCTTCCAGATGGATCTAAGAGAGTGTGAAGGGCAGGATGGCGTGAGGGTTATGTGCCTGGGCAACTGCCTGGCTCATCTCCCACTGCCATGGCCGTGTGATCTTGGGTAAGTGACTGAAACACTTTATGCCTCAGTTTCTCCACCTGTAAGATGAGGGCAGTGATAGTGCCCATGTCATGGGGCTACTGGGGAGATTAAGAGGCATGTTTATGTGCAGACGTTAGGACAGTGCCTGGAGTCCTAAAGGAGTCTAGGAAATCTCATCATTTAGAGGAAGTGGCACTGGAGAAACTGGAGTCTGAATCCTAGCTCCGAACACTTATCAGCTCTGCGGTTTTGGGCAAGTCACTTGCCCTCTCTGAGCCTCACTTTCACCATCTCTGAAAGCAGGGCTGATGGGGCCCACCTCACGTGGTTGCTGTAAGGACCAGAGAAGAAAGAACATTATTCTGCATATTCTGCTCTGGGGAGGATAGGATGAGGCTCCTTTGGAGTCTTTGAACACTGTGAGCCTTTTCCTGCCGCAGGGCCTTTGCTCTTGCGTTCCTGCTGCCTGTACGGCCCGGCTCTGGCCCCTCCTGTGGCGGCCTCCTTTCCAGCGGGAGGCGCCTGACCACCTGGGGAATGCCGATTGCCACTTCTGGGCTACGCCATTGCTCACGGTCCAGCATGCCACCCTGCTTTTGTCTGTCACAGGCTTCATCAAAATCTGAAATTATTTATCTATTTGTCAATCGATTACCATCCATCTTTCTCTACGAGGAGACTGTCTTTGTGGGCTGCTGTGCCCTCAGTGCCTAGAAGGGTGCCAGGTGTCAAGCTGGTGCTCAACATACGGAATGAATGAATGAATGAATGAATGGGGGCCCCTCCTACAGACCTTAGGTCACTTATTGTGTGGCTGAGGGGGTGTCAAAATGGGATAGGGGGACTGGGTTCCCAGTTCAACCTCTGTGGCCTCAGAAGCCCTGAGGCAGTAAGTCCAGTTTCTATTTAAAGAGCTAGAAAGAAACTGGCTTGAAATGGACTCAAACGCACGTTGAAGTTCAGTACATTTACACCCCTCCTAATTTCAGGGCTGGTGCCATTTTTTACTCACTACTTGGAGAGATGGGTCCCAGCAGTTTACTCCCTTCAGTGGGTCTCAGAAAGGCCCCAATTGGGGACACAGAGATGACAGCAGAAGCAGAGGAGGCAGGAAAGTGCCAGGGTTACAGGGACGGGCTTTGCAGTGAGGCTGGGGGTCGGGATTCCACCAGGCCCCCAAGAGATCTGACGCAGTCCCTTTGCCATTACGCTTACAATAAAATCTAAACTCCTTGCCCTAGTGTTGGCCAAATCAGTCATTCCTTCTATGCCTCAGTTTCCTCTTCTGTGAAATGGGAATGATACAGTGCGGTCGCTTGAGAGCGTCATGAAGGTTGTATGAGAGAATCCACACAGCATCACCTGGCAGCTAGCATGTTTGGTCAAGGCTAGCTCATGGCATCACTGACAAACTTGAACACAGACCTTTCCAGAGAGCTATTCTCAGGGCTGGGCATGAATGCTTATCACCTGCTTTCCTTACACACATCTCTAAGATTATTGTTCTCCTTTCACAATTTTTTTTTTTCCTGAAATGCTGCCCTTGACAATTATTTTTATTACTTCCTTAATAAAAATTAAAATAATCAAGATGAAGTGATAATACTTCCAAGTAGTTTCTTTTAAAAGAAAAGTACTATCAAAGCTGGGTGCAGCAGTGCACACCTGTGGTCGCAGATACTCTGAAGTGGCAGAAACACTTGAGCCCAGTCTGGGCAACATAGCAAGACTTTGTCTCAAAAAAAAGTACAATCACTCATCAGCCCAGCACTTTGTCATTTTACTTTTTCAGACCCTTGATGGTAATTTTTAGCAACTTATATAAAGGGAAACAGCAGAATGGGGATCCCGAAAATTACAGCCACCAGCCCTCTGCTCCATGCATCACCTCCAGCATGCTCCCAAGGGGGCATCAGAACCGAGAAGGGCTCTTGGATGGTAAAGAGTGGAGGTGAGCATGGGAGAACCTAGCAAGCCAGTTCCTTATGGCATGTGGGTGGAGGATTACACAATGGAGTTCTTTCTTCCTTAAGGCCACCCTCTGGGGCTGCAGAGCCTTGATCCTCCTGCCTGGAATAACAGCTTCTTTACCTGACTGTCCAATATTTCCACCATCCAACATTTCTGAGTCTCTACAATAGACTTGCCTGTCCCATCACACTTAAAATACAAGCAAACTCCTTCCCACATCCCTCAAGGCCATGCGTGATTGTGCCTTGCTCTTCGTCCAAGATTCTTTCCTCCTACATGCCTTCTGACTTTGCTCCAGTCTCACGGGTCTCTGCTCTGTGCCTCAAATACTTCCAGACATTTCCCTGCATGCAGCGTTTGCACAGGCTGTTCCCTCTACCTGGAATGCTCTTCCCTAAGATGTCTACGTGGCTGCTTTGCCTCACCCTTCGGGTTTCTGTCCAATGTCATCTCTTCAAGAGCCTTCCCTGATGATTTGATCTAAAGTCACAAATCTCACGGTGACTTTCCTGACCTCCCAAGTGCTCATCACTCAATATGCAAAGACCAGGTTTTTTTTTTACATTCAACCCCTTCCCAAATCATCTGGCTCATTTGCCGACTTTATCATTAGTCTTTCCCCAATGCCAGGTAATGACCATGAAGGCAGATCTCGTATCTATTTTGTCCACTCCTTGAGATAGAGCCTGGCACATAGTAGGTGCTCAAAAAATCTGCTGAATGAATGAATGAATGGACACCCAACTTAGGTGGTCCTTAGAGACGGGCAGGAAGGGGCCACAGCGCCACACTGACCGTGCATCTGGTAGGTGTATGGGCTCTGTCCAGTGGGTGGGGTGCTGAAGCTGGAGCCATAGCTGAGGAATCCACTCTGGCCAGGGGAATGGTTCAAGCTGTCTTCTGTCTTGATGCCTTTGAAGGAAGAGGGGGAAAAAAAAGGACCAAGGACACATGATTAGGATGCGTCCTTGTCACCCACAAAAGAGCTACTGGGTCAAGACAGTATGCAATTTTATCAGCTTCCAAATGAGGAGTTGCAAACTGGTGGCTTGTCAGCCAAAGTTAGCCTACAGACATATTTGACTTGGCCTGCATATTTTTAAGAAAAACTGAATTAGTTGATTTTGTTTAAAAGTAAGAATATTTCATACACAAAAAGCTGGAGATATGGCTTCTTTTTGAATGACAAGATGGTCTAGTAACACCATGTCTGCATCACATGTGACCACAAGCTGCCCCTTTCACATGTTTCCCAGGTGATCACAGATTTCATTCCATCTGCAGGACTTTGAGGCTGGTTTTAAGATGCTATTTTCTCATCGCAGTTGTGATTTGTTTTGGTACATCCTAGGATCCTATCAAAAGTGGAGAAGGGAAAGGCAGGCTACAAACGTCTCATATTTTGTAAACACCACCAGCTTCATGCTACCTGCCAGCGTGGTAGGTATGCAAGCCTGCAGCCCACTACTCCCCTGGGCAGTGCCGTGTATGGCTTAAATGTCCATTAGGATTTTGGGCAAAGGTGTGAAATGAACCACCCTTCCTCTGCAAAGATGATGTCACTTAACTGTCAGACACACTCTCCAATCTCATGGGCGGGGGCGGGGGGACCTGCTTATCCCAAGGCCACAGTTACAAATCTGCCTTCTACTTCAGCAAAACGTGGCATGCTTACCTAAAGCATAGGTACTAATTCCATGAACAACTGGTTGAGAAAGGGACTGTGTTGAGGAGGTGAAGCTAACCATCATCAGCTCATTCACTTAATTTTTATCGAAACTGTAATGAATGCATTGTGTGGAGAAATAGGAACACTTTTACACTGTTGGTGGGATTGTAAACTAGTTCAACCATTATGGAAAACAGTATGGCGATTCCTCAAGGATCTAGAACTAGATGTACCATATGACCCAGCCATCCCATTACTGGGTATATACCCAAAGGATTATAAATCATGCTGCTATAAAGACACATGCACACGTATGTTTATTGCGGCACTATTCACAATAGCAAAGACTTGGAATCAACCCAAATGTCCATCAGTGACAGACTGGATTAAGAAAATGTGGCACATATACACCATGGAATACTACGCAGCCATAAAAAAGGATGAGTTTGTGTCCTTTGTAGGGACATGGACGCAGCTGGAAACCATCATTCTTAGCAAACTATCACAAGAACAGAAAACCAAACACTGCATGTTCTCACTCATAGGTGGGAACTGAACAATGAGATCACTTGGACTCGGGAAGGGGAACATCACACACCGGGGCCTATCATGGGGATGGGGGAGGGGGGAGGGATTGCACTGGGAGTTATACCTGATGTAAATGATGAGTTGATGGGTGCTGACGAGTTGATGGGTGCAGCACAGCAACATGGCACAAGTATACATATGTAACAAACCTGCACGTTATGCACATGTACCCTAGAACTTAAAGTATAATAATAATAAAAAATTTAAAAAAAAAAAGAAAATTCCATAGTACAAAAGGCATAAAGTGTCTCTTCCTATCCCTGACCTCAAACCCCAGCTCTTCTGCCTATAGGCAACCACGATTACCAGCTTTATGGAACACAATTCACTTCCAGACAAGTTCTGTGCATATACCAGTTATGTATATAATATACATATGTAATGTATATATCTATTCCATCTTTTAAAAAATAAACTGGAGTATTCTATAAATTCTTCATTTTCTTTTTTTTTCTTTTACTGCTTCATAATATGTGATAATGATCATTCTTCATGAGCTTATAAAGTTCTTCCTTACTTTGTATTGATGGCTGTGTGACATTCTAATGTGTGGTTTCCCCACCATTTAACCAGTTTCCTATTCATTAACTTTTGGGTGGTTTTTAGATTTTATGACTCTAATTTAAGCTGCAGCAAACACACACATAACACACACACGCAGCAAACGTGTATATATACACACACACACACGCAGAAAATATATTTAACATATAGATGTACCTATATGCATATACATATGTATTTGCTGCAGCTTATAGTCATCACACCACACACACACATTTTGTGCACATGCGCAAGTCTTTTAGGTAAATTTCTAGTAGTTGGAATCACCGAGTCCAGGGCAAGAGCGTCTTAAATTTTCTTGCATGTTGCTGAATGGTGCTCCCTACATTGTAGGTGATATTCTTTCCAAGCACTGAGTGAGCCCTGCTTCTCCACAACCACACCAACTGTGTTATCAAACATTGCTTATCTCTGTCTATCTTATGGGTATAAAACAGTATCTCATTGCTGTTTAAAATTTCATTTCTTTCAAGAACACTTCCAGTTCTGCTGATGGTTTTCTTATTGAAATTACCTCCTTCTTACCCTGTCAACCCCACAAAATAAGAGAATGCTTAGTAAGGTAAAAACAGATAGATTATGAGTCAGGAAATCTGGGCTGGAGTCCTAGATGGTTTGCTTCATTGATTGGTGACCTCGAAAGTTTCTCCTGCAACCCCAGGTTGGAGGCCTCCTTTCTTGTGAAATGATGGGTTGTTAGGAAATTAAAGAGGAAAGAATGAACACATAAAGGCTCTGAACGAAGTAATTAAAGCACACATCTCTTTTATCCTCACATCAGTCTCACAAAACAGGCAATATAGTACTTCTCTCATTTTAAAGATGTGGGAATTGAGATTGCCCATCCATTGGACTGGGGTCTTGCAACTGGCAGATAACTCTGAAGTCAAGGTTCCTTATCTTGATGCTTCTCAATAATAGGTGTGAGGGGTTTTAAGCCATTGATGGTGCCAGACTTTAGTAACAACAATGATGGCAGAAACAAGCAATATTTATACAGCACTTTCTTTTTGCTCAGTCCACCAGGAGTGGTTAACGTTGCATTGGGTACAGTCGGCCTCACCATGCACCTAAAGTAAAATCTAAACTCTGCAGTGCAGTGACCCCCAAGGCCCTGTGTGGGCTCTGCCCACCCCTCCAACCTCACTGCCCTTCCTGGGCTCCTTTGCTTACTTTGCTCAAGCCATATGCTCAGACACTGTTTGTTTTAGTGATGGGATAGAAAGCCGAAATCAGAAATATCACTGCTTGCTCAGCCAGTTCCCTGATGATGAAATCCAGGTTGATGCCAGTTTTTACTATTACAATCCAAGATGAAATGTACATACTTCCTCCAGCAATGTCACAGTGTTTGTCTTGGTTGGATACAAGACAGAAATTGCTGCATCTAAGGATGCCTACATTGTCCATTTTAAATAGATAGAGACAAACTTCAACAATGTCTTTGGACTCAAAGCCTTTGCATATGTTGCTTCCTCTGCCTGGCACCCACACCTCCCTCTTCTCTATTAGGCAAATATTGTTTGCCTAGAAAGGCCTTCTATGACCTAAGTCAGCCCTGAGTAGCATGCAGTTCTCCTGCCTGGCACTCATCCCAGTTCACTGCTGAACCTCTGCTCTCTGTTTAGGCTGGAGGCTCCAGGAGGGCGGGGCTGGGTCCCTCTTGTACCCTGAAGTCTCCCCATATGTGGCTCCCTGTCTTGCACATAGTAGGTGCTCAAAAACTGGTGAATGAATGACTATGAAAGAAAAGAAAATAAAGTTTTTCACCTCTTCTTTTGTTTGCTGAAGTGATTGGATCATAAAATTCTAATCCATGAGAAAAAGAAGAGAATATGAAAATGGCAAAGGCGCATGAGGGCCTTCATCCTGTAAGTCTGTTGTCCAGACTGCAGTCCATGTATCAGTCACAAATTCAGAATGAGAAAGTCAGACACTGAGAAGTAAACATGCAGACACTTTTGCAGCACTTGGCATTGTTCTGACATCTCAGGCCATTTGTCCAGACTTGTATTTAGTATGCTTTTAAAACATTTTAATTTGGCCCGGTACGGTGGCTCATGCCTGTAATCCCAGCACTTTGGGAGGCCGAGGTGGGCGGATCACTTGAGGTCAGGAGTTCAAGACCAGGCTGGCTAACATGGCGAAACCCCATCTCTACTAAAAATACAAAAATTAACTGGGTGTGGTGGTGCACACCTGTAATCCCAGCTACTCAGGAGTCTGAGGCACGAGAATTGCTTGAAACTAGAAGGTGGAGGTTGCAGTGAGCTGAGATCACGCCACTGCACCCCAGCCTGGGCTACAGAGTGAGGCTTCATCTCAAATAAATAAATACATATTTTAATTTGATTTTTCTAGCAATTCATTTTATTTTATGAAAATATTAGTCCATAGTGGAATGGCAATTAAAAAGCAAAAACCTGAAAACTGGTCTTTTAAACCAGATGGAGAAACACTGCTCTAAGAGATTGTGTTCAAAGGAAATCTGGTCACGGTTTGGCCCAGAGGCAGACTGATCTCATCAGACCTCCTGCTCCCCAGGCATCTCTGATGACTATCTTCATAGCAAAGAGAAAGAGGCCTCTGAAAAGGTGCTTGTGAACTATCTGCAAGTTCCACTGGCTTCCGCTCATGGAAGCACCAAAGTGAGTGTGTGGATTTCAGAGAGGGTGTCAAAACCAGACAGCCACTAAGCATTCATTCACTCATTCACAACTATTAGCTCAGCACCTGCAACAGGCCAGGAGATACAGATCTTGATGCTGGAGATACTGTAGTGGTTGGAGCTTACATGCTAGTGGGAGGAGAATGACAGTAGAAAAACAAGTAAAAACCCACAGTAGAGGAGAAGCATACGAAATACTTTTTGGCTAACACAAGAGACAACATGATTGGCTCCCAGACTCCCCGGCACACTCAGCGGCACACACTTTTCCCTTCCATCTTATGAACCTCACACTAACACAATTCTCCAAACATGATTAAATCTTTTGGACTCCATTTAGAGTCTTATGGTGCTAAAAAGAAGAATGAAGCAGGGAAGGAGGCAGCAAAGTTGGTCAAGAGGAGTCGGGATTTGAAATTTCAAACAGAGTGATCCGGAAAGGTCCCATGGAGGATGAGGAAGAGATTCCGCGGAGGAAGAGACATTTGAACAAAGACCTGAAGGACGCAAAGGAGCAAGATTTGTGGATACCCGAAGGAATACCTGTCCAGGCAGAGGGAAGGCATGTGCGAAGGTCCTGAGGCAGGAGCGTACTTGGTATGTTGGATGAATTAACAGCAAGGAAGCCAGTGAGGCTGGAGTGGCGAGAGGGTGAGCGATGAGGTCAGAAAGATCATCAACATGGGGATGGGGCAAAGATACTGCAGTGGAAAACCTTTGGCTTTGATCCTGAGAGGGGCCCCGGAGGGATCTGAGCAGAGGAGAGACAGGAGATGGTTCGTGTTTAAAATATCAACAGCCCCCTGAGCAGGTGCTCAGTGATGTGAATTCTGGATCAGCCCATGGCACTTGGCACAGTCCAGAGTCCTCGTTTCCTGTCCTGGCTCTGGGATATCACTGAGGCAGGTGCCCTCTGCTTTCCAAGCCTCAGTTTCCTCATGACTACAATGAGGGTTTTGGACCAAATGAGCGCTTCCCTATCTTCAATGTTGTGCACCATTTGCTTGGTTTTCCCGTATGCCAGCACCATCCATATAATGATTCATTTCATGTTATTTTTAAACATCAGCCCAGGCATGGTGGCTCATGCCTGTAATTCCAGCACTTTGAGAGGCCGAGGCAGACAGATCATTTGAAGCCAGGAGTTCAAGACCAGCCTGGGAAACATGGTGAAACTAAAAATACAAAAAATACAAAAAATTAGCTGGGTGTGGTGGCACACATATGTAATTCCAGCTATTCAGGAGGCTGAGGCAGGAGAACTGCTTGAACATGGGAGGCAGAGGTTGCAGTGTGCTGAGATCATGCCACTGCACTCCAGCCTGGGTGACAGGGACAGACTGCGTCTCAAAAAAAAAAAAAAAAAAAAATCGACTCAATTTTAAAACTATTTGCTTGCCTTAAGCAATAATGACTAAGGAATCACAGGTTCCATATATATATATACACACACACACACACACACACATATAAACACACACATATATAGATATAAAATACATATTAAAATAAATATATAACTACATTTTTTTTGGAGACAGGATTTCACTCTGTCACCTAGGCTGGAGTGCAGTGGCATGCTCACGGCTCACTGCAGCCTCGACCTCCCAGGCTCAAGTGATCCTCCCATCTCAGCCTCTCTAGTAGCTGGGACCACGTGTGTGGCACCACGCCCGGTAGTTCTGGAGACTCAGCACCCAGAGGCTTTGAAGCTTCCATCTTCAGCCTGCCGGAATCGGAGCCCACCATGCCTGAAGAAACCCAGGAGGAAGGACCACATGAGAGGGAGGCCCTAGCGTGCCATCGAGGCAGCCCCAGCCCACCTGCTGGCTGAGCACAGCAGCGTGAGAGGGACTGCGGGAGACCAGCAACAGGCCCACCTGGCCAGCCCACAGAAATAATTCGTCAGTGTTGTTTTAAGCCACTAAGTTCTGGAGTGGCTTTTTACACAGTCGGAGACAACAAAAATTCTTTACCATTATCCAGGATAGTGAAGAATGGTTATAACCCATGACCCAGAAATTCCTCTCGTAGGTTTCCACCCCTGGGAAACGCACAAAGATGCTGATCACAGCATCCTATGTAATGAGAAACAAAGCCCTAAAAGACTATCTAAAGAATGAGTAAATAAATTATGGTGCTGTCAAGTAGTGGAATATTATACAGTAGTGAAAATGAATGAACTACAGCTACTTGTATGAATATGGATACATTTTACAGACATAATGTTGGGTGGAAAAAGCAAGTTGCAAAAGAATCTGTACTAAAAGACACAATATAGGTAAATTTTAAAAAATGCTTAAAATACTCTACATTAAAGGTCAGCAAACTCCAGCCCATAGGCCAAATGTGATCTGCTGTTCATTTTTATAAATAAAGTTTTTTGAGACATAGACAGCCATTCGTTTATGCTTTGTCTATGGCTGCTTTCATGATACAATGGCAGAGTTGAGTGGTTGAGATAGAGACTGTGTAGTCTGCTGAGACAAAAATATTTACTATGTGGCTCTTTATAGAAAAAGTTTGCTGATCTCTTCTACATAAAGAAGTGCGGGGGAATGATAAACATGAAATTTGGGGGCACAGGAATCTTTGAGGGGAAAGGAAGGCCACCTCCCTTTATTTTTTGAATTGAACGGTCAGTTCATAGGTGTCGTAGTGTTACTCTACTATGTATGTCTTTAATATTGCATAATAAATTGAGAAAAAAATACTCAATACTCTGTCCTTGTCTCTAGTTTGCTCAATTGTGTTATTTCCTGCAGCTATTTAAACAAAGTAAATAGCACTATTTGCCAAGGAGCAATGAAAAAAGTTTCCTGACAAGATTCAACAAGGTTTGTCCAGACGATGAGCAAACACGGCTTGCTCAGGCACAGGCAGATATAAAGGGAAACGGCTTTTCATCCACCTGTTATTGTTCAGTGACATGGACATTCTGTGTGCGTGTGCGTGTGCGTGTGCGTGTGTGTGTGTGTGTGTGTGTGTGTGGCAGCCTCGCTTCTACTGGGACAGATGACATTTGTTGAGCATTTCTCTTGGGGTGGGCCCTGGTGAGGAAGCCCTTCATCTAGATCAGGGTCATGGACCAAATCTGGTCCACTGCCCGTTTGTGTAAATAAAGTTTTATTGGAACGCAGATACACACATTAGTTTACATATGGTCTGGCTACTTTCATGCCACAATGGCAGAACTGAGTAGTTGTGATAAAGATCATATGGATCACAAAGTAGAAAATATTTACGACCCGCACCTTTACAGAAGTAGTTAGCCAATCCCTGGTGTAGATGATCTCATTTAACCCCCCCAGCAATCATGAGAGGGGTAGACTTAGTATTACTCCCATTGTATGAACGTGAAAACTGAGGTTTAAGGAGGGGAGGCTGCTCCCTCAGAGTCTTGCAGCCTGCAACAGGCAAGGGCGGGATGTGAATCCGGGCAGCAGAGTTCCAGGACATGTGCTCTTATCATCTACACTGTATTATCCAGGAACAGATGCTCCAAAAGTAACTGAGACAGTAAAATAACTTTGCACCAAATTGATTTCCTTCTGATGCCATGTTTTGTCTGGGAACAGGACTAGTTTTCTCTTTTATGTGAAAAAGAATATGGCTTCATTTTTCTTGGCTCTCAGCCAAGCAGGGTAACTTATGTGTGATTGTATTCTAAGCCTTCTAGCACAGGAGGGGAAGAAAGTTAGAAAAGATGCCCACACCTGTTGGCCAAGGTCTGTCATAGGTAATCCCCCAGGATTTACAGAATGCACAGCCAGGCGTCGGAACCCCACGGGTGAGGGCTCGGGGTCCAGAGCCAGGCTACCCGGGCTTAATTCTACCTCTGCCACCAACCAGCTGGGTGACCTTGGGTAAATTATTTAACCTCTCTGAGTCTCTGTTTCTTTATCGCTCAAGGGAGGATAATGAGGTGACCTTCCTTGTAGGGTTGAGGTGGGGATTAAAGGAATTAGTGGAAATAAACCAATGTGAGTGACAGGAAGTCAACGATGGTGACGATTACTAAGCCTGGTCTGATGCCTCGACAGGACCTATCAATTCCGCCTCTAGAGTTGCTCTTGATTCTGTCTACATGTGTCTGTCCACTGCCATGGCCTCGCCCCAGGCCTCTAACACTTCCTGCTCCAGGCTTCATCTGTCTCCCAACCGGCCTTCCTGCTTCTCTTCCTGATTACATCTGAGCCAGACACACCACAGCAGCCAGTGTGATCTTTAAAACCTAGGCTTGGCACAGTGGCTCATGCCTGTCATTGCAGCACTTTGGGAAGCAGAGATAGGAGGATTGCTTGAGGCCAGAAGTTCAAGACCAGCCTGGGCAACAAAGTGAGACCCTGTCTCTACAAAAAAATAAAAAAAATTAGCCAGGGGAGGTAGTGAGTGCCTGTAGTCCCAGCTACTCATGAGGGTGAGGGAGGAGGATTGCTTGAGCCTGGGAGGTAGAGGGTGCAGTGAGCTATGATTGCACCATGGCACTCCAGCCTGGAAGACAGAGCCAGACCCTGTCTCTAAAAATAATAAAAATAAGAATAAAATTTTAAAAAACCCCACGTAAGTTGTATCCTATTACCCACTGCTTATAAACCCTCTAGTGGCTTCCAGTCTCACTTGGAACAGAACCCCAAGTCTTTCCTGGGCCTCAGAGGCCCCGCCCGCCTCACTCACCTCATCTCCCATCGTGCTCCAGCCATTGGTCTTCTCAGAACTGCCAAGTTCCTCCCCATTCCCAGGGGCTGCCCCTCTGCCTGGACGCTCTCCTGTCTATGCCTGCACATGACCCTCTCTCAGTTCTCAGCTGAATTCGTTCCTTATTTAAAGGCCTTTCCCGGCCCTAGAACCTAAAACAAGTCTCTGCTTCCTTTATGCCGTGCATGATAATTTGAAATTACACATACAGATTTAAAAATCTGGCGCCAGGTACAGCGTAGTTTCCTCCTGCCTCCTTTTCCTTTGTGAACCACCCCTTCCCCACCTTCAGATCAGTTGTTTTGGGTGAGGCTGACCTGACCCCTGGTTCTGTGGGTGGACATGTGGCCAAATATGGCCACCCACAGCACCTGTCTTCTTGGATGGATGTGGGAGTGCAGCAGAGAAATTCCTGGGACTCTGCGGGAAGTCCTAGACAGTGGGGGCTCTCTTTTTGGGGGGGCGCTGCAGCCCGAAACTGCCAGGGCTGTCTTTGCCACCACAGTGGGAGAGACTGCCTGAGCCTGAGGTCCACAGATAGGGAAGCAGAGGCTGAGTCCTGATATCATTCCTTGAGGACCTGGACCCAGGCCTGCCCGAAGCCAGTGCCCTAGGTTTTTCCAGCTACGTAGGCAATAAACTCCTGTTTCCTCCAGCTGATTAGCTTGGGTTTCTGTCACTTGCTACTAAAAGGGCTTTGGTTAAGATATCAGCTAGGAGGGGAGGGAACAGCATGACTCAAGGCCAGAGGCAAGGGCAGGTGGGCATGGACGGTGAGCCAGGTTCGCAAGTCTTCAGTTCTTAGCTGTAAGATGTGAACAGTCAAGGGTGGGAGGTCTGTTGTTTCTGCCCCGTCCCCCACCACATCCATTTCTCCTTCTCCCAATACGACCACTCTGTTTTCCTTTAAGAACACCACCCCTCCTGCATAGACAATCCACAGGCTTCAGCTTCCTCATCTCCATCACCCTGTTCTCCTTGCCTTGCTATAAGCATCGGCACATGGCCCAATTTGGGCCAATGAGGGCCAATATGGGATTCTGTTGGAACTTCTGGGAAAGATGAGCTCTCCTTCCACTAGGCATTTGGAGCTAAAAGGATGCAAACCTTGAGTGGACAGGCACCATCTTTGCTGTCATGCAGGGAGAACTTGCTGGGAGCATCTGAGGATGGAAAGAGACTTACTCCTCGTGATGACACTTTAGCACCTAGATCCAGCCATACCTGATGAGGGTTGTATCCACAGATCTCTCAGTATGCAAATCATTCAGTTCCGATTTTCCCTAAACCAGCTTAGGTTCAACTTCCAATTCTTGCCATCAAAAAGGGTCTTCATATTATAGTCTATAGAATTTGAACCATATTTAAAGTGTTACTCTTTTCCCTTTATCTCTAATCCAGAATCAGGTTGGTTGTGTTTATCAATCCACATTTAGCTGAGACAATAGTGCAGAACAAAGACCATGATTTGGGGACCGGAGGAGGAGAGTAAGGACTTGTTTGCTACTCACTGTAGGAAGGGATTCCATAGGCTTGTGCTGGAGGTGGGTAAGCTGTATAGGGGGTAGCCTGCTGGATCCCCGCACTGTACTGCGTCTGGCCGTAGGCTGCCATGGCTGTGGAAGGCTGGCTGGGGAGGACACGTGGGCAAGATCTGTGTGGAAAGAGAGAAGATTAAATCTCCAAGCCCAGTCTGGCACCCCTTCTTCCTTATCTTGATATCAACACCCCCATTTTTCTTTGGGGTTCTGCTCTTTCCAGAGCAGAGGCAACGTACATGTTCACCAAATTCCATTTCATTTTCCTCTTCCAGGGAAGCAGGAAGATTACATTTTCTGTCTCCTGTACAGTCAGATTCAGCTGTGTGACTGGGTTCAGCCCCATAGAATGTAAATAGATATGCTGTAAGCCACTCGCAGGCCTGGCCAATGAACACATCCCCTGCAACCCTCCTGTCCTTTCTCCTCTTTTGACAGTAACTGTGGAGGGCACAGGTTAAGATGGCAGAGCCATAATATGGAAACACTCTGGATCCCTGAGTCAGCTTGTGGAGGAGAGAGAGCTGCCCTGGAGGGTTTCACCCCATCCACATTGGACTTCATGTAAGAAACAAACCTTTGTTGTGTGAAGCCACTGAGATGTCGAGGTTTACTGATTACTGTAGCATAGCCTATCCTACCCCGATTGTCCTAATTTAGATACCTTCTCAATTGACTGCAGCTTTAACAGGGCTGTCAATCAAAATGTCTTGCTCTTAGCTAAGGGGTGGGGACATGATGCAAGATCCTCCAATCAGACTCTGTCTTAGGAATTTAAATCCTCCATATTGCTTGAATGCTGAATCTGTCCTATTCTTAATCTCTCTCAAGGCCTGATTATTTCATTTATGTTTTGAGCTACTCCAGATATTCCCCCAAAAGTTCTTTTAGACTTATATCAGCCAGAGTTGATTTCTGTTGCTTGCAATCAAAGACCACAAATGGGTTCTCTACTCCACGGAGAACAACAGGTTCTATAATGGGCTAGGATGTACAGGGTTCCCTACTTAAGATATTTGTACTGTGGGTGCTGCCAAGCACTGTGTTTTTTACTAAGGGTTGGGAATTATGTCACATGCCACTGGTATGTACATTATATCTCACGGATGCTCTTATGAAATCCCTGGGGTGGAGGCTCTTATCTCTCCTGGTTTAGAGATGAGGAAACCAAAGCTCAGAGAGCTGAAAACACAGCTACAAAGTGGTAAATATAGAGCTTAAACGAAGGAGTCTGACTGCAGAGCCCATGCTTGGAACCATGAATCTGCTATTTCTCATAGGACTGGGATTCATCCAGCCCTGCAGATAGCAATAAATAAAGTCCAGGTGAGTTGTTCAAACACAAAGGCAGCAAAATGGTGGCCTAGGGGCCACATCCAGTCCACAGATCCGTGGATATAACTTCTTTGGCCACTGAAGTTATTTTTTTTTCCTAATTTGAAATTGTTGCTAATATTTGAAAACCAGGTTACACGCACACATACACACACACAGGCACACACACGCAGGCATGCACACACACACGCTCGCTTTGTCTCCCTTCTCTTGAAAACCAGGTGCTTCAGCATACCTGGGTCTGCACTCCTGTGTGGTGCTATCAATAAGCTGGATTTGAGCAGCAGCCACTTCTTGAGACCGAATCACACCCTGTCTGCAACAATCCCTACAAGGGCCACTTCCCTTAGCGGTAAAGGTAGTCAATTCTCATGCCTACGTGCCAGGCACTGTCCTAGTTACTTCATGTGAATTGGCTCATTTAAGCTCCACCACAACTGTGACAAGTCTTGGAGGTAATTTCTGTTTCTATCCCCATTTTACAGGTAAGAAGACAGAGGCAGAAAGGTGAATAACACGTCACAAGCACACGGCTGATACAGAATTTGAACCCTGGCTCCAGAGGCCACACCCTTAACCCCTCCGCTCTGCCATCCTCCCCCAGACACCACAACTATCATGCGTCTAACTATCATAACCGGGTTAAGCGTACAGGTAAATGTTGATGAGATTCCCCAATCTGTGTCTGATTCCATTTTGGTTATGTGACATCACTTTCATTAAAGCCTGTTTGCTTCCAGAGTTCCTCCTCCACCTGAGGCCTCATAGCAGGTGAATGCAAAAGTTTATGGAATTATAAACAGATGTCCCTTATCCCCGTCTTTCTTTTTGACTACTGCCATGATAAAGGGTTATTTGGGGGAACCTGTTGCAAAATGCATAAGAAACTCATTTGAGCTGGAGATGTCAGCCCCAGTCCTGAAAGGCGTCTCATTCATCAATATTTCGGCTCTCTGGGGCACTGAGAAGCATGCAACCTGCAGAGCAGACAGCCTTATTTGAAAATGTTCCCAATTCACACCCTTCCTTAGAAGAGAAATAGAAGCTGGAGACCCAAGCCGATCAACTCCTGCTTGCCATCAAAACCCATTCAAGTGGCTCAGATTAAACAGGGGCTCAAGTTAAAACCCAGAGGAAGGATGGTGGAGCTTTCTAACTCTGAGGCCTTAAAAAAGTTAGGTAGATTTAACAGTCCTCGGTTGCTACTAATACTCCCCAAAACATCTTCTGGAGGGAAAGGAAGGCAAAGAAAATGCCTTCCTTATCAACAGCTGCTCCAATGTTGGAGAAGAAGGATGATTTCCAGATGCTGAGGAGCTCACCACCTGGCCTGAGGGGTACCCAGGGCATGGCATGCAGCAGCGGGCTCAGGATGGCTGCTCCCAAGGGCAGCACCCAAAGGGCTCTGGGCAAGGCCATCCCAGCACTGAGCTCCCACTGCCCCAGTGTGTGCCTGTGGTGGAGCATTTACGGCACCAGGTTGAGATCTCTGATTTCCTGGTTTATCTCTCCCACTAGACTAGCTCTCCAGGGACAGAGACTGCATCTCATCCATCTCCGAGTTGCCAGGGCTCATGTGGGGTTAGGTACTGAGGAGTGATATGTGAGTGGTAGAGGAGGAAGAAAGCATGCATGCACGCGTATGTTCATTCAGCACTATTTACAACAGCTAAGACGTGGAATCATCCCAAATGCCCATCAATGACAGACTGGATAAAGAAAATGTGGTACATGTACACCACATGCAGCCATTTAAAAGGACATATGCAGCCATTTAAGAGGAACAAGATCATGTCCTTTGCAGGGATACAGATGAAGCTGGAAACCCTTATCCTCAGCAAACTAACACAGGAACAGAAAACCAAACACTGCATGTTCTCACTTATAAGTGGGAGCTGAACAATGAAAACACATGGACACAGGGAGGGGTACAAACACACACTGTGGCCTGTTGGGGGAGGGCAGGGGACAGGGAGCGCATCACGAAGAATAGCTAATGCATGCGAGTTTAATACCTAGGTGATAGGTTGACAGGTGCAGCAAATCACCATGGCACATGTTTACCTATGTAACAAACCTGCATGTTCTGCATGTGTATACTGGAACTTAAAATAAAATAAAGAAATGATGAAAGCAGGAAGGGGAAAAAGGAGAGAGAGGTGGAGAGAAAAGGATGAGGGACAAAAGGGGAATGAAGAGAGGAAGGGAAAGAGAAAAAGGGAGAGAGAAATAAGGATAGAAAGAAGGGAGCCTGTAATCCCAGCTACTTGTGAGGCCGAGGCAGAATTGCTTGAACCCGGTAGGCAGAGGTTGCAGTGAGCCGAGATTGTGCCACTGCACTCCAGCCTGGATGACAGAGCAAGACTCTGTGTTGGGGTTGGGGGAAGGAAAGAAGGGAGGTTGAAAAGAAGGGAAAGGAAAGGAATGAGGAAAGGAGAGAGAAAGACGGGGCGGGGGGAAAGGAAGGAAGAAATTGAGAAATTTCCTATGCATGGGAAAGGAGAGGAAGGGGAGAAAGAAAAGAATTTTTAAAAAAGAATGAAGAGAAGAAAGAAGAAAATAATAGCTAAGACTCTGAGGACACTCTGCTCCAGGCCCCATTCTAAGTGTGTTTTACCTGCTTTTGCTGTTTCGTGGGGGCAGGCAGCACGACTGTCCCCCTCTCCCAGATGGGACGGCTGAGGCCCAGGGAGGTGGAGTGACTTGCTCAAGCTCACTCAGCTAGGAAGTGCTGCGGCTGGGATTCCTATTCAGGGAATCTGGCTCCAGGGCCCTTTCTCTCAACCTCTACCTTCCAAGAGAGAAGAAAAGGAGGGTGTGTGAGCAGGAGACAAGTGAATGGCACTCACCTGGAGAAGAGCTGGGACACTCTCAGGGGGGCTGATCTGGTGATGCCTGGAGGAGAAAAAGAAAAATTGGAAGGGTTTTAGCGACTAGGGTGATGTTCTGCAGAGGTGGTGAGTTCAGACACCACTTAAGCAGGAGCAGACTTGGAGGGGTGCTGCCCGCAGCTTTCTCCACCACAGATGCTTATCTGAGGTGCCACATCTCAGCACTCTTCTTCTTGAGGAGTTCAGAACCCTTTCTAGGTGCGCTTTGTCTCTGGGCAGTTAAGGAAAAATGACATATAAAGAATCCATAGCATCTTGAAACGCCAGAGTAGGGTCCATTTCTCCATCTATGTACAGATGGAGAAACTGAGACAGAAGGAACGTGCTTGGGCCAGGTCACATGACTAGGCAGCAGCACAGCTGGGAAGTGGAACAAGCCGGTGCCATTTCCACTCCTGGATGGAAAACCGCTCCCTTCCCTCCTCAAAAGCAACCCCCCAGAACCCCAGCATGGCAGTCATCGGTTGGCTTTGCTCATCCAACATCCATTTCACTTCTTCTAATGACATCGCTTTGATGTTCCTCCCCTGCCTCCTCACTTCCAGTCCATGGGGTGCAGGTGCAGCTGGCCCCAACACTTTAGGGGAAGGAACCTCTTGGATCATCTCCTGAGCTCCACCTAGGGTGGTGGAGCAGAGAGATGGATGAGACCTGGGCTCCTGATGCAAGTACCTTACACCCAATCCCTCGGCATGCAATGTCCAATCATCGATGGGAGGCAACATGCAGGGGGTGATGAAAAGGTGACAGAGTTAAGCTGGGAGAGACATTTGCCAGAGGATAATTTCACCTAGGGACAGTGCACTGGGAAGTACTTTTGTGCTCCATCATCTTGAACAATGCAACTCAATGTCCTCACTGCAGAGTCCTGGACAAATTCTAGATAATGTGTGTACTGATGGCAACAGCGTCAACCTGCCAATGCCCACTCCCTGTTCTGTAGGGCAGCGGCCGTGTCATCATCGCACCCTAAGGCTGTGGCGCTCCGAGCCTGTCTCAGCCTCTGTGCTGGAGGCTCAGGAGACCAAAGTGCACTTCCAACTCTGCCACTTCCTAGTTATGAGACTTCAGGCAGGTTGCCTCGATCTCTGGGCCTCAGAGCTCCCCCCTCTGCAATGGGGATGAAAATACTTACCTTGCAAGGACAGGAGAGGATGAAATGAGATGATGCTGATAGCTATCATTTACCCAGGGCTTTTTACGTGCCAAGCTCTCTTCTAAATTCTTTACCTGGATTAATTATTTTAATTCTCATAACCACCCTATGAGAAAGATTCTATTCTCATCCTCCGATGAACAGCTGTAGGCACAGAGAGCTTAAGTAACTCACCCAAGGCCACACAGGAAGTATAGCGTGGATCTGTGACCTGAACCCAGGTGGTCTGGCTCTAGAGTCTGTCTTCTCAACCATGACACTACAGCTGACAATGACAGTCACTGTCATAAGAGCAACTGGCATTCACTTAGAGGTTGACTATGTGCCAGGCCCTTGTTAACTGCGTATAGACAGGTTCTCACTGAGTCTTCACAACAGTGCTCTGAGCATGCAACGCTATTAACCCCGTTGTACAGATGAAGAAATCGGGGCTCCGAAGGTCAAGTGCCTTGTTCAAGTCACACAGCCATGGGCAAGGGAACTGGGACTTGAACCCAAAAGCTGTGTGACTCCAAGGTCAACACTCTTAATTCCCTCCCTCTGGCTGAGCGAAATTCTGTTCAAGTCCCAAACCACTGGGGTTGGGGCAGGGGTGGTGGTCTTGAAGTTCATTTAGAGACTCATAACTGGAATTAAGAAAAGGAGAAGTGCCTATTTTATGATATACGATGGCAGCATGTATCGCCCATAGTAAGAAGGAATTGTGTAACACTTTTGTTGCAGGGACAGGTGTGAGAATGTGTTGTGTGTGCATGTGTGTGAGTTCAACATATGTATCACATTCCAAGAAAAGGTTAGAACAGCAGCAGCCGAACGTCAAGGAAAGTCCCTGGCACACAGTAGGCGCTCACTCAATGCTGATTTCCCTACCCTGGGTTTGCTCCTAGGCGGGGTGTCCTGTACCCCATCATCCCTTCTTCCTCCTCCCGCAGGGTTCAAGAATGAACTATCTCATTCTGAAGCAGCCACAGTCTCATTCCTGGTAAAAGCCCATGACTTGAGTGCATTTAGTACTGCGTAAGTTACTGAATTAAACATTTTGAATGTTTTCTTTCATAAATATATAAATATTCATAAAAATCTAAATCTATGGGAACAACATTCCTATGGGCTCGAATTAACTCGGCATTCCATAAATTGGAGGCAAGCGTCTTTTCTGCCAGTCTCCATGGCATGATTTGCATGTTTGCCTCGCCCAGCTCCTTTTCAAGCTTCCACCCACTTCCTCTGAATTGTTGAGCAACCTGCCTTCCCCAGGCAGACAGGTTCCCCTCCCCCACTACGCAGACCTGTAATACTCTCCCTTTCCCACCCCAGCAACCTCAGGAAGACTGTGAAAGCGAGAAACAGGCATTTGGAAGTGCAAAGAGATTTTCCTCTGGCAATTGTGTGATTTTTGAAAAACACAGGCTTTTTTCCGGTTGTCTGCTGGTATCAATCACATTTAACCTTTTCATGCCAGGACACCCGGGGGAATTGAGAAACTGGAGAGTGAGTGCTCCATGTGGAATGATCTTCTTCTTCCCTTTCTGCTTCCTTTCTCCATGGCTAGGGTGGTGTGGACTTCATTGGTCATCTTTATCATTAATACACATGACAAGGCAGGGCTCTCTAGGCTCCTTCCCTGCTTTGGGAGCCTTGGACGGGACAGTGTCAAGGGTGGAGATTCTTTTCTTTGGCACAGAGGTGGGCAGGGACTGCCCAGGAGCAGAGAATGCCTTTTTTCTTCTTGTGCACTTGCTGGTGGTCCAGAGCTCTTAGTCCTCAGAGGTCACGTGGACCAGGAAGTCCACCCTGCAGGTGTTGTAGCCAAACGTCATCACAGTACCAGGAAGTAGGCTTGACCAACTGGTGGTTGTGGGCAACGCCAGCCCCGGTGCGACAGGCGGAGGAGTGGGCATCACTGTCACAGCTGCAAGCCACAACGTGGTCTTCAGTGTAGCCCAGAATTCCTTTCAATGACCCCCAGGTGCCTGCATCACCATTTTCTTGATGTCCCTGTGCTCAATAGCTTTTTCTAGATGGCAGGTCAGATCCTGGACAGACACACTGAGGGTGGGGACACAGGAGGCTGTGTCAGAAAGCTTCCCATTCAGCTCATGAATGACCTTGCCACAGCCTTGGCAGTGCCACTGAATACACTCTGAGCAGTCTCATGGCCATCGCACCACAGCTTGCCAGAGGGGCAGAGAGGGCACAGGCAGTGGTCATGAGTACCTTTATGATGCCATGGTTGTCATAGATCCTTTTGGGGGGACAAGCAGATGGCTTGCTGGAAATCTAGAGGGAGTAGGTCACCCCCATCTCGAACACAGGCCATCAGCACAAGGGACAGAGATGATGCCCCTTTGATGTCACTCTTCAGGTGAGCCCCAAGCATCTCTAGGGTGATGAAGGCAACTTCTTCAGTGGCAGCAATGCCCCCTTTGGAATGTGGTGCCTGGCAGATGGAGATGGACTTCCCACTGATCATAGCTTTCTGCTCTCAACCTTGTTGGTGCCATTGAACTTGCCATGATGGATTCATATTGGACCATGTAGGCTATGAGGTCAAGGTCAATGGAGGAGTCATTGATGGCAACTTTGATCCACTTTGCTGGTAGTGAAAGCAGCTCTAATGACCTGGTGCCCAACAGAACCAAATCTGTTTTACTCTGAGCTTTGCCCCTTCTTCATCCTCCCCCAGGGCTTGAGAATGGACCCACAGGATGAAGGGGCTGTGGCTGATGCATAATGGGCTAGCTGGCTGTCAAGTAGGGAGGACAGAGTGCCTCCTCTATTTCCTTCTGAATTTTAAACTCTAAGCCTCCTCTTCTTCCCAAGCTTCCTCGGGGTGAGGAGAGAGGGATCAGCTGAGCAGATGGCCACAGCCTCTGGGCTGAGCTCATTCATTCATTCATTCAGTGCCAGACATGAGTTCAGAACTGGGTTACAATAGTGAGTGTAATCCCCAGTGTTGGAGGAGGGGCCTGGTGGGAGAGGACTGAATCATGGGGATGGATTTTCCCGTAGCTTCATGTTCTCATGATAGTGAGTGAGTTCTATCATGTTCTCATGATAGTGAGTTCTCACAAAATCTGGTTAAGTGTGTGGCACCTGCCACCCCCCTGTCTTCCTCCTGCTCCAGCCATGGAAGATGAGCCTGCTTCCCCTTCACCTTCCACTATGATTGTAAGTTTCCTGAGGCCGGAACTGTAAGCCAGTTAAAAGTCTTTTCTTTATAAATCACCCAGTTTCAGGTATTTCTTTATGGCAGTGCAAGAATGGACTAATACTGTGAGCCAAGGCAGTCAGGGTCCCTGTCTTTATGGAGCTGAAGCCTCCTGTCTAGTGAGTGAGATGGATGACAAACAAATAATCACACAAATGAGTACTTAACTGCAATTATAACAAGGTGCAAAGGAAGCAATGGACATTTGAGACCAGCGCACCTGGAACCAGGATTCACCTGGGGATCTTATTAAAACACAGGCTCTGATTGTTGGTCAAGGAAGCCTCCAGGTGATGCTGATGCTGCAGGTTCACAGACCACATTTTGAGGAGAGTTTAGACCACTGGCTAATACAAAATTACACATCACTAAGCATTATCACAATTTGGGGTTCATTAAAAGAAATCTCCATTTCAGAAGACACAAACTCAAGTGCGTATTGGGGCCACGAAGACAATATAAATGTGCAAAGCAAAAGATCCAGTTTTAAGAGAGGAAATTAAAGCTTCAGTCTGTGTGTACTGAGTGCACACTATGTGCAATTGTGTATGTGAGTGACTGTGTGGAGCAACTTACCCGAGGACACACATTCATTCATGCAGTCAACAAATGTTTATCATGCACCTACTATGGGCCAAATCTACAACCCATTCTCATAATTTGTTGATGTTCTTTCCAAAGAAAACACATAGGCTTAAGGGGTCAGATCCAAATTTAAATCCTGGCTGTGCTGCAATACGGCCATGAGACCTTGTGCCCTTCACCTCTTCCCTCTGAGTCTCAGTTTTCTCATCTGCAAATTGGGGCAGTATCTTGCACATATGCAGATGGGACAGGTACCTGGCAAATGGTTAAGTGCTGAGCACAGAGGAGCTATTATTAGCTTCAGCTCTCCTGGGGGCCCTTGGTTAAGCCACTTAAATCCATGAGCCCAATTTGAATGTTCACACTTTTTTCACCTCTCACTGGGAGGATTAAGAAGCTAATGATTCTGAAAGCAGCAACCGCTGTTATGTTGCCTAATTGGACCCCAGGGGCCGGCGTCTAAGGGATCCCCCAGAGAGATGAGACAATCTGTGGTGCCAGCGAGATGTCCTGAGGCGGGTCTCTGCTATGAAGGTATATGTCTGTAAACTGTATCAGTTCATCTTCCTCGTGTGGGTGATTTAAATCACTCCCATACTAGGACAGGAACAGCTGGAAAGACACCACGCTAGGCGTCCAGAAGTGTGTGCCCCAATTCTGACTCTCACTGAGAGGCTCTGTGACCATGAGCAAGCCCTTTGTCTCTTGTGGGAGGTGCCACTGAGGACAGAAAGGAATGAGGCGGCAAGTCCTAGAGTGCGATGGTTTTCGGGAGTCTATAAATACTCCCTCTTTGACTGAAAACATTGCAAATTAATTTTATGCACATTAGAATCACAACAAGACCATCAAAGTCATAACTCTTCATTTCTGGAACTGGTTTAAGTCATCCTTTTAAAATGAATTTATTTCAAAGGAGTTGTTCTAAAGAAACAACAGGCTGGGCACCGTGGCTCACGCCTGTAATCCCAGCACTTTGGGAGGCCGAGGCGGGTGGATCATCTGAGGTCAGGAGACCAGCCTGGTCAACATGGTGAAACCCCGCCTCTACTAAAAATACAAAAATTAGCAGGGTGTGGTGGTGCGCACTTGTAATCCCAGCTACTCGGGAGGCTGAGGCAGGAGAATTGCTTGAACCTGGGAGGCAGAGGTTGCAGTGAGCCGAGATCGCGCCACTGCACTCAAGCCTGGGAGGCAAGAGTAAAACTCAGTCTCAAAAAAAAAAAAAAGAACAAATTAGTACCAAGTGGCCGTAGAGGTGGTCTGAATACAGGACAGAAAGTGGTTCGAGACTGTGACATTTGTGAGCTACTGCCATCAATGGAAGTTCTTTACCTGTGGAGGCTACGATGGGATTAATGCACCCTTTGCCCCCACAAAACGGGATTTCTGTTCCGCACAGGTAGAGGTTGTTCTGGGTGTGAACGACTACAAAAGCCTTAAAGGTGAGAAGCATGAAGCTGACATGTGGTTCCCCAGGCCAGTACCTGGGCGAAGGTCTGGGCAGCTCAGCCTGGCTTGGATGAAATGAATCAAAACCCATCAGCTCCAGGTTGGAACCGGTGAGACTGAAACTGAAAATGAGGTCTTGTCACGCCCAGGGCAGAGGAGGTGCAGGAAGTGAGAGCAGCTCCTTGGAAACACTTAATGAGATTAGAGCATCAGTTTCTGAAAAATGCATTTGCATTTTAAAAGAAAAATTTTCCTCTATTCAGGGTAACTCCCCACCACCCCTTCCCAGAGACAGGATACAATTCAAATCCATTTTTCCCATGAATCGTAAAGAATAATAGGTAATATTTCTCAAGTGGTTCCTACAAACAAACCAGGGTTACTGTGCCAAGGACTGTATGAGCATGATCTCTCTATTCTCCACAACAACCCAGTAAGGAAATTATTATCAGTACGATGCAAATGTAGAAAATGAGGCAGGGGGAAGTGAAGGAAACTTTACTAAGGATTCAGAGCCAATATGCCTCTAAAGTTATCTGGGCTTCCTCAGCACCACTCTGTCTTCATCCACCCACCCCTTCACTCACCCAGAAATAATTTTTAAGGATCTACCATGAGCCAGGCACTAAGTTGCATGCTAAACAGGAATAGAAATTTACATATGTATATGTATATATGTTTGTATTAATATATGTAAAGTTTTTTGAGCACACTGCTGCCTCAGGGCCTTTGCACTTGCTGTCTTCTCTGTGCATAAGGCTCTTGTTCTGTGTAGCCATCTGGCACCCTCCCTTACCTCCTACAGGTCTTAACTCAAGTGTTATCTTCTCAGGGAGCTCTTTTCTAGCCACCCTAACAAAAACTGCAACCCTCCACCTCTTGCATTCCTCATCCTCCTACCCTGCTTTTTTTCCTTCACAGCACCCATCACCATGCAACGTGCTATATACTTCTTTATCGTCATTGTCAGCTTTTTGCTTTGTCAGCACCCTAGTGTGGGCTCCATGAGGATAGGGTTTTCCATGCTGTCTCCCCAGTACTTAAAACCGTGCCAGGCACATGGTTGATTAAACATTTGTTCAATAAATGAACGAACAAATGAAGGAAGGAAGGGGTAGTTCCTTTCATTAGGAAAGACCTCTCTGATGAGAACTGAGGGAGGGCTGGTCCTGCAGAGCCTGGGTGAAGACTGGTCCAGACAGAGGAAACAGCAGGTGCAAAGGTCCAGGGCGCAGAATCATGCTTCTCAGTTAACGCAAAGGAAAAGGGGCCAGGGGCTGGGCCCAAGGAGCAAAGGTGATAGGGAGGGAGATGAGTTTGGGAGGCTTCCAGGGATAGACAAGTAGGGCCTGGTGGCCAAGGATAAGGAATTCAGATCTTATTCTATACTTTTTAAGTTAAAACTTAGTGTGCTTAAAAAGCATAGAATAAGTTTTAACTTAATATAAACCACTCCCTGTTTTAACTTATTTCATCCTCACATTGAGTCTGTGAGGTCGGTGGAATAATTACTCTCATTAAACAGATGGGGCAAATGGGTCTCAAGGAGGTTAGGCCACTAGCCAGGGTCCCACGGCCGGTAAGAAGCAGAGGTGAGAATGCAACGGAAGCCACTGGGGAGTTTCTTGGCTCCCTCCAGAATCCCCCTGAATGCGGGTCCTGTGACTCATGACTCTCTGGGGTCCTCCTTTGAGTAGGATCTTTGAAGCCACCTAGTAAAGACTCTGTAATAGAAGGAATGGCCCAGGACGAGGGAGAACAGGAGGCCAGGCAGCGGGAGAGGCATAATCCGGCACTTGGGGGTCACGCTCCAGGGTGGAATGTTCCCTGCAGAGTCTCTGGAGCTCACCACCTGCCCCATGAGAAAGAAAGTGTGTGTGTGTAACCTGACCTCCCTGGCGCTACCTGCTCTGAATTTGGGAGCAACCTCTCTCTGCCCCATCGCTTCCACCCTCAAAGCCTTCACCATGGCAGCCAGCTTGTTCCAGGGCAGTAGAAAGGACACTGACAGCTCCAGGTCACAAAAAGGAGTGTGTCTGTGGATTTCACCACTGTGCGAGAATTGAAGATCTAGGGTCTGGAGACTCTTACGGCTTGGCAGAAAGTGAGTTAGAAATGGTTTACAAGTGAGAACTCTGGAACCAGAGTGCCTGGGTTTGATTCTGGTATGACTTTAACCTGGTTACGTAACTCCTCCATGCCCCAACTTCCATGTCTGTAAAATGGGCTCATAGCCTAGTAGTTGTATAATAATTAAATGAGAAACAGTACAGAGTACTGATCAGGAGAATAAACTCTGAAGTCAGACTATGTAGGTTCAAATCTGGGCTATCTGTGCCATCTCAATCAAGCTGCTTGACCTCTCTGCATTTTGGTTTCCTCATCTGTAAAATGGGGATAATAACAGTGCCCACTTTTTAGAGTTGTGAAGATTAAATGAGTTAAATAGAGTAATGCCGGGCACATGACAAGTGCCGAGTGTTTGCTCTGACGGTGATAGAGAGGGAGGGGGAGAATGAATCTAGAGTTATGTTGCTTTGAACAGTGCCTGGCAGAAAGTAGGTGCTCATAAAAATGAAGGACAAAAGGGAGAGGCACGGATTCACCTACAGGACAGCTGCCTCTCAGCTCCTACTAGTGGCAGCCAGCAGGGAATGTGGAGGCCTAGAGTTGCTGAAGCCTTCAGACCTTTTTTTTTTTTTTTTTTTTTTTTGGAGACGGAGTCTCACTCTGTTGCCCAGGCTGGAGTGCAATGGTGCGATCTCAGCTCACTGCAACCTCCGCCTCTCAGGTTCAAGCAATTCTCCTGCCTCAGCTTCCCAAGTAGCTGCCACCATGCCCAGCTACTTTTTGTATTTTTAGTAGAGACAAGGTTTCACCATGTTGGTCAGGCTGGTGTCAAACTCCTGACCTCGTGATCTGCCTGCCTCAGCCTCCCAAAGTGCTGGGATTACAGGTGTGAGCCACTGCTCCTAGCCAGCCTTCAGCCTTTTAAGAGAAACTAGAACTCCAGATTTGTATGTGAGTGCTCCCAATTTTTACAAATTCACTTTTACTTAAAACATAGTGTAAACCAAACAAAGACAAACTCCAGGGCCAGATGTGGCTACGGGCTGCCCTGTGTGCAACCATGGTTTTGAATTTACCGTGGTTATTTGGTTCAGAGGAGAACGACGATGGAATGGTACATTTAACCATGCACCATGCCCCCAAGGTGTACCAGACACTTTACATCCCATCACCTCACTTCCTCCTTGTAATCGGCACCCTATGAAGTATGCCATTATGCCCCCATTTGACAGGTGAGAAAACTGAGGCTCAGAAAAGTTAAACGGTTTGCCTGAGATCATTTGGCTGAGAAGCAGTGGGGCTGGGATTCCCCACTCAGCAGCCTATGCCCTTTCCTGTTACTACCGGCTCTCAAATGAAGACAGTTGACTTGTGTCTCTACTTAAGTGGACTTGTGTCTCTATTTGGAAAGAAAATGATGACTGTCTTTGAACAGGGCTCAGTACATTTTCTTAAACTCTCACAGGCCCCAGGGCGGTTTACAAGAATGGTCCAAAGTGCCAGGAAGAATGAGGGTGCGCTCTTCACCATCCAGTTTTGGCATGAGAGCCCAAGCCACTTGGTGGTACTTTCATCAGTGCAGTTCCAGCTCTGTAACCAGCATGTAAGGAGAAATGTCATTGTCTTGCTGACAGCAATAATTACTCATGGGAGCCTGGGTTGGCTTCAAAGCCAATTCCTTGTGATGTTATATTCCGCTAGACACAAGTCACTTTGGTTTTCCAAGACAGTTACACAGCATTTGTGCCCCATGAGTTGGTGTCAAACAGATAGTGAAGGAAAAACAACGAGGGGGTCTCAGGACACCAGCAGCAAATCCCAAAGCCAGCCAAAGAAAGGGTTAAGCCCAATGGTTAAACATAATAGCTTAATGCCTTTTGCTAACTCCAAGCTCTACCAGGAAGGCTGACAGATCCGAAACAGAACAAACAATAGCTGGAATTGTTCTAGTGAAAACTAGTTCGACTGCATCATTTGCCAATACTTTTTTAAACAACTTTGATTCTTCTCTGCTTCCTTGACTCCAACCCGACCTGAAAGCAAGAGGCAGACGAGTTCTTGTCCTAATGTCAAACCCCTGTAAGCAAGACGCCTGCTTGGACAAGGGGATGGCAGAACAGAGTAGAGGACAGAGCTCAAAGCCGGAAGCAGACACTGCAAAACACATCCAAGGGCTGGGCCTGGGACTCACCCCAAAGTGACTATCATCTGTGGTGGTGTCAGCATTTCTTGGAATTGGAGACCAAGAAAGGAAGTTCAAGATACAAATGAGCATATTTTTATCTCTAACGATGAGACAGAATTGTCAGAGAGGCATGCCAAAGTTTTGGTTCAGAGGCAAGCATTTAAATGGCAGGGGGAGAAATTGTCCTAAGGACAGTACTTTGGAAAGGATGCGTGTCTGTCGCTTACGATATTCTCAGGGTGACCTAGGACCACCACACCTGTTGACCCAAACTCACAGCAGGAAGCCTACCTTCTCTGTCACTCAGAGTCCACACAGTGACGCCAGCACGGTGAAACTTCAGTTTCTCCAGACAAGCGCTGTTTACAGTGAGGCTGGCTGAGATCACTAGTTCTAGCATTTCCTTGTACCTGAAAGAAAACAAAGGGAAATATAATTTATTCATTAATTATGCATGCTTGCTAATGATTCCTATTTCTTTCCCTAAGAGTATAAATATTAAAGCTGATTACCTAAACCCAGCCTTCTTATAAATTCCACATGATAAAAATTCACTGAAGTTTTCATCAAAGGGAAATGAGAAATTAAAATGAAGTTCTTGCTCCCCGCTGGAGAATACACCCAGTTGATTAAAACATTCCCCTCCTTCTTGCTGTATTTTGCCATTAGAAAAATTATATTTTGGTCTCTTTTCAATGTCATATAAATGAGCCAGAGCAAACCAGGGCAACTTCCCAGCTGAGGAAGAGAGAGATAGGCAGAGAGGGAGCATTTGGATTTAGATTTCCAAAAGCCAGAGGCTTAGGGAGAACGTGGAGCTGACTGTGGTTAAGAGAGTGGGTGCGGTGGCCCACGCCTGTAATCCCAGCACTTTGGGAGGCTGAAGCAGGTGGATCACAAGGTCAAGAGATCGAGGCCATCCTGGACAACATGGTGAAACGCCGTCTCTACTAAAGGAAATAGAAAAATTAGCCGGGCATGGTGGCGTATGCCTGTAGTCCCAGCTACTCGGGAGGCTGAGGCAGGAGAATCGCTCGAATCCAGGGGGCAGAGATTGCAGTGAGTCAAGATCGTGCCACTGCACTCCAGCCTGGCGACAGAATGAGACTCCATTTCAAAACAAACAAACATGGTACTACTCGCACGGACAGAGAAAAGCTCAAAAGGCATCAGCATCATTAACAGCTCTCTCGGTGGCAATACTCCACAGTTCATCACTGTGGTCCTGACCAAGAGAGAACATACTGGCTCCTGAATTACCCATGATTTTTATAATATGCTAGGGGGGGTGGGCAGGGGGAGAGCAGGGATGAAGTCTCCTTTGGTCTTTCTCATTTTTTAATTGAAAATATTTCCAATTCTTGCACCATGTTGGTAGTCGCTCCTTCTAAATTCTGGCCGGGCGCAGTGGCTCATGCCTTCAATTCCAACACTTTGGGAGGCCGAGGTGGCAGATCACTTGAGCCCAGGAGTTTGAGACCAACCTAGGCAACATGGCGAAACCCCATCTCTACGAAAATACAAAAAAGTTAACTGGGCATCGTGGCACATGCCTGTGGTCCCAGCTACTCAAGAGGCTGAGGTAGGAGGATCACCTGAGCCAGGGGAGATGGAGGGTGCAGTGAGCTGTAATCGTGCCACTGCATTCCAGCCTCGGTGACAGAGTGAGACCCTGTCTCAAAATAAATATTAATAAATAAACTCCCACCCACTGGGTTTAGAAAATGAGGTTTCTGGTTAATGCACACACTACTATACATGGTGTAGCAATTTTCCAAGGTCTAAACTACAACCAGTAACATTTAACCCACAGTTGTCTTTAGAGAAAGGCTAAATTTATTGTGAGCACATCATTATCACAAGGTCATCCTTGGCAAGATCAGTTATTATTCGGTTAATGAAACACAATGTAGCGATCGGTGGTGTGTTGCTTATAAACTCAGATCCTGTTGTAAAAAGGTTGCAAATTCAAATCCCAGTGGGCTACCCACTACTTTGAGCAAGGTACCAAACTGCTCTCAGTCAAAAGTTTTGTCATCTGGAAAACGGTCATGGTGAAGATTAAAAAAGGTGATTCATGTAAAAAAAAAAAAAAAAAAAAAAAAAAAAAAAAAAAAAAGCACTATTTTAATAGCAACTTAAATGCTTATTCAAAATAAAGTTCAAAAATACAGCCACCCCTCAGTATCCCAGGAGCCATTCCCGCCCCCTGCCATGGACACCAAAATTGGCAGGTGCTCAAGTCCCTTATAAAAAATGGTAGAGTATTTGCACATAACCCACATACATCCTCCCACATACTCTAAATAATCTCTAGGTTACTTATAATGTCCAATGCAATGTAAACACTATGTAAACAGTTGTTATATGCACTGTTTTAAAATATATATTATTTTTATTCTTATATTTTTTTGCCCCGAACATATATATATATTAAAAAATATATATATATATTTAAAATATATATATATATATATATAAAATCTTGTTCTGTCTTCCAGGCTGGAGTATAGTGGTACAATCTGGGCTCACTGCAACCTCTGCCTCCCAGGTTCAAGTGATTCTCCTACCTCAGCCTCCCGAGTAGCTGGGATTACAGGTACACACCACCACACCCAGCTAATTTTTTTATTTTTAGCAGAGACAGGGTTTTGCCATGTTGGCCAAACTGGTCTTGAACTCCTGGCCTCAGGGGCGTGAGCCACCGTGCTCACCCCACCCCCTGAATATTTTTGATTTGTAGTTAACTGAATCCTTGGATTGGAACCAACTGTACTGTTAATGGACACAGATGCATTCCACAAAAAGAAAATTACACTCAGGAATGATCAACACTGTTTTCAAGAGAAAGGCTAACTCTGGGGGTAGGAGGGGATATAATTTTGGAAGTAACACCTGGGGGGCTTCGACTGTGTAGTGTTTTAATTCAGGGGCTGACACTACCTATGGCCCGTAAGCCAAATCCAGCCCACAACTGTTTTTGTGTGACCCGTGAGTCAGGAACGGCTTTCACATTTTTAAACGGTTGCAAAATAATCAAAAGAAGGATACTATTTCATAATATGTGAAAATGATGCGAATTTCACGTTTCAGTGTCCATAGGTAAAGTTTTATTGGAACACTGCCCTGCTCACTGGTTTACTATCCTGTCTGTGGTTACTTTCACACCACAGTGTTAAGTGGAGTAGTTTCAACAGAGACCATGTGTGGCCTGCAGAGCCGAAGGTATTTAGTATCTGGCAGCAAAACTTTGCCAACCCCTCTATCAGGTAAGCAGGATGCCGGGTACCCTATTTTTGTATGTTTTATCCATCTTTGTATGCCTGGAACACTTAATTTTTAAATAAGAAAGCCCTTATCTCAGGGCTTGCACATAGGAAATACTTTCTGTATAAGGATGTTTTGATCTGATGAGAGAATCCCACCCTGATATGGTTTGGGCTTTGTCCCCTTCAACTCTCATGTTAAAACGTGATGTGATCCCCAGTGTTGTGGCAGGAATTTGGGTCATAGGGGTGGATCCCTCATGAATGGCTTGGTGCCCTCTCCATGGTATGAGTGAGCTCTTGTTCTATTAGTTCACAGGAGAACTAGTTGTTTAAAAGAGCCGGGCATCTCTCTTGCTCCTTCTGTCACTGTGCGATGTGCCTGCTGGCCCTCCACCGTCCACTGTGAGTAACAGCTTCCCAAGGCCTCACCAGAAGCTGGGCAGATGCTGATGCCATGCGAGTACCACCTGCAGAACCGTGAGCCAAATAAACTGCTTTTTTAAAAATAAATTACTCAGTATCGGGTATTCCTTTATAGCAATGCAAAACGGGCTAACACACATACGAATCAGCTCTAGTGTTTACATGTTTATATTCTCTCTCTCTCTACTATACATATATGTGTGTATATATATGTGTATATATATACACACACACATATATACATATATGTGTATATGTGTGTATATATATGTACACACACACAGACACATACATACAATGTTTATATCAATGTTGAGTCCTAAAATGTCCCCACATATACATGCATCCTGGTACCTGTTTTTTTGTTTCTCAAACGCCACAGGCACTCCAGGATAGAGGCCTAGCTGTCTTGCTCCCTCTGATACATCAAAGCGTATCGTATGGTGCTTAGCAAATGGCAGACATTGTAGCTGTTATCTGGCTACAGGTGCCAGAAATTTGCATCTTGTCTAAACTAATTCCCTTCATTCTTTTGGGTGTGTGCAAATAATTAAAGGTTAAAAAAAATAAACAATGAGGTTAAAAAATATCACTAGTCTCCAGATATCCACATGCTATGAGAGTATTAGAAGTAGCAAATTGTTAGCCAACTGACCAAATCTGGTTAAAAACAAAGTGAATTGTTTCCCCCACTCCCTGGGGTTTAAAAATATTTGAGGTAGTTGCCAATATTTAAAAATGAGACAATTTCACATAAAAATCTAGATTTTCAGCTTTTGTTGAAACTACAAGAGTATTGCCTTATTCTTGCGTGGCAGCAGCCAACTGGCACTGAACAGTGGCTGCCCAATTAAGTCAAGGTACATGGACTCCATTTTGTCACAGTCCCCACCACTCCCTGCTCTCTTACATTTGACCCTCTTTTTCCATTTGTATTTCCTCCTGTTCCCTACAGGCATTTGCATTTGAGAGCTATGTCATATGTATTATCAGAAAAGCCTGCTAAGGAAGGAGACAGCAGTGTGACACTTCTGGCCTCAGTCATGTAACTTATTTACTTTGCTGGGTGTTGCTGTCATCCTTAAGAGCTCTTACACATCCAAAAGAGCATTTGTTGGTTTTAAGCAGAGCAGGAATGTGTTTGTGAGTCTGAACTCTGGGACAGAGTATTGTTACTAAGGCTTCTGGTGTATTCAACTTAGGTCCTTGCCTAAGGTTCTTGAAGGCCAAGCCAATGGGGAAATCATCTTTATTTCCTCCACAGCACTTGACACAGAATCTTGTTCATTCCATCATCCAATTACCAACTGTTGGAGGAAGGGAGAAAAGAAGGGGAAGAGGGAAAGAGGGACAGGGAGGGAGGAAATCTTATTTGAGCCATCACCTTCTTCCAACAAGATTTTTAAAAGTTATTCTTATTTTCCACCACACCCTAGACAATGACTCTGACATATTAAATATGTAAATGTTTCCTTATAAGTGATGCCATGTTATTTTATGTGTGGCATGTGTTTTAATTTAATGAATAATGTGCACAATATCTCATTCTGTTTAGAAGGCTTTTTATTTTCAGTCTGCAGATTTAAAAATGTGCATATTACTGGATGCATATCTAGCTTATAGTTATAAGTCTATATTGTACACCCACTCTATTGAATTTAAGCAATGCCCTGGTGGTCAACAGCTAGGTAGCCTTTATCTCTCAGCCACCTTATAAACAATGCTGCAATGAACATCTCCATTCATCTTCATTTTTTAAAATGCAGTATCTCTCCCTACATACACTATATACATACACATTCCTAAAATGTATTTATATCCAAGGTGGAGGATTTCTGTGTTATGGAGCATATGTGAACTGAACTTGAACAAGTACTAGCAGACTGTTCTTCATAATTCCTGTGCCATTCTAGATTCCATCAGAAGTACATAAGCATTCCAGTTTCACAAATTCCAGCTAACACTTGGCACTGCCCCACTTTCTACTTTTTGCCAAACTGATGCGTGGAAAGCAATATCTAATAGTTGTTTTGGTTTTCATTTCTAGGATTACTAGTGAGTTTGAGCATATATTCACATAATTGTAGGCCATATGAATGTTTGGAAATTGCCTGTTCAGATCTTTTATGCTTGCCCATTTTTCTACTGGGCTATCTTTTTTTTTTTTTTTCTCATTGATTTGCTGGAGTGTATTACAGAGTCTAGGTATTCATTGTGTTTTTTGAATGCTGTAAATTTCTTCTCTTAGTCTTTCATTTGTCTGTTTTCTTTATTTCTATTGTCTTTTGTAGAACAAAAAATCCTTACATATTTACCTAATAATTTCTTTTTGTAGGTATAAAAATCCTTTCTCTATTCTTGGGATTTCAAAATTTGTCTACATGTTAAACTATTCATTTAGAATTTTAGCTTTCATATTTAAGTCTTTAATTCATTTACAGTCTGCCTTTTTATGTGGCTTAAAGTTTAATTTTTCTCCATACTGAAGAAAACAAAAATAAGCCATTTTTCCTAATATGTATTAAACTGTACAGCTGAGTGCACCTCCCAGCTATGATGGGACAGCTTGTATTTTTAGCCAATCTCACTATCATGATCAAAAATAAAAGCTATAAAATATTGTCTTAAGGGATTGGAAGTCAACCAAGGCAAGTCCTGAGGGACCAAGATCCCAGAGAGATGAAAAACAGACTAAGTTTGACCTCTATCAAGTTTCCCCTCAAGACATTTGCCAATTTACAATCAAAGAATTAAAAAGCAACAGCTTAGAGTTTTTCAGTCTTGTGGAGCTGGGGAGACAAAAACTGGAGTTCAGGATTACTAAAGTAGTTAGGACACAGGAGCAAAGATTGTAGAAATATGAGAACCACAGAGGTATGAGTCTGATATTGTCGAGTTATTAGCCTTGAGGTATTTGCTGATACCCAGGCTGGGGGTGGTGAGAGGCAGAGAAACCAAGCAAAAAGGGGTAGCTATGAAGGCAAGAAATTAAGCAGAGCTTTTTTGCAGTTGCCTAATTACAGGAGGGCAAAAAATGATATTCACCCTCAATAAGGATGAGGAGCCTGGAGAAACACTCAAGGCTTTTAACTGGGACCCTGAAGGGTTACTTCCTTGGAGTTAGGGCAAACAAAATAGATCCTGCCTTGAGTCATCTCAATCCCATATTGGACAAACATGATTTGCCTCTACTATCATCAATAGCCAGAGGAAAAACATTTCTTTGGGGGAGATGTCATCTTCCAGAGTCTCCATAATGTTTTATGCACAATAGAAAAATTACCAAGAGACAAAACCAAATGATCAAAAACCAAGACAAAAACAAAAACAAAAACCTCACATGAGATTCGGCTATTGAAGTTGTCAAACATGGAGTCCCTAGCAACTGTGATAATAAAATTAAAAAAACTGATTTAAGATGAGAATGCTGCTAAAAACAACTAGGCTCTTTAAAAATGGAAATTACTGGTTGGGCATGGTGGCTCACATCTGTAATCCCAGCACTTTGGGAGTCCGAGGCGGGTGGATCACTTGAAGCAGGAGTTTGAGACCATCCTGGCCAACATGGTGAAACCCTATCTCTACTAAAAATAGAAAAATTAGCCAGGCATGGTGGCAGGTGCCTGTAATCTCAGCTACTCAGGAGGCTGAGGCAGGAGAATTGCTTGAACCCAGGAGGCGGAGGTTGCAGTGAGCTGAGATTGCACCACTGCACTCCAGCCTGGGTGACACGAACACAACTCCATCTAAAAAAAAAAAAAAAAAAAAAAAGGAAATTATAGAACTGAGAAATGAAATAAATAAAATTAAGAACTCGACAAATCAGTTGAACTACAGACTGGACATAGTGGATGAAAGAATTAGTGAACTGGAAGGTAAGTCAGTAAACAGATCTCAGGAATAAGGTTGAAAAACAGGTTTAAAAGAGCATAAAAGAAACATGGAACATGGTAAAAGATCTAGCACACATGTAGTAGGAGCCACAAAAGGAGAGGAGAGAGAGAGCAAGTCAGAAACAATATTTAAAGAGAAACTGACAGAAGACCTTCCCAGATGGATGACAGACATCAAGTCATGGAATCAAGAAGTTCTGTGAATCCCAAACAAGATAAATACAGAGAAAAGCATTCCTGGGCATGTGATGGTCAAACTGCACATGTGCACAACTTAATCTTAAAAGCAGTCAGAGGGGGAATAAAAGACATAATCTTTAAAGAAGGTATAATAAGACTGAGAATCAGCTTCTCAGCAGAATTGATGGAAACCAGAAAGCAATGGAATTTCATCTGCCAATGTGGAATTTTATGCCAGCAAAAAAAAAAAAAACAAAACTTCAAAATGAAGACAAAATCAAAATGAAACAAACCAAAATTAAGATAGTTTGCCATCAGTAAACCTGCACTAAAAAAGAATGTTCTGGAAGCATGAAAATTCAGCAAAGATAAAGAACAACGTAAAAGGGTAAATATGTGCAGCAGGAGGATAGATAAATATAATCAACATGTTTTAAGGACCTTGCATTTTCTTGGAAATGGTAAAAGTACTAATTTATAGTAAAGTTTTAGATATATCAAGGATGTATCCTATAATATTTAGGGTAACCACTTAAAGAATAATAATAAATGTAAACATTTCATGTACATATATTACATTAATTACAGTAAATGCAAACAGAATAAATACAACACTTGAGAGACAAAGATCACCAGACTGACTTTAAAAAACTAACTACAAGAGACCCCTTTTAAATATTACAAGAGACCCCTTTTAAATATTACAAGAGACCCCTTTTAAATAGAAAGACATACTAAGGTTCAAAGCAAGGATTCAATAATATGAATACAACACAAAAGAAAGCTGGCATTACCCCAAGTAGATTTTAAAATAAAAACCATTATTAGAGATGTACAGGGACACACAGTAATGATAAAATAATCCACCAATATATGATAATTCAAAAGTTTATTTTTTCCAAAATTAATGTGCATGAAGAAAGGGACTTGACTGATTCTAGGTCTCTGTTAGATCTAGAATCAGATCTGAAAAATCTCAAATACCTATAGCAATTAAAACACCTAGAGCAATCAAAACACATCATCCTTTGGAGGCAAATAAATGAACAGCACTAACAAAGCCAAAGCTACAGAAATATTAATCTTCACAAAGTAAACATGACCCTGACTTGAGAACCTGACAACTGTTCTTTCCTGCGGGCAGCTACAGCTACAGGCACTGGTGACTTGCAGAAGCAAACTATTAGCCACAGAGTACAGGAATGTGAACAAGCAACTCAAGGCAACTCAGTTTCCAGAGTTAGTAAAACTCTTCCAAAAATTCTAGTCATGGTTCTCATTTCCCAAGCACCTATTATATGCCAGGCAATTTTCCTGATCACATTTACAGTCTCTCTTTTAATTCTCTCCACCACGCTGGGAGATAGAAGGATCTGTCCTGTATTTTCTCCAAGGCCGACTAAACACAGATTTAAGTCTGAGCAAAGTGCAGTCACCAAGAAAATGTGAAATCGTTCCTGTTTGGTGAACTTATCCTGTTCTGCCATGAGGATCTAAGAAGAAACTTTTCAAATGTCAGCGCACTCCACCGACTGATGAATGGATAAAGAAAATGTGGTATGCATATTCAGTAGAATATTATTCAGCCATGAAAAGAATGAAATCCTGTCATTTGCAGCAACGTGGATGGAACTGGAGGTCATTATGTAAGTGAAATAAGCCAAGGACAGAAAGACAAATATGGCATGTTCTCAACCACATGTGGGAGCTAAAAAAGTAGATCTCATGACGATAGAGAGTAGATTGTGATTACTAAAGGCCAGGAAGGGTGGTGGGGAGGATGAAGAGAGGTTGATTAACGGGTACAAATATACAGTTAGAAGGAATAAGACCTAGTGTTCAATAGAACAGTAGGGTGACTATAATTAACAATAGCTTATCATCCATTCCGAATAGCTAGAATAAAGAGTAATTTGAATGATGCTAGCATAAAGAAAAGATACATATTTAAGGTGATGAAATCCCAATTATGCTGCTTTGATCTGTACACATTATATGAATGCATCAAACGATCACGTGCACCCTGAGAATCCGTCCATCTATTATATACCAATAAAAAAAAAACTAAACAAAACTGTAAAAAACTTCTCAGCACACAGTGAGTTTTTTGTCTTATGAACCACATTGTTTCATTATTGAATTGGAGGAGACCATGGAGGAGGGAGGCCAGTCTCTGGTGTTTGAGGCTGCTGAAGGTTTTAACCTGGCCCTGATTACATTGCTCAGTTTACGGATACTAGAAACAAAAACAGCTCACACTTACAGAGCATTTACTCTGAGGTTTAAATCTCTCTGCATGCACTGGCTCATTTCATCCTATGAAGTAGGTAGAGATAAGGAGACAGGTTCAGAGACTGACCTGGCCAGTTAGTGGTAGGGCCAGGATTCTCAACCAGGTGATCTGGCTCCAGATCTGTGCTCTTAACCACAGCTTGCAAATAGCTCTGGATCACAATTTCAACTCAGGGCCCATCGAGCTCTAAAGTCTACTAAGCTACCCAGTCAGAGCACCAGACCTGTTATCTGCTCCAGGGGTTCAAATCCCAGCTATGTCCTTGTCAGCGGTGTAACCTTGGGCACGTTATTTCACTTATCTGAGCCTCAGTTCTGTAAGATGCAGTAAATACTACCCTCCCCGCCAGGTTATTCTGAGGAAAATGAGTCAGAGAAGGCATTGGGTATTCAACAAAGGGCAGCCGAGATTATTTGCATTCACACAGACAAAAGCTTGAAACACACTATTCGTTTCATTCCAGGTAGACACTGGAAACTGTCATGAGGATCACCCGGAAACCACTGGTTCCTATTGTGGTTTGAGAGGCAGAGTTGAGCTCTCCTGCAATTTGAGGGGAAGGCTTCCTTCACATTCTCCCCACTCTCCCCACCTCACAATTACCTGAAATTGGAGACCAGCTTATTCTCTATGCAAGGGGAAGGAAGAGAGAACTCAGACAGCCTTCACGGAATCTGGGGGAGGAGAAAGACGTAGCTTCCCTTTCACGAAGGGAGGGAAGGGAAAGGAAGCAAAAGCATGGAATTCATTTACAAAAAAAAAAAATTCTTTCTTTGTTGCATTGTTGCAAAACCCTGATAGCCCGGCTACTTCAGAAGAGAGCCTGAAGGAGCGGGAAGAAAGGCATTCAAGCGCCCCCACCCTCTGGCCTCCTTGGCCTGCTGCTGCCTGCGGCTTGTGCCATTTGTTACCATTGTCACCACCCCTGTCCCTGGGGACTGGGAAGAAGTGGGGGAGCCTGAGAGATGACAGCTGGGGGGTGGGGGCAGGGGCAGCTTCAAAGGCTGGGAGGGATCAAAAGCAGATGGAGGGTCCCCAGCGGGTGGGCTGCTCACCTTTCCCCACCCCTGTGAGTGCACCAGCTACCTTGGCTGAGGACGGTGGCTCTGCCTGTTAGATGCAGAGGACAGATGGCCAGTCAGCCAAGGGGACTTTGGAGAGAGCCACTCCCAGCATCCTTCACGGGCTGAGAAATCAAAGCCTGCTGACTTCAATCACAGGCTTCTGAACAGACAGCAGCTGTGGCCCAAACCTGGACGTCTCTGGCAGCCTCCACCAGCCTCATTCAATTTCCATTCAAAATACCTCTGTGAATCACAAACCAGCTTGGCTTCCCCATTTCAGGGGGTAGTTGCTCACACCAAAAGCTCAGGATCACTCTTACTTCTCCCTCTCCTCCAATCCATCTCCAGGCCTTATAAAGTTCACCTCCACGGCCATCACCCAGGTCCAAGCCACCACCCTCCCTGCCCAGGAAGACCACCGCAGTCCCCCTGCCCACCTCCCTGGGGCCACCATGGCCTCCCTCCAGTTTGTTCTCCATGCAGCGAAAGACAGCATAAATGTGAACCTGCCCCCTCACCTCATCCTTGCTTATAACCTCCGACGGCTTTCCATTGCTCTTAGGATGAAGCGAAGACTTCGGAACATAGCCTTGATCTGGCTTCTCCTCACCCAATGTCTGATCCCAGCACACTGGCCTTTCTTTTGCTCCACGCTCCCTCTTGCCACAAGGCCTTTGCACATGCTGTTCCCGTTGCCTGGAACTCCCGTCCCTTCTGCTCACCCTGCAGAGGCCTCAGTTCCGGCAGGACTTCCCCAGGCCCTCCCTGAGTGAGCGATTTCCCTCCTGCAGCTTCCACAGGCCCATGGCCCTCTCTCACACACACCAGTCACTGGAACAGTTTTTACAGGTGTTTGTGAGTTATTTAATTTCCCTAGGTCTCCCCATGACTCTCAGTCCATGTGGCTTGGCTGGGACTGACCCTACTAACAGGCTCGGGCCTGGCAATTAACATCTCCCATTCCTCAGTCTATAGTGATTGGCTCCAGGATGGTGGTCACGTGAGCCACCTGGGGCCAATGGGAGGCCCACGATGAACTGCTGGAGAAGAGACGCTCTCTCCTGCTGCACACAAGTCCTGGAAGATGTCTACCTGGAGCCGTGGGCAGCCCCTTGCCTGCGAGACTGCAGACTGCCTTTGTGTTTTAATACAGGTGTATCACGCCCTAGGTGTTCAGTGTGAAAAATTAGAGTAGGAATCAGCTGTGGGTTCAGCCAGTGAAATTCAGCAGCTGTTGTCACTTCAACAACCTTGGGGAAGAACTCCACAAGCCACAAGGGTGTGATCACAAATCCCTCCTCCTGTCCACACCTCCATCCTCCTCTACCCTGTCTCCCTTAACATGGGGAAGGTGTCATTGAATAGAAGTTGTGGGACAGGGTTGCAATGCGTTGGGAACCATCTCCCCAGATAAATAATGCAAATTCAGTTTCTTTTGCAAAGGCTAGAAGGCAGATAAATGGATCAGGAACACAGGTGACACTAAAGCCATTCACTGATTCATTCATTGAGTCAGGCTGCCCATGATTTAGAATCACTGATGCTGTTTACGTAGCACACCAAAGAGCAAAGCTGCACTCCTTCACTAATTGATTTCATCTTTCTTCCCCTTCTCCTGTTCTTTAAGGGCCTTCTTAGACCCAGGGACTGTCTCAGGCATTGAGGATACAGTGTCCAACCAGACAGACAAGTTCCTGCTCTCCTGAAGTTGGCATTTCAGGTGGGATTTGCCATCCAGACTTAGTGGGAATTCCTCAATGGGTGATCCCAACTAGTCCACCTGTGCCTCCTTCTGCTGAGATAAGAATTGCATGGCCCTTTCTCTCTTAAAATAAAATTTTGGTTGCCCAAATAACATCTAAAAACATTTGTAAATACATTTTAAAATTTCAGATAAGATTAGAGTCACATTGGGGCACTACCTCCCACCAGATGTATCCACAATTAATAGGATAAATAGCTTATAAACACAAACACCCACACATTCATTAAAATATACAGTATTGTTTTTACAAATGTGTTTTGTGAATGTGTTGTTGACCGCTATTGATCATGTACATCTTGTTCCAAGATGTTTTTTCACTCTAATAATAAAATACCTTGGTGTTCATTCCATGCCATGACAGAGATCTAGCTTATTCTTTCTCATTGCTGCATGGTGTCTGCAGGTATGTCTGTGTCACAGTTCACCTGTCCAATCCTCAGGGGTCCCACGTTGTTGTTAGGATAATGAATTCCACAATGACTGGAGCAGGTCTTCTTGGGTGCACATACCTGGAGTTCTCTAGAAGTGATACCCCAAGGAAAGACTGCGGGCCCACCGGTTTAAAACCGTAAAACCCATTTGCATATCGCTCCTCAGAGTGGTGAATCCAATTTATACGCCCAGCGGAATGTCCCATGTCTTCATCCCTTGTGCTATTTTTACTCCCTGATTGGAAAGCTTTATCCAAAAATTCTCTTAGGGGCCAGGCACGGTGGCTCACGCCTGTAATCCTAGCACTTTGGGAGGCCGAGGCGGGTAGATCACGAGGTCAGGAGATCGAGACCACCCTGACTAACAAGGTGAAACCCTGTCTCTACTAAAAATACAAAAAATTAGCTGGGGGAGGTGGCGGGCGCCTGTTGTTCCAGCTACTCGGGAGGCTGAGGCAGGAGAATGGCGCGAACCCGGGAGGCGGAGCTTGCAGTGAGCCGAGATTGCGCCACTGCACTCCAGCCTGGGCAACAGAGCGAGGCTCCGTCTCAAAAAAACAAAACAAAACAAAACAAAAACTCCCTTAGGAAGACATAAACAGTTATTCTATTTTTATAGAGACAGGTCCTTGTTGTGTTACCCAGCAAACTCCTGGTGTCTACCTCCTGGGCTCAAGCAATCCTCCTGCCTCAGCCTCCCGAGTAGCTAGGACTACAGGTGTGCACCATCACACCTGGCTAGTGTTTTCATTTTTATTTTTTTGTAAAGACAGGGATCTCACTTTGTTGCCCAGGCTGGTCTCCAACTCCTGGGTTCAAGTGATCCTCCTACTTCGGCCTCCCGAGGTGCTGGGATTTACAGGCGTGAGCCACCGCACTCAGCTTACATAAGCAATTGCATACGCAATATGCCTCCGCAGCAGCCTATTCACAGCACCATCCTTCAGCCAAGCAGACTGAGTCCTAGGGAGTCTTATGACAAAGGGAAACCAGCTTAAGACCTGAATCTCAGTTCCAGACTAAACTCTCTCACCTATGTTTGATGAATTCTCATTCACATGAGCTCGGCATAGAATAAAAAATAAAAACGGCTAATGGGAAAGCTTTCACTCTACTTCTTCCTGGGTTCAAGTGATTCTCCTGACTCAGCCTCCCGAGTAGCTAGGATGGCAGGTGCCCGCCACCACGCCCAGCTAATTTTTGTATTTTCAGTAGAGATGGGGTTTCCCCATGTTGGCCAGGCTGGTCTTGAATGCCTGACTTCAGGTGATCCACCCGCCTCAGCCTCCCAAAGTGCTGGGATTACAGGCATGAGCCACCGTGCCCAGCCTGCTTCCCTCATTCTTGATCGCCTGTAAAACATGGGCCTATCATTTGGTCAATCAATCCAATTTTGCTGTCCCTGGTATTTTTAAAAACTTTTTTCATTTTATTTTATTTTATGTATTTGATTTTTTAAGAGACGAGATTTCACTGTGTTGCCCAGGCTGGTCCTGACTCCTGGGCTCCAGCAATCCTCCTGCCTTGGCCTCCCAAAGTGCTGGGATTACAGGCATCAGCCACAGTGCCTGGCCTGCTTCCCTCATCCTTGATCGCATGTAAAACAAGGGCCATTATTTGGTCAATGAATCCAATTTTGCTGTCCCTAGTATTTTTTTTTTTTTTTGAGATGCAGTCTCGCTCTGTTGCCCAGGCTGGAGTGCAGTGGCGTGATCTCCGCTCACTGCAAGCTCCGCCTCCTAGGTTCACGCCATTCTCCTGCCTCAGTCTCCCAAGTAGCTGGGACTACAGGCACCTGCCACCACGCCTGGCTAATTTTTTTGTATTTTTAGTAGAGACGGGGTTTCACTGTGTTAGCCAGGATGGTCTTGATCTCCTGACCTCGTGACCCACCCGCCTCCGCCTCCCAAAGTGCTGGGATTACAGGCATGAGCCACCGTGCCCGGCCGCTGTCCCTAGTATTGTTAAAAACTATTTTATTTTATTTTATTTTATTTTATTTTTTTATTTTATTTTATGTATTTTATTTTTTAAGGGACTGGATTTCACTATGTTGCCTAGGCTGGTCCTGAACTCCTGGGCTCCAGCAATCCTCCTGCCTTGGCCACCCAAAGTGCTGGGATTACAGGCGTGAACCACTGCGCCCAGCCAAAACTTTTTATTTTGAGATAGTTTTAGATTCACAAAAAATTGCAAAACATAGTGCAGAAAGGTCCTGAGTCCCCTTCAACCAATGTCTTCCACCCTGTGATTACATCTTACATAACCATAGTACAATGTCAAAGCCAGGAAACTGAGGTCGGTTCAGTGCGTGTGTAGCTCTGTGTCATTTTATCACATGTGCAGCTCTGTATAACCGCCGCTGCAATCTAGAGAACAATTCCATCACCGCAAAGATGTCCCCCCACCCCAGACCCCCCCGACCCAAAACCCTTAACCCCTGGCAACCACTAATCTGTTCTCCATCTCTAAAATGTCATTTCGAAAATGTTATATAAATGGAATCACGCAGTATGCAACCTCTTGATACTGGTTTTTTAGAAAAACACATGATGCAAGTCCAGATGCCTGCATTTTACGATGCGTGTTCCAATATTCTCTAGGCCCACAAGAGGCAACCTTCAAAAAGGCACCCAATGTGCAGTGACAGGCTGGGATAGGACCACACACGTTCTGGTTGATTCCTGGTTGGGTTCAGCAGGGCCCTGGAGCAAAATGTAGAACTTTATAGAATATGTCTCATGCAGAGCCATTAAAAAGAAAAAAAGAAAAGCCAAACCAAACCCACACCCCAACCCACAACCACCAAAACAAGGCACAAAGCAAAACACCAAGGACTCTTACTGTAAGGGAAGAGTCCTTCCTGCCAAGGATGGCTGGAGAACACGAAGTGCTTGAGGCCACTGGGGGAGTCCTGGAGTCCTGGAGTCCTGGTATCCTACCAAGAGGCAGGCAAGAGATCCAGGGAGGAAAGAGAATCCTCAGGTTGCAGAGGCATTTTGCTTTCAGATACCACACCAGCAACATTGTTCTTCACTGTTCCTCTTCCTTTCCTTCACCCCAACCATAGCCCATTGCAATGACCTGGACCCATGTGAAACCATTTAAACTGTGGCGAACTGTGTTCTGAGTCTACAGAGCAAGGGCCTTTTTATTGGGGGAAGGGAAACAGGCAGGAGAGAAATGTCGAAAAATGGGTAAGAGAAATTGAATATTGGAAACCAAATATGAGAATATCTTCACTTGGTCCAAATTATTATATGTGCCTCCATGAAGCTTGGACCACTATGAAAGTGAAAATAATAGTAGTTCATGTAGACTAAGCACTGTCTACGAGCCAGACATTGTTTTCAGTGCCTTTCATATTTGAGTCCCCTTAACCTTCCCAATAGCCCCTGTGAGGTTGATAGAACTTTAATCCCATTTTACTGATAAGGAAAGTGAGGACAGAAATTGAAGACATTTGCCTAAAATCAATGGTAAGTAGCAGAGATGGACTGAGAGCCCTGTGCTTTGAATGTTCCACTCTTCTGCCATCTGCCATTGACAGCAGCAGATGTCTTAAAATTAATCTCTTCTAATGACAGATCTCCTCTAATTACATCATTACCCTGAAATTGAACGAGCCATGCAGTGATTCATAAGTTTTTTTTTTTTTTTTTTTTTTGAGACGGAGTCTCACTCTGTCTTCCAGGCTGGAGTGCAGTGGCACGATCTCTGCTCAATGCAAGCTCCATCGCCTCCCAGGTTCACGCCATTCTCCTGCCTCAGCCTCCTGAGAAGCTGGGACTACAGGCGCCCACCACCACACCCAGCTAATTTTTTTGTATTTTTAGTAGAGACGGGGTTTCACTGTGTTAGCCAGGATGGTCTCGATCTCCTGACCTCGTGATCCATCCGCCTCGGCCTCCAAAGTGCTGGGATTACAGGCGTGAGCCACCGCGCCCGGCCGATTCATAAGTTTTTTAAAAAATGTTTTTATTCTTGTTTTGAGGTTGGCTTTTATTTTATACAATTTTTATGCAATTTCATATGAGTTTTATTTTTTCCTTCTCTTTTGGTCTGATGGCTTCATGGTGAAGGCTAGAAGTTTTATTTTTAATGAAAAATTTCAAACATATACAAAAGTAGACTGAACAGTGCAATGAACTGCTGTGCACCCATTACTTAGATTCAACAATGTTCACGATTTTTACCAAATGTGTCTCTTCACAGAATTTTGGTTTATTTACTTTTCTCTTTGCTGAAGTGTTTAAAACAAATTCAAACTTGAAGTCTCTTCTCTCCACCACACTTCATTTAAAAATATGGACATTTTCTATGATCACACCTAACAAAATTAACACTCATTCCTTGTGCTGTCTTGAACACAGTCCACATTCAGTCTTTCCCAACTGTCTCAACACACCCTTGTAAGCGTGGATTGTAAGATACGAGATTTAAATAAAGTCTGCACAGTAGATTTGGTTATTGTATCGCCTACATTTATTTAATCTAGAATAGCCTTCCCCTCCTTTTTATACAGACTGTAGATGTGTTGGAGAAACTAGGTTAGTTGTCTTGTAGACTATCTCACGTTCTGTATTTGTCTGTCTGCCTCTTTATGGTGTTGTTAATGCATTTCTCTTTTCATTGTATTTCCCATAAATTAGCTTGAAATGTGATTAGGTTCAGAGTAATTTGGGGGAGGGTAGCAATGTTCTGGAATTGGTGCTGGGCTCTCACCACTGCATCTCATCAGGAGTCCCAGGTGTCTCCTTTCTAGTGACACCACGAGGGCCCTCGTGTACAGGTAGCACCTCCTGCTTCCTCCATTATAACTTCCCCATTAACCTCCGATCTGATGGTTTCATCCACTAACGTTCGTGGCCTGAATCAATTCTTTCATTAGGAGTTTAGAAACTTTAAAATATTTATTTGTAAAGAAGAGAGATATTCCAGAATATTCCAATAATGTTAATACATTTGTTCAGCATTTACATTCTTGAAAGTTGCTGTCAAAATTCTTTCCTCATTGCACACTCCCAACCAGACTGTGAGGTGGGCAGAGCCGGCAGGAAATTGATAGAGTGGTGACTAAGCAGCTACCTCAGGTGCCCGGGTGACTGAGTTCAAATCCTGGCTCTGCCACTTGCAAATGGTGTGGGATCGTCCTTGACTTGTCTGCTTCAATTTTCTCACTTGCCAGATGGGGATAAAAAGGGTCCCCACCTCCTAGGGTTGCTGTGGGGATAAATGACTTCCTACTTGTGTAGTTCTGAGGGCAGAATAGGATACAGAGTAAGTGCTCTTCTCCACCCCTAGAAGTGAAGAAACTGGGAGGCCACCAAATCCAGTAAGTTTCCTCAGGTCCCACAGCTAATGACAGGCAGAGCTGGAACAAGGCGCAGATCTCATTTCACCACATGACACTGTGCCAATGGACTGTTTTCCCACATTCCATGTTTCCTAATTATTTTGAAATGATTGCAAATAATTAGGAAAACCACCTTTTGGCCGTAATGACTTGGAGTAATTAATACCCAAATGACCTAATATAACACTTAATCCAAAACCCTTCCCACCCTCCAATCTCACCTCCTGGAAGTTCTGTCCTGATAGCTTCTCCTGCAGGGACATTACCCTTTTTGCTATTATTTAAACCTAGTGAGTTGATTCCCACTTTATAGCTTTTGCACTGGCTGTTCCTTCTGCAACAAACCCTCTTCCACCTGTGGTGTTTTCTCAAATGTCACCTCTTCAGAGATTCCTTTCTTGATCATATTGTCAAACTCTTCCCACATCCCCGCAATCACCCCCTGCTTTCTATCCCACAACTGTGTTTTATTTGCCTTCTTAATTCTGATCACTATCTTAAAATATGCTGCATATTTCTCCGTTCACTTTCAGAGGCTGGGAGCTTTGTCTGTCTTGTCATTCCTGTGTCCTTAGCATCTAATAAAGTAATTGTAATCAGCACTAAACAGGCAATGAGTATCAGCAAAATGAATATTGAAAAATGACGCTGCAGCCTCATATACAAGGATCATGCACAGACCACTTATCATAACAGTTTTTATATTTAATTCTTTTTACAAAAGAAAAAATACACATGCTCGTGGTAAGAGTCAGAGCAACACATCAGGTGAAAAGATAAGTTCCCCATAGTCCCATTGATCTGTACTAATTATCATTCACGGTTTGAGTACACCGTGGTAGAGATTGTTAGGTGATTCCCCAATATTCTTTCTCTTCTCCCTTCTACGAAAAACAACTGATTCTTAGCAGGGCACTCAGCCACCCAGAATAAAGACCACATTTCCCAGGTTCCCTTGCAGTTAGGCTGTGCTCGTGTGACTAAGTACAGTCACTAGGGTGGAATCAAAAGTGATGCAAGTAACATGTAGGTTAGGTTCTTAAAGGAATGGGGTGGACCTTCCTCTTTTTCCCATTCCTATTGGATAGAATGTCATGTGATGGAGTCATCTTGGACAATGAGGAAAAGAGCAGCACCTTAAGGATGAGGAAACAAGATGAAAGGATTCTGGGCTGCTGATGACTTTGCAGAGCAGAGCTGCTGTATCATCTCAGACTCTCAGATGAGAGAGAAATAAACTCCTAGGTTATTTATGCCACTGTTATTTAAGCTCTTTGTTACACAGGGCCAAATCTACATCTGTCTGTATTTATCTACCACCCACTATCTCTTATCTCCTACCAGATCTTCTTCAGTGCATTTACTTGTGTGTGTATGTGTGTGTGTAGCAAATTTATATTATGGAGAATTCCAAAAACACTGCAAAAATACTCAGACTCATTAATGAGCTTCCCTAAACTCATTACACAGCCCCAGCACTCATGGCCAGTCCTGCCCCATTTCCACTTCATCTACTTCCCCCTGTCATAGTATTTTGAAGCAAATTCCGTAATATCATTTCATTTGTCAATATTTCCATGTAAGTCTCTCTCTAAAAAAAAGATCCTTTTTTTGAAAACATAGCCACAATATTCCTTAATATTAAGCCACAAAATTCCTTAATATCACCAAAACCAGATAATAGTTTAACAAAAACTCTGTTGTGTTTGATTTTACTTCCATTTAAAAATATACCCTGGACAGTTTTCAACATCAGTATACATGGAGCCGTCTGCTTCTTCTTCAACGTCTGCATAGTACTCCATTGAAATGATGTAGCAGAGTTTATTATTTAACCATCCCCCCACTGATGTACATCCAGGTTATTTACAGTTTGGGTTTTTTTCCCCTATTTTAATCAATGATGCAACGAACGTCTCTCTATCTCAGAAATTCTCAGCCTTGGCACTATTGAGGTTTTTGGGCTCAGTGATTCCTTGTTGTACAGGGAATTGCAGGCTGTTCAGCAGCATCCCTGGCCCCTCTACTCACCAGTTACCAGTAGCTGCCCTCTCCCCGAGTTGTAATAACTAAAAATGTCTCCAAACATTGCAAAATGTCCCCTGGGGTCAACGTCAACCCTGGTTGAGCACCTCTCCTCTATTTTTATATACATTTGAGCAGAAAACCCTAATTTCTATAGCAGCAGCCAGTAGTGAAATGGAAACAGAGAAATTTTCAAAATGGTGGCTATTTGAGAAAAAAATCAATTCACATTCGCTCTGGATTTTAGGACGTACTTTCACCGCGCTTCAATCGCGCTTAACTATGGAAATCTGAGAACTGATTCTTCACCAAGAACTGCAGTCGGTGTCTGCGAATGCAGCATATAAATCAAAGAGCCTTTGAGTTGATCTATTTTTTAACATTATGCCTCAGGTCAGAGGATCCGACGAAGAACATGAGATGCATTTTATAAAAGTAGCCTTAGAGATGGGAACATCATAAGTTTTATGGTCGAGCACACTTTTAATTATAGGATTATGTTTCAGGGAACATGTGTGACCTCTGCATGCCCCTTCACCCCCCTACATTTAATAGTAAATTGTATTACAATGATGTTTGTACACAAATGGAGGAGGGACTTCAGATTCTAAGTAAAGCCTAAACTCAACAGCCTGAAGCACATTCCCTTGGCCAGGTTTAACATCCAGCCAGAACCTGCTACAAAAAATTAAATGAACCACCAGAGAGTGCACTGTGGGGCTGAACCAAGCCAAGGGAATTAACTACCGAAATAGATTTGAGGCTCCTGAGTTGGCTTAGTTCAGCTTTAGCTTACAGTGCTGAAGTCTGAGATTTCTTGGGTAGTAAAACCAAAGCCATAGTAAAAACAAATAAAAAACAACAACAACAACAAACACACAGGTAAACAAACAAACAAAGAAGAGGAGAAACAAAGACAGAAGAAGACAGGGAAGAATGAAAGAAACAAGAGAAATCTATAAAAAAAAGTTATACAGCTAATCAAAGAGATTTAAGTCACTTATTCAGTCAACAAATACTACAGAGAACCTACTGTGTACCAGCATTGATTTAATTCCTGGCAATCGGCCGGGCACGGTGGTTCATGCCTGTAATCCCAGCACTTTGGGAGGCTGAGGCAGGAGAATGGTTTGAGCCTGGGACTGTGCCACTGCACTCCAGCCTGGGCGACTGAGTGGGACTCTGTCTCAAAAAAAAAAAAAAAAAAAAAAAAAATCCTGGCAATCCAGTGGTGGAGGAAGACAGGTGGAGCCTCTGACTCCCAGAGCTAACACCCTGGTAGATTTTACCTTGGATTAAGGAATTCATTTTTGCTGGTAAAAAAAAAAAAAAAAAAAAAAAAAAAAAATTCCCAGCTAGCAGTTCCTGTTAGCTGAAAACAGACAAGAAAGAGCCGTGTAGGTCAAATCATCACACCGACCAAGTGCTCATGCACTCAGCACCGTTAGCTGCTTTCCATACATTGGTTGATTTAATCCTTAAAATAACCCATGAGGTAAGTAATACCGTCCCCTCATTTTACAGAAGAGGAAACAGAGGTTCAGAAACGTTAACCTGAACAAGGACACAGAGCTACCCAGGTGACTGGCAGGAAAATATCTTTTAGCGAAGAGGTTCTTAGTGGGGTTGGGTGGGGGCGTGGGGAATGGGGGGCGCGATTTTGCTGCCCAGAGGACACCTGGCAATGTCTGGATATATTTCTGGTTATCACTAATGGGGAGGGTGCTATTGGCACCCGGTGGGTAGAAGTCAGGAGTGCTGCTAAAAATCCCATAACACACAGGACAGCCTCACAACAATTATCCAACCCAAAATGTCAAAAGTGCTGAGGATGAGAAACCTGTTTTAGAGGAATGATGTTCCGGGAGGTGGTGAAGGGGAGGGGAATGAGCTTTCCAAACCAACGTGTTTAAACAAGGAGGGGCAGTAGAGGGTGGCAGTTAAAAGATACAGCCGCAACCCTTGGGCGTGAGTCCCGGCTCATCTGTACAATGGGGATAAGAAAGACGCCAACCTCAGAGAGTTGCTGTGAGGATGAAGTGAGAGGAAGGGCCTTGAAGAACACCTGGAGCACAGTAAGTGCCAGGTAAATGTTTGCCATTCTTGGGTTCATCTCACATAAGGCACGTCACAGTAAAATGTGCAGACATGCATGATCACAATTGCTAAGATGTCCAGTGGTGGTGGTTCAGGTGGGTTAACAATATCAGGGTCCTAGATGGGCACCTTTGCCTGTCTCTTGGCCTTCCCCTAGGGTCACAGGACATCAGAAGCCACATTTTTAAGAAACACAACTGACATGGCCCTACTCTGAGCAGGAAGGGAGAAAGTGGGAAAAGAGGCTCCACTCATGTGCCCCCTTCATTTTATCTCAGAGGAACATCTCCACCAGCATCTTCCAGCAGCCATCCCCCATATCTCATGCAGACCAATCACAAGGGGCTTGGTCTAACCACCCTTCATCTCCTTAGGCGAAGCCCATGGTCAGCCAGACAAGATCGAGCTTCTGTTGGCCTTCAAGGAGGCATGATGGCTGCTGTCTATGTCACCGCCAGGGGCTGTCCTGGAGGCCTCCAATACACAAGGTCAAGCCAATCATCCCGATGTGTGATGTAACTCTGCAAGCAGCAGCTGTCTCTCCAAGTGCCAATTGTCACTGTGAGTGCAGCACTGCTCTGCACCAGGAGCTGTGTGAGCTGCTTCACATGGCCTGGCTCCTGCTAACCTCTCCTGTTGCATCCCTTCCTACTCTACTTTCCGGTGATACCAGCATTTTACCTGGTATCCCTTAAAAGCAGCAAGCTCTTTGGTACCTTGGGGTCTGCTCACAGCAGTTCCCTCTGTCCTTAATGCTCATCCTTCCCCTTCACCCCACTTTAGGTTTCTGCATAAAAATCACAAAGTCACTGCTTCCAGGAAGCCTTCCCTGATACCACTACTGCTATCACCATCTTCCCTGGATTAATTTCCACTGCACTCTGAACTTGTGAATCGTGACATTTACTACCATTGGAATTAATAGCTGAGTATTTGGTTGTATAATGCTTCTCTCTTTCTTTAGACTCTAATCAGTAGCCATGAGCCACAGGTGGCTTGAAATGTGGCTAGTTTAAATTGAGATGTGGGCCAGGCGCAGTGGCTCGCGCTTGTAATCCCAACACTTTGGGAGGCCGAGGTGGGCGGATCACTTGAGGTCAGCAGTTCGAGACCAGCCTGACCAACATGGTGAAACCCCATCTCAACTACAAACAAAACAAAACAAAAATTAGCTGGATGTGGTGTTGTGTGCCCATAGTCCCAGCTACTCGGGTGTCTGAGGCACGAGAATTGCTTGAACCTTGGGAGGTGGAGGTTGCAGTGAACTGAGATTTCCTCACTGCACTCCAGCCTGGGTGACAGAGTAAGACTCTGTCCCCAAAACAAAAACAAACACAAACAAATAAAAAACAAATTGAGATGTGTTCAAACACACACCAGATCTCAAAGACTTGATACAAAAAAAGTAAAATAATGTATCAGTAATCTTAAAAGTATTGATACGGTATTGAAATGATAATATTTTTTGACATCTTGGGCTAAATAAAATGTATTGTTTTACTTTTTTTTTTTTGGAGACAGAATCTTGCTCTATCACCCAGGCTGGAGTGCAGTGGCACGATATGATATCGACTCACTGCAAGGTCCGCCTCCTGGGTTTACACCATTCTCCTGCCTCAACCTCTCAAGTAGCTGGGACTACAGGTACCCGCCACCATGCCCGGCTAATTTTTTTGTATTTTTAGTAGAGACAGGGTTTCACCATGTTAGCCAGGATGGTCTTGATCTCCTGACCTTGTGATCCACCCACCTCAGCCTCCCAAAGTACTGGGATTACAGGCGTAAGCCACCATGCCAGGCCTGCTGTTTTACATATTTTTTAAACAAGGCTACTAGAAAATTTGAAATTACATACGTGGCTCACACAGGCAAAGCACGTTACATTTTTCTTGGACAGTGTTGCTGGAGACCTTAACACGCTCCATGAGAACAGAGGCTGTAGCTAGATTGTTCCTGCTCTATCCCTGTGCTTAGAACAGCGCCTGCCACAGAATATGTGATAAATAGTATTTTGCTGAATTAACAAATGAATGAATGGTATGCTGGGAATAGTGGCTCATCCCCGTAATCCCAGCGCTTTGGGAGGCGGAGGTGGCAGGATCACGTGAGCCCAGGAGCTCAAGGCTATGATGGCACCACTGCACTCCAGCCTGAGTAACAGAGGGAGCTCCTATCCCAAAAAAGAAAGAGAAAAAAGTCTGTAAGAGGTTGCCTCGTTCATATCCTGGTTGTTAAGAACAGTTTATACTCATGTTGCATTTTAAAGTTCTCAAAGAATCACGAGGTGCTACATTCATGGAATTTCAAGTCTTCACTTGCCAGTCCCAGCTGCTATGGGCACCAGCTTTCTCTCCAGACACTGGATTCCATGAACACAGCCAGCTCTGCTGCCCTCTTAGCTGACTCCACACCCCAAGAGAGAAGACAGGGCGTGAGCGAAGCATCCGCGGCCAGCCAGGTAGCCAGAACGTCCCACAAAAGTCAACAGACGTGGGCTCAGGAAGTTTGTCAACCTTGACCAGACAAACACATTCTAGAAAGGGCCACTCGTACGTGCAGGGAACAGCCCGGTGGACGGGAGCCAAGCCAGGCAAGGCTGTGCCAACCCCAGAGGAGTCAGGAGGCCAAGACTCAGAGTGTCTAGGAGGCTGAACAAGCCTGGGCCTGAACCAACCAGGTGGGGTCACCTGTCTCCAACCCACGCCAAGGCAAACAGTTCTGCACGCCGGGAAGAAGGCACGCTTAGGTCAGACTCAGGAGCTACGAGGCGTGGGGCCCACCTGGCACCCGGTGGCCACTGCGGGGCTGGGACCTTCCAGCTGTCTCAGAGGCTTCCCTCCAACCCCCTACCTTTGCCCAAAGCTGTGGGTGTATCTGTGCTCTGGGGTGCCTGGTGATTCTGGCAGTCTGCCTGGGCCTGAAGCTCTAATTTGGGAACACTGCTGGTGGGCAGACATGGAGAGAAGGGATTAAGGATTTGAAACCCAGAGAAAAAACAAATTTGACTATTTAAAGCCCTTTTTACACTGGGCTGTAGTTGCTCAGCAGCACGCTGGCTGTGGGTCTGAACCCAGCCTGGGCAATTGTATTCCTGTATGACCTTGAGCAGTAGGATCAATGGCTCATGCTTAGGGTTCACCAAGGCTAGGCTCAGTTCTAACTACTGGATACAGAGCACCTAATTACAAGAGCCAATGCTGGTACCACACTCCTGTGATGCAGGCAGTAAGTCTCAGAGGCTGATTCGAACCCTGGCAGTTCCACCTTCTGTTCACAAGTTACATGAATTGGAATCCAACTCCACAAGTTGGGCGTCTAGTGGCACAACTCCTCTCATTTATCTAGCGCTTCCTAAGCTCCAGGCCCTTACTGCCCTGAATGCATTACTCACTGACTGTCCCTCACTGAATCCTCACCAGAGGACTCAGTGTATTATCCCCTAAATTCAAACTCAGGCAGCTTGGCTCCCACAAAATTGCAGCAGACGCCGGGGCACACAGACTCTAGAGCTGTACGGCCCAGCTGGAGTGCCAGCTACACAGCTTGATGATAGCTGTGACCTTGGGCAAGTAACTTAACCTTTCTAGCTCTCAGTTTCCTCATCTGTAAAACAGGAATCCTAACAGTACACACCAATGGGGTTGTTCTGAGGGCATTGCATGAGTTTTGAAAGCATTTAGCAGAGTGTCTGGCAACAGGAAGTGTTAAAATCAGAGCCTATTATCTGCCATGCCTGGGATACCTGCGTCACAGGACACAGGTGACAAGTAGAGGGTCATGCCAGGGAGGGGTTGGAGACAAAGCCTGAAATGTTGCCTTTCAACCTCCCAGGATCCTCCCAGGTTGCAGACGCGTGCATCCCTTCAATAGCTGCCTGCGGACCTCTGTGTGCCAGGTGCTACTCGGGTCTCTTTGTCACACCCCAGTGACTGCCTCCAACAGCCTGCCAAGACGCCTCCCAGCCTCCACTGCCCACCTCCTCCAAATCTGTTCTCCACACTCCTGGAGTGAGATTTTTAAACATACATCTGACCTTGTCATGCCCCCCACTAAAACCTCTTTAATGGCTCCCCACTGCGCTTGGGTTAAATTCCAAACTTTCGCAGGGACTAAAAACAGTGGCTTTCAAATTCTTCAACCAAGACTCACAGTAAGAAACCCATTTTGCAATGCAGTGCAGTGTACACCTTTATAAAACTTCAAATAAATGTTGCAAAAACCACATTGACCTCACGTGTAACACACTCTGGTATTTTTGATTCTATTTTTTTTTTTCTGCGATGCTGGCTGTGGCTCACCAAATTGATTTCATAACCCGCTGATGTGTTAAGATCTGCAGTCTGAGCCACAATGGCTCAAGAGCTCTAAGACCAAGGACCTGCAGCTGCGGGCCTCATTGCTCTCTGTCTCCTCCTGGCAGCCCATGTTCCCATCATGCTGAATATCTGCACCCTAGTCCCTCTTGCCACTGGGCCTTTGCATGTGCAGCTCCCTCTGCCTAGAGCACTTTTCCTGCTTGTTCGCGTGGCTTAGCCAAAGGCTACCTCCTCAGGGAGGCCACCTGCTTGTCCTCACCACCACCCCCGGTCCACTTTCAGGTGTTCTTTGCACATTAGAACCACCTTGGGAGGTGTTTTTTGGTTAAATACCAATGCTCAGGCTCCACTTCAGACCAGATGAATCAGACATTTCTGGGGATAAGGTCTGGACATTGTCATTAAAAAACAATCCAGTGAGCATGGAAGACCCCTAGGTCTTGCACATGACCCTGTTTTATTTCCTCCAGAGCACTGAGACCATCTAAAGTTAGCTAATGTATTTATTTGTGTTTGATTGTCCTAGAATCTCAGCTGATGAGGGCAGGGACCTTGTCGATTCTGTCTGCTGCTGTGTCCCCAGGGCTTGGCACGGTGCCTGGCACACAGTAGCTACTCAGTACATTTCTTTTTTGATGACTGACTGATGTGAACATCTGCTCTACAGCAGGCTCTAGGTTGGGTTCTGGGGAAACAGACAGACCCAACTTTTGCCTGCAGGAGGGATGAGAGTGGATGCTGACTGGATGAGGGTTCCCTAGGAGCAGACACTGAGACAAGGATTCTAGGGCAAGCAGTTTATTTGGGAGATGATCCTGAGAAACACCAGTAGGGGACTGGGGAGTGAGTGATAAGAGAAAGAGGAGCCGATACAGGGTGTGTCATGGAGCAAGTTACCACCATGGGCAATTGGGGCTTAGTCCTGCTGGGGCACTGTGTGAGCCAGTGTAGAAAATGCCACTCGCTGTCATCCCACGGGGTGAAGGGGTACAGCGAGGGAGCAGTGGTATTTATACTCCCACTCCTGTGAGGCACTGGCTGAAGGCTGATGCCAGGGAACAGAGGCATTCACTCTCTGGTGCTTTGGACTTGCCATGCAGGCAGGCAAAGCGAACTCTCTGGTGGCGAGAGAAGGCCCTTGGGTAAAGATGCGCAGGTGTTGGCAGCTAGAAACCCACAGTCCAGCTGTGCACTGAAGCAGTAAGAGTGGCAATGTGGGCAAGGCCCTGAAAGCGTCTGCTTCAGGCACGTGAAGGGGAAATCGGACTTTGCCATTATGTGGTAGGATGCAATGAGGCAGTCAAGGCAGTGAGGAGCCCAGAGGAAGTCCTCACCCACTCTGTCTGAAGGAATCAGGGGAGGCTTCATGGAAGAGGTGACATGTGATCTCACTGTGGAAGATGTACCACATTTTGTCAGGGATTAAGTAGACTAAGGAAAAAGTATCTTAGATTTCTTTATGCCCCTCTTTCTCCAGGGCTGAGGCAGGCACCTGGGCCGACTTTGAGTGGCCCAATCTTTTTTAAAAAAACTTTTAATTGACACGTAATAATTGTATCTATTTATAGGATACAGTGTGATATTTTAATACAGGTATACAATGTATCGGGGTAATTAGCATACCTATCACCTCAAACATTTATCATTTCTTTGTGTTGGGAACATTCAAAATCCGTTCTGACCAGGCACGGTCGCTCGTGCCTGTAATCCCAACACTTTGGGAGGCAGAGACAGGAAAATCGCTTGAGACCAAGAGTTCGAGACCAGCCTGGGCAACACAGCAAGACCCCATCTCTCTCAAAATAAAATAAAATAAATTAGCCAGGTGTGGTGCCATGTGCCTATAGTCTCAGCTACTCAGGAGGTTGAGGTGGGAGGATCACTTAAGCCCAGGAGGTTGAGGCTGTGCTGAGCCTTGATCATGCTTCTGCACTCCAGACTGGACAAACAGTGAGATCCTGTCTTAAAGAGAAAAAGAAAAGACAGAAAGAAAAAAACTGCTTTTCGAGCTATTTGAAAATATATAGTCAATTGTTAGTTGTAGTCATCCTATAACGGTATAGATCACTGGAACTTACTCCTTCTCTCTTGCTGTAATTTCGTATCTGTTAAGCAGCCTCTGGGTCACCCCTGCACCATTCTCACCCTCTAGTAATCACCAGTCTGCTTTCTGCTTCCATGAGATTAACTTTTTTGGCTTCCAACTATGAGTGAGAACATGTGGTATTTATCTTTCTGTTCCTCACTTATTTCACTTAACACAATGTCCTTCAAGTTCATTCATGTTGCTGAGAATGGCTGGATTTGTTCTTTTTTATGGCTGACTAGTACTCCATTGTGTATATGTACCTACCACATTTTCTTTATCCATTCATTGCTGATGGACATTTAAATTGATTCCATATCTGGGCTATTGTAAATAGCGCTGCAATGAACAGGAGAGTGCAGATATGTCCTCAACATCGATTTCCTTTCCTTTGGATAATACCCAGTATTGGGATCCCTGGATCATATGGTAGCTATATTTTTAGTTTTTTTGAGAAACCTCCACATTGTTTTCCACAATGGTGCTAATTTACATTCCCACCAACAGGGTGTAAGAGTTTCCCTTTCTCAGCATCCTTGCCAGCATTTTTAATTTAATTTTTATTTTTTAAAATTTATTTGTTTATTTATTTTATTATTATTATTATTATTATTATTATTTTTGAGACAGAGTCTCGCTTTGTTGCCCAGGCTGGAGTGCAGTGGCACGATCTCAGCTCACTGCAACCTCCATCTCCTGGGTTTAAATGATTCTCCTGCCTCAGCCTCCCAAGTAACTGGCATGCGCCACCACGCCCGGCTAATTTTTGTATTTTTAATAGAGACAGGGTTTCACTGTGTTAGGCAGGCTGGTCTCGAGTTCCTGGCTTCAGGTGATCCGCCCGCTTCAGCCTCCCAGAGTGCTGGGATTACAGGCATGAGCCACTGTACTCTGCCTTATTTTGGTCTTTTTGACAATAGGACTGGCTTAATTATCAGCCAAACCTTCAGGAAACATGGTGGAGGTGAGGAGTCAGCCTTTTCAGAGAGCCTCCTAAGCACCTCCTGGGATGCCGGCTTGCTTTCTGGTGGCTGCAGAAATGCTCACTCATTGACGCTCTTCAATGTGCTGCTGCTCCAGCAGGCAAGGAGTCCCACAGTTTGGATGGCAGGATGGTAGGTAGGGAAGGTCCTAGGGCAAGGGTTGAAAAGATTTACTGTAAAGGGCCAGACAGTAAATATTTCAGGCTTTGTGGGTCACACTGCCTCTGCTGAACCACTGAACTTTGCGATTTAACTGTGAAAGCAGCTACATCTAAATGAATGGGATGACTGTGTTCTAATAAGACTTTATTTACAAAAATAGGCAGTGGACTGGATTTGGCCTATGAGACACAGTTTGCCCACCCCTGCGCTAGAGCAGAGGGTTTAAGAGCCGGACCATGGGAGCCCAGCCACATGACCTTGGGCAAGTCACAGAACCTTGCTGTGCCTTGGTTTCCTCATCCACCAATGGGAATCACAAAGGTTTCTAGTCCATAGCGCTGCTGGGATGATTAAGTAAATCAATTCATGTAAAGCCCCCCAGGCAGCACCCAGCACTCAGTAAATACATCAGTAAACTTAGCTGTTTTTATTATTACTATCTGGACTCAGTCCTGAGATCAAATCCTGGCTGCTCCTCCTACTAGATATGTCCCATGGGTAAGGTGTCTCTCTAAGCCTTCATTTCCTCCACTGTAAAATGGGGATAATAATAGTGTCCATCTCCCAGGTTGCAGTGGCATGAAATGAATGAATACATGCCTAGTGCTTTGTTGGTGCTTAGTAAGTGCTCACTTAATAGCCAAAGTCAGTATGATTCCTTTGAATAATGGATGGAAAAACAAAACAAAATTCAGGCATGACGTGATGCCCCCAGCCTGAGCTCTGGCTGCCAGACCTAGCCTGAATCTGGTCAGTGTGGCCAGAGGGGCACTTAAAAAATTTTCTTTCAGCCCTTTCCATGCAACCCCTTCTCGAGATTTCAGAAGGCCATGAGAAACCGGGCGACAGGTTCCCACATTCCCTCCACGGCATGTCTCTGCTTTGGGAGTTCCTGCTGACCTCAGTGGATACTTGGAGAGTTTCAGAGAGAAGACATGAGCCCAGGACGGCCAGCCAGGTGCAGGACAATGACAGGGATGCTTGGAGAGCTTCAGAGAGAAGAGATGAGTCCTGGATGACCGGCCGGGTGCAGGACAACAATATGGGGGTTGGGAGAGGGTAAGAGAGAAGCTTTATTCTCTGTCACTTTCATAAGCCAGATGGGGAGCAACTGAAGGAAAGTACGTGCGTGCGTGTGCGTACGTGCGTGCGTGTGCGTGCATGCATGTGTGTTTGCAGGCGTATGTGTTGGGGGGATGCCAATGGCAGAGTGATGCAGGAGGAAGCTGGGGAGGATACCGTGGGAGGCAGGAATGGAATAAATAAAATGGAGGCAAAGGGACAGGGCCTCACTGTGATCAGCTAAAGCAGTAACAGAGGAGATTCTGCCCTTCACTCCACACCCCTGCCACGGGGAACACTTGGCAATGTCTGGAAACCTTTTTGGTTGTCACAATTCCAGAGGGTAGAGACCAGGGATGCTGCTAAACGAACCCTACAATGCATAGCACCAGCCCCCACCCCTAACAAAAGAATGGTCCAGTCCCAAATCTCCACGGTGCCAAGGGGAGAGACTCTGAGCTAAGGGGAAGGGCTGCATGTACACAACGACAGATGCAAATGCAACCAGAAAGGTCTTTGTGACTCAGTCAGGTCGTTCTGCACATATTATTCATCCATTGCATATTTATTTCCTGAGCATCTACTATGTGTTGGGGGGTTCCCAACAAATGAGGGTTCCTCAGATAGCGTGGTGATTCCTCAAAGTCCTAAAGACAGAAATAACATTTGACCCACAATCCCATTACTGGGTATGTACCCAAAGGAATAGAAATCACTCTATTATAAAGACACATGCATGTGTATGTTCACTGCAACACTATTCACCATAGCAAAGACATAGAATCAACTTAAATGCCCATTGACGATATACTGGATAAAGAAAATGTGGTATGTATACACCATGGAATACTACACAACCATAATAAAGAATGAGATTATGTCCTTTGCAAGGACATGGATAGAGCTGGAGGCCATTATCCTTAGCCAATATCACAGGAAGACAAAACCAAGTACTGCATGTTCTCACTTATAGGTGGGAGCTAAGTGATGAGAACACATGGACACACAGAGGGGAACAATACACACTGGGGCTTATTGGAGGGTGGTGGTGGAAGGTGGGAGAGAATCAGGAAAAATAACTAATGGGTACTAGGCCTAATACCTGGGTACCAAAATAATCTGTACTACAAACCTCCATGATGCAAGTTTACCTATGGAATGAACCTGCACATGTATCCTGAACTTAACAGTTAAAAAAATGAGGTTCCTTATGCACAAGTTGTCCCTCATTTCTATAATGCTACTATCTTCATACCAGCCATCACTGAAAAACTACATAACATGTTCATGTTTTTTTTGATAATTACAGAAAATGTGGGCTCAGATTCATTAAAAAAATCACCAAGTTTTTTTGCAACCAGGCATATTTTGTCTCCCTGCCTAAGTCATCCCCATCATGGCTGAGTTGGTGAGAAATGAGGGCATTTTCAAGGTTCGGTTAAAGTTTAGATTCTCTCTCAAAGGAGCAGGAGAGCCTGTGGGGAATGCTGGGCACAGGAACAACTTTGGAAAACTGTCCCCAGGCAGCAGCATGGCAGCAGGCAGAGAGGGAGACACAGGTGTTGCTGAACCCATTTACAAGACTCGAGTTCTAGCTTAAGCAAAATATGCCAACAATGCAAGCGAGGGTGTGATGGTGAGAATAAAGTGTTCCAGTGGATCAAGAGCTATTTCTGAGCCATGGTGATAAGTCTTAGTGATCAACTTTGATACAGCAGGGGAGGGACTGGGAAGAGGCCAGTGGTCTTCCAGGCTTTCAGAGTGAGCTCCAAGTGGATGGTAGAGCTCATGACCATCAGGAAGGCAGTTGGTAGGGAGAGCAGGGAATGTGGTTTGGGACAGATTGCAAGTTGAGGAGCTTATACATTTTATTCACAAGAGAGTCCTAGAAACCTCAGTGAATTCATTTCGTGAGGCTGCTGTAAGAAAGAAACACAAACTCGGCGGCTTCCAACAGAAATTTATCCTCTTGCAGTTCTGAAGGACAGAAGTCCAAACTCAGTATCACTGGGCCACAATCCAGGTGTCCACAGGGCCATATTCCATCCAGAGGCTCCAGGTGACAATCCATTCCAGCCTGTGGTGTCTACCAGCAAACTTTGGTTTGTGGCTGCATCACTCCAAGCTTCAAGGCCAACATCTTCAAATCTCTCTCCTGTCTTCACATTGTCTTCTGGGGTGTGTGTGTGTGTGTGTGTGTGTGTGTGTGTGTGTCTGAAATCTTCTGCCTTTCTCCTATAAGAACAACTGTGATCGCATTTGGGGCCAACCTGGATAATCCAAGATAATCCCCCATCTCAAGATCCTTAACTGAATCCCACCTGCAAAGTAGTTTTGCCACATAAGGTGACACGTACCGTTTCCAGTGATAAGAACCTGATATCTTCCTGATATCTTATTCAGCCTGGTATTGACTAGTTTTTAGAGTGAAATTTTAGCAAGTTTGTATAATTGATAGGCTTGCCATTGGTTGGCTATTAAAAGCAGTAAAGAAGGAGGTAGAGGTGCAGCTACCCACAGGGGTAAAGAGGTCCCAAGGACATGACAGTATCATAGAATACTTAAAAATACAAGCTTGCAATAGCAGAGATGCATTTATTGAGTGCTTCCTACATACCAGGCCCTGTTGTAACTGCTTGACCTCAAGTAAGTCATTTAATTTTAGAGAAAGTGATATGGTTTCGCTCTGTGTCCCCACCCAGATCTCTCCCACCCCTCATCACAGGAGGGACCCGGTGGGAGGTAATTAAATCATAGGGTCAGGTTTTTCCCATGCTGTTCTTGTGACAGTGAATAAGTCTCATGAGATCTGATGGTTTTATAAAGGGGTTCCCTGCACATGCTCTCTCTTGCCTGCTGCCATGTAAGACATGCCTTTTGCCTTTCATGATTGTGAGGCCTCCCCAGCCATGTGAACCTATGAGTCCACTAAACCTCTTTTTCTTTATAAGTTATCCAGTCTCAGGCTTGTCTTTATTAGCAGTGTGAGAACAGACTAATACAGGCAGGGATGCTTATGTGTCCACCAAATCCAGATATTCTTCCTCCTGAACAAGATCCACACTGCATTTCTCAGTCTCCTTGCAGTTAGGTGCAGCCAGTGACTGAGTTCCAGCTAATGGACCATGAGCAGGATGTGGGCAATGTGTAGGGCTGGCCATAAAGACCTTGGACACCAGACTCTTCCCTCTCTTTTCTCATCTACCTGCTGATTGGATTTGCCTCTGAGACACTAGAGGGAGAAAGACCTATGCAATGGAAGAGACCTTGGTCCCTGGTTGACCACACGGAGGGCACCCATCTACCAGGAACACTGTTATTGGTCCTTAGGTGAGAGATGCATTGTGATTGTGTTAAGCCCTGAGAATACGGGGTTTATTTGTTACAGCAGCTAACATTACCTTAACCAATACAGATCCTCTATCCATTCAGTGGAATTTTATGCAGCTGTTAAAAACAATAAGTAAGGGTTATACCCATTGCTTTGGAAGTAATTCCATGATTATCACTCATGGGCAAAAAATGAGATGCTAAGCAGGTGTAATGTATTATTTTTAAAAAACAATCATTGATTCTTCCTGCCACCTGCTCCCACAAAAAACCCAAACCAAACTAAACACCAAACCTAAATACATCTCTTCAAGAACACAAAAGTATGAAGAAAAATGTGGAAGACAAAAAGGTCAGTGGTTGGCAAGTTATGGCCTGAAGGCCAAATCTGGTGCACTTCCTGATTTTGTAAATAAAGTTTTATTGGAACACAGACACATCCCTTTGCTTACATATTGTCTAGGGCTGCTTTTTATGTTATGATGACAGAATTGAGTAGTTGAAATGGAGACTGCATGGCCTGCAAAGCTATAAATACTAACTATCTGGTCCTTTACAGAAAAAGTTTGCCAATGCCTGTACTCAGTGATCAACATAGGAAAGATTAAGATTGTAACATATAAGCAACATGAACTACTATTAGTAACAAAGCAGATAAGATCTAGATGTACTAACAGAGAAAAAAATGTCCAGATTATGAAAGTGGAGAATAGCAAATTCTGGTGTGTAAAGTCTGATCCTCTTTTCGTAAAAAGAAAACTCTGAATTTGTGGATGACCTTTACATGTATTAATACATGTCTGCAAGGGTATATATCCAAGAGTTAACAGGGGTTATATCAGAAAAGATCTATTTTTTACCTTATATACTTCAGCATCATTTTATTGCTCTGTGATAAGCATGTTAGTTACTTTTATAATTAAAAATGAAACCAATAAAGGAAAAGAAAGTCACAGGAAACCTGAGCCCAAAAGTGTGTAGAGGTTTCTGGTGAGGTGGTCTTTGTTCTTGAATATAAAAGTGGTTCTTACATTTATTCAGATTCTCTAAGTGCCAGGTGTGAGGCCTGGCTGACACACAGTAGGTGCTCGTTAAATAAATAATGACAACTGGGCCCCATGGGCCTGGTGGCTCAAGCCTGTAATCCCAGCTACAGGCTGATGCAGAAGAATTGCTTGAACCCAGGAGGCAGAGGTTGTGGTGAGCCGAGATCGCGTCATTACACTCCAGCCTGGGCAACAAGAGCAAAACTCCATCTCAAAAAAAAAAAAAAAAAAAAAAAAAAAAAGACTGCATGAACGAGTGTGGGAGGAAATGAATAATGCAGCAAAAGAATGAAAAAGAAGAGAAAAGAGAATGAAAAACCTGCCTTCCTCTGCTCACCCATCAAGCACCAGGAAATCAACTCAGGCTGAGAAAATGCCTGTAGGATATGCCAACATCCATTTTGACCTCGGAATGACTAAAGATATTGACAGTGCTTCTTCCCTACTCCCAAAATCAAGGCAAATGACACACACGAAAAACCTTGAGTAAATTTTCTGCCAAAGATTTTCAGCTGCAGACCACCAGCCCAGCTTCCCCTCGGCTCTGAGAATGCCTTGTAGTAAGAACTGACTGTTATCAGAACCCATTTCCCTGGGGACACGGCTCAGGGTTGACATGAACTCACAGCCCCGAACAGAACGAAACTGTGAGGAGAGGTGGCTCTCGGTGGCGTTTCCTGGTGTTTGAGGAATGACGCACAGAGTTTCTTCAGTTGCCCAGCTGAAAGGAAGGAGCATCTGTTTATGTTGTTGCTGCTGTTTTGACACTGGCCACTCATCAGCACGGTATTTGTGGAGAGAGGCGGCATAAAAACCGTATTAGCGTGTTCCCTCAAAGAGAGCGAGCTGCCAGGAGACTGTGTGCTACGCAAATCTTTTGTCCACAAACCACAAGTCGAAATGAGTTGGAATTTAGAGAGAAACACAGCTGTGTGGGTTGAGAGATTGCTCCTTTACTGTAAGCTCCTAAATTTACTGATTTTATTTTTCTTATTTGCCCCCCTTCCTCCCTGTCTCTTTCCCTTCTTCCACAAATATTTATTGAACTTTTACTATGTGCTGATCGTTGTTCTAGGAGTGAAGCGTGGAACAGTAAATTAAACAATGTCTCAGTCCCCCTGGAGATGATGCTCTAGTGGGGGTGACCTGCAATAAATAGGGGGCACTTAAATATTAATGACAAGGTGATCAGGGAAGGCCTCTTGGAGGAGGTAATATTTGAGCAGACCCTTGAAGTGGATGAGCAAGTGATGTGGAGAGGAGGTAGGAAAAAGCAACGGGACAGAGCAGCACATGCAAAGGCCCTGGGATGGAAACGAGCTGTATGTGTCTGAATGTCAGAAAGAAGAATCGTGTGGTTCAAACATGATGAGAAAGGGTCACAGGGAGAGGAGAACATGTCCAAGAAGTAACCAAGGGCCAGCTCACACAGGACCTTGTAGGCCCCGGGAAAGCTAAGTGTATTGGGAATTCACTGGACAGTTCTGAACAGGAGAGTGGCATGGTCATCCCAACGAGAGCTCCTTTGCTCCTACTTATTCATGCAATCTATGCCTATTAAAGGAAAGTTGGAAACCACAGAAAAGAAAGAGGAAAGAAAAATGCTACCCGTGATCTTAGCATCTGTGCTGCTGGTTCTGAACGGCAGTGATTTTACTTCCCAGTGGACAGTTGGCAATGTCCAGAGACATTTCTGGTTGTCATAACTGGGGAGGGAGAGGAGCTGGGGAGGGAGAGGAGCTGGGGAGGGAGAGGCCAGGGATGCTGCTAACCATCCTACAATGCACAGGACAGCTCCATAAGGAAGAATCATCAGGTCCCAATGTCCATACATCTGTCCACACCGCTGACGTTCTCAAGCCCAACTCTAAGCCTGTGTTTGGGGACATTTCCCCCACTTCCAACCCCGCTCATTCTAATCTACTTTCATTTTTAGTGTACGAGAGCTCCTACCTAATCTTCTACGTTGATGCTTCCTTTCCACTGACCAGGAAAACATAACCATTCCCCAAGATTTTGTACTAACACTACCTATGATGGTATCACATTCCTTAGCATTGAGGTCCCATAACCGGTCCCATAACCTCTCCTAGCAACTGGGTTAACCTGTGGAGTTCTCAAACCCTCAGACTCCAGCATCCCCATGTGTAAAGTGGGGTTAACAGTACATCTGCCTCAGAGGGTCGTCATGAAGATGAAATGAATTAGAATATGTAAAGCATCAGTGACACACACTAAATATTATAGGAACATTTGCTATGATGACAACTCAAGTATCTCCCTTTCGTGTTTTCCAAGTTTTAATATTAGGAATAATGCTGTTAAAAGTATTTTTAAAGATAGATTTCCAGGACTTCAAACATTGGGTCTCTCAGAGTGGGACGACAGTTGAAAATCGAACTCCATGAGCTGTGCAAAACTGTCACAGGTGGAAACAGAATTATGTCAGGAAGTCTCATTTTCCATGTGTTTAGATGTATGACGACTCCTGATACAGTTTCCTGGGCAAAACAGCTTCATTTTGCATCTTAAAATAACTGGGAATGTAACCTCTTACATAAAAGCATCCTTAGGGTGCCCTGCTTGGGATGCAGGGCTGATCTGGTATGAGGTTCTCATTCAGCAAGTGTGGGCATCCCCTCCCCTGGGGAAGCCAGTGGAGCTGAACTGGCCGGCCTCAGCCTGCCAGGAAGAGCTCCAGGTGATGCCTCCGGGTGCGGGGTGGCCTGCGGAGGGGACCAGGCTTTATTTTTCCATTGTGTACAGCCTCTGGACCAAACAGGAGCTCCAGCAAAATGCCCAACTCCTTCCTTATTCCGGTGGGTGCTTGCTCTGCTCTGCACTGGTCAGCAGGGGAACGAGAAAAGCACAGAGCTGCACAAAGGATGTGTTCAACAAATGCTTGTTGAATGACTGAATGACTGATGAACAAATGGCCAAAGCTATTGATTCATCATACTGATTTCTAAAAGGGGGTTAAATGAGGTCAGCTTCTGGTTTGCTCAGAGTAATATCCAAAGAGCCAAGCGCGACCCATGAGGCCCTGTCTGATCTGGCCCCTGACTTCTGGAGCTCAGTTCCTGCCACCCTCCCTCTCTCACACTGGCCTCCTAGTGGTCCCTGCAGCCCCATCCCCCACCAAGCATGCTCTCCTTCCAGACATGCCCACGGCTCTCCCTGCCCCTCTCAAGCCTCTGCCAGAGAGACCTCCCTGACCACCCCACCTGAAGGAAGGTCCCTCACTACTCCTGCCCCACTGCTTGGCGGAGTTCTTCTCCATTGTATTTCTCACTCCCGACACATTCATTACACACGTGCCTTTGTCTGTTTCTTGTCTGTCTCCACCCTCCAGAAACTATGATCCACAGAAATAGAGACTTGTGGACTTTCAGCACCAATAGTCATGCCTGGTATAAGTAGGAGCATAATAAATATTTGTTAAGAGAGAGAAAGGAAGAGGGAGAGAGGGAAACTGACAATGTCAGGACATGGCAGAATTCTTCAGAGAGGCTCTGACGCTTCTGAACATTTCTCTGGGAACCCTGTTATCCCCGTTTCACAAATGATGGAACTTAGGCTCTCAGAGGTTGAACCGGGCCCATCTGATCCTGAAATCCACAGTCTCGCCCCCATCCTCTCCCACCTGGGCCACAGATTAGTCACTTGAAGTTCAGATGAGGAAAATTACCTGTATAAGGTCCCACAGCAGGTTAGCAGGGGAGCTGGGACAAGAATCTGAGTCCTCTGACCCCCAAGAGTGGTTTTGTTACTCAGCTCCTTGGTGGCCCGTGATGTAGAAGTGCACAGCCCATTTGCCCTTCAGGGCTGTTGTGGGAATTTTGTTCTAATCCTCAGTGACTGGCATTCTTTTGCTTGTCCAGCAGATCCAGAATGTAGGTTATAACTGGTATCAACCAGAGTTTAGTTGCAGAGGGTAGAACCCACTACAGCTAGCTTAAGCAGGAAGGGGTTAATTCAGGCTAACAAATGACTTAGAGAATTTCTGGGGAGGTTGGGGGCACAGATGCTAGGATAAGCTTTAGGGAATGGCAAAGCGACACTAGACAACTGGTTACTGCTACATGTGCTGTGACCAGAAAGCTGCCGGTTACAGAACAAATCCTTCCATGATAGGCACCTTGTGGATGTCTCTATCAGGAAACCATACCATTAATGTGCCAGCCTCATGACCTTGTCACACTTGCCAGAATCCTCACAAGCAAAAAGGATGCCCTGTGCCTTGTGTGGCCGATGCTGTCACTACCTTGCCCAAATACCTTTGGCAAATACCATTTCCATGAAAACCATCCAACTTCCAAATGGCAGCAAGTGCAATGTTTTGCCTGAGGGCTCTCTCTGGCATACGTGGGGTATAAAGACCCCAGCTCCCTCACCCCGAGGGAGGGATAACACAGCAGCATGTGTTATAAGCCCTTTCTCATCAGGGTGTAGCCTTGGATGCTCAGGGAGTAACCTGCTGGATCACACACCCACTGTTACTTTCCTTCGCTTCCTGCCTTCCTTCTTCATTCCCACTCTGGTGTTTCTTGGAGTCACCTCTTAAATGAACTACTTGCACTGGAGCCCTGATCTTGAGGTCAGCTTCTTGGGAACCCAGACAAAGACACCATGCCTCTCAATGCACATAAAGATAGGGCCTGCTCACTGGGGCCTCTGCTAAAGCTGTGCAGCAAGCCAAACTACTCCAGACTCTGCACAGTGGCAGAAACAACCAATGCAACAGAGGCAGTTTGAGTATGACCTCCGCCTTCTGAATTTCATGGAAGTGCATGTGCTTGCTTAATGTTCCATTACTCCTAGAAACCTAGCTGCAAGGGAGTCTGGGCTTTCCTGCCCCTTGGTAGAGGAGTGCCCAGAGGGAGGAGCAGGGAACAGATGCCACAGAGTGACTCCTCATGCTTTCCCCACAGCTCCAGCACCCCAAACCATGTGCAGTCTTGGAAACCCAGAGCCCAGCCATGAGACCTCCAAACTCACAGGCATCATCAAGTCACAGACTCTTAGGAATGTCAGAGCTAGAAGGGTACTTGAGACTCCTTAGATTATTTTATGGTTGTGAAAATTTAGTCTCTGTCTGAGAGGGGTACACTGCTGCAAGGTCCCACCGCAGATTAGTGGCAGCTGGGAAATAAGAATTCAGTTCTCCCAGACTCTAGGAAAGTGATTTTTTTTTTTGAGATGGAGTCTCGCTCTGTTGCCCAGGCTGGAGTGCAGGGGCGCAATCTCTGCTCACTACAAGCTCTGCCCCCTGGGTTCATGCCATTCTCCTGCCTCAGCCTCCCGAGTAGCTGGGACTACAGGCATCCGTCACCACGCCTGGCTAATTTTTTTGTATTTTACTAGAGACGGGGTTTCACACTGTTTGCCAGGATGGTCTCGATCTCCTGACCTTGTGATCCACCCGCCTTGGCTTCCCAAAGTGCTGGGATTACAGGCGTGAGCCACCACGCCTGGCTGGAAAGTGATTATTTTTTGTATCACTCAACTCCATGCTTCATTGCGTGTTCTCCTGGGAGAAACCCTTGCCTTGTCCACCACCACCTTTAAACGAGCCTGGATTGATGGCTCTTTTGATTACTGGGGGCTTACTCTGTGCCAGGCACTGTGTTGAGCACTTTGCACGTGTGGTGGAGAAAACATGGGCTATGGAACCAGAATGCCCAGGTGCACACCCAGCTCCACAAATCGCCTTGTGCAAGCAGCTCAGCCTCTTTGTGGCATGCTATCTTTGTGCGTCATAGGTGCATAATGGTAGTACCTACTTCATAGGGCGGTTGCAGGTGCAGAACTGGGGTTGGAACCCTTGCCAAAAGTCACACAGTGGGTAAGTGGCATAGCCAAGGGTTGCAACCAAAGCAATGTGCTTCCATTCTTAACCTCTGGGCTACACACAGACAGACACACACAAATTTTAAAATGCATACCAACCCAACACCTACATAAAAGTATCAAGTTTTTAAGCCAATCTTGAGCAGTCCATCCATTCAATAAATATTTAATGAGCACCTACTATGTGCCTTAGAGGGTGTGGCTCAGTTACTCCACCATCTAGCTCCATGTGCAGGAGGAGATTAAAACCAAAACGTGGAGAAGAACAAAACAAGTCCAGAGTCAGAAAACAACTGAAATCCTGACTGCATCAGCAACTCTGTCCCAGCTATAGCTGAACTAAGCTCTGATCCTGGACTCTCAGGTCCTCGCTCCCCTAAATTCTCTTTACTTGCTGAACCAGTTTGACTTGGGTTCTCTATTACTTTTACCTGAAAGTCTTGAGTGTGAGACTAGGTTTGGCCTGAGTTACTCTCACACTTAGCAGGACAGCTGTTAAAGTGTTAAACCCTCCTCCACTCCCCAATCTCACTGTTAACTTCGGATTTTCCCATAAAAGGAACCGGATCATGTATGTTTGGTATCATCTTATGAAGCGCAATATAGTGTCTTTCTAACAGGACTTAAAACGTGGCCTCAACTGCCAATAGCATTTAAAGACCTTGCACATGAGTAGGTCTTGGTATGCGGTGGCATGTCCCGGAGACAGCATAGCCTGGTGATCAAACACCCATGTTCTGGAGTCAGAGACCCTGCTCCAATCCCATCTCTACCAGTCTTGGGCTCCATGATGCTGGGCGCATTCCTCTGAGCTGCAATTTCCTCATCTGTACAATGGGAGTAACATTAGCACCCACCTCCTGCAATTTTTGAGAAAATTAAATGAGATAGTGCATGTAAATTCCCTGACACAATAAACAGTAAAGATATATGAAGAAAACAGATATACAATGACCTGGGTAGATTTCAACATTACATTTATGGAGCGATCATCTGAAACTTGAATGACAAACAGTGCTCTTGGAGAAGTGAACACAATACTTGCATCTGTAAGTTTGGAACTGAAAGTTACCTTGGAAGAAGGGTCAATCTTTTACGAATTAAGCAATAATGTGTGCATCTTTATTTTATTTTTTCCAGGCAACCTTACGAAAGAAACGCAATAATGTGTGCATCTTGAACAGAGTATTTATCACCAGAAAAAAAGTTGGAGAGGATTTTCAGTGACTTCTTTCAACAATGTTTACTCAGCACTAATCCTGTACTGGGCACTGAGGATAAAGATGATAAGAAATATTAGTCCCTCATCTTATGCAGCTTACAGTCACTTGGGGTTTTCAAACTGTAGAGTTTCACCCATAGGTGGGTTAATAAAATCAGTTTAGTAAGCTACGACCAGTGTTTTTCAAAAATGAAATAGAGTAGACCAAGGTTGGCAACCCACAGCCTACGGGCCAAACCCAGCCCACGCCTGCTTTTATAAATAAAGTTTTATTGGAACACAGATAAGCCCCTTTGTTTACATGTTGTCTATGACTGTTTTTACATGACAAATGCAGCACTGAGTAGTTGTGACAGAGACGGTATGGCCCGCAAAGCCAAAAATAGTTAGCATTTGGCCCTTTCCAGAAAAAGTTTGCCAACTCCTAGGATAGACTAATATGGTAGTAATTTTTTCTTTCTTTCTTTTTTTTTTTTTTGAGACAAGGCGTCACTCTGTTGCCCAGGCTGGAGTACAGATCATAGCTCACCACGGTCTTGACCTCCTGGGCTCAAGTGATCCTCCTATGTCAGCCTCCTGAGTGACTGGGACTACAGGCATGCACCACCATGCAAGACTAGTTTTTAAATATTTTGTAGACATGAGATCTCACTGTGTCACCTAAGCTGGTCTGGAACTCCTAGCTTTAACAGATCCTCCCACCTCGGCCTCTAAAAGTGCTGGGATTATAGGCGGGAGCCACCATGCCTGGCCATATGGTAGTTATATTAATGCTGTTGACCAAATATCTCAGATTCACCTTCTGGGTCCACAGTAGGGCTGCACTTCTTCACTCTATTTAAAGTTATGGTCATGTGAGCTGCTTTGACCAAAGAAATATTCAAAGAAATGGTAAGTACCACTCTTGTCAGACACTTGAGATCAGTGTGTGATGTTCTGCAGCTTCAGGATCCCCCATGATCCAGGGCAAACGTGGAGCAGGATCAATAAATAAATGTTGATTTAAGGCACTCAGATTTGGGGTTATTTGTTACCACAGTATCATCAAGCTGATCCTGATTGGTGTTCATAGAAAATATGAGAGCTTATCACGTATAGTAAGGCAAGCATTGTTTCTTAAAACTTTCAGTTCCGGCCAGGCGTGGTGGCTCACGCCTGTAATCCCAGCACTCTGGGAGGCCGAGGCGGGTGGATCACGAGGTCAGGAGATTGAGACCATCCTGGCTAACACGGTGAAACCCCATCTCTGCTAAAAATACAAAAAAAAAAAATTAGCCGGGCGTGGTGGCGGGCGCCTGTAGTCCCAGCTACTCAGGAGGCTGAGGCAGGAGAATGGCATGAACCTGGGAGGCGGAGCTTGCAGTGAGCCGAGATCGCTCCACTGTACTCCAGCCTGGGTGATGAGCAAAACTCCATCTCAAAAAAAAAAAAAACAAAAAAACTTTCAGTTCCGTATGCATTTTCTGTGGTTTGTGTATGTGTTGTGGGGACATCTGTGTGTATGCAGTTTATCGTATGTCATTACAGGGGTGTTATATAAAATACGTCCTTTATGAGGATCACAGTCCAAAGTTGTTTAAAAACAGTGGTCTGGAACTTCGGGAAAAAACCTTAGAGTCCAGAGAATAACATCTAAAATACTTGTCTTCCAGACAAGAGAACTTGGGAGAAAAGTTCTAAGACGAGTTTGGAAAGGTTAATAATGCTCTTCGTGTACATGGAAAAAAAGTCTGCTTCTCAGCCAGCCATTCCTCAACTCTCTAGAGCAGAGGTCAGCGAGTTTTTTGTGAAGAGCTAGATGGGAAATATTTCAGGCTTTGGGGGCCAAGAGGTCTCTGACGCCACTTCTCAGCTCTACTGTTGTAGTGGGAAGACAGCCATAGACAACACAGAATGAATGGGTGTGGCTGCGTTCCAATAAAACTTTATTTACAAAACAGGCAACTGACCAGATTTGAGCTGGTGGCCTCAGTTTGCCAACTCACGCTCTAGGGGATCAAACAAAGAAGTAGAAACAGGCCAAAACTGCAGTAAGAAGAACTTACACTTTAGATCTATGGAAGAACTAAAAGGGAGTTCGTAGAACAAAGCCCCATCATCTACATTGGGTGGGCAGAGAGGGGGCAGTCAGTAAACTATGGCCCATGGACCAAATTCTGGCCGCTGTCTGGTTTTGTATATAAAGTTTTATTCAGTTGTTTACTGTCTATGGCTGCTTGTATGCGATGAGAGCAGAGTTGAGTAGTTACAGCAGAGGTCCCCAAAGCCAAAAATATTTATGACATGACCCTTTACAGAAAATGTTTGCTGACCGCTGGCCTATATGGCCTTACTCATACCCAGGCTCATGTTCAAACGATGGTAATCAGGGGCCTAGGGTGGACCCAGGGTCATGTCCAGAAAAGTTCTTATAACAAAGGGAGCCCTTCGCACAATGATATTTTTAATAAAGTAAATAGGGCAACGGCCAAAAAAAGAAAGTAACCCTTGGCCCTGCACCCTGGGGAGACCGCACTGATGCTCAAGAAATGAGTTCACAGCTAAAACGTGCTCCATAAATGTTAAAATAACAAGAACAATAAATGGTAATAAAACACAAAGCCATGTACCTCGTCTCCACGGGCAAGACCTCCTAGGGCTTTGAGCTTAGAAGTAGGGAAGGGAGCAGCCCTCCCGCTGATGGCCAGTCTTGGCAGAGGGTCCAGCAATCCTGCAGGGATCCAATGGGTGAGGTACAGAGGAGGAAGAAGTTCAAATACAAACAGGCACTGGAGGAGGACAACCTCGGCCACCGAGACTCTAACCCTGACTGGGAAAGGGACCCAGATCCTGAGGTCAACACTTATTCTCAAGACCCTCCAAGAGTGCTTAGGGTTTCAGACCCTCTTGTGCTCTCATCCCAGCCACACGGGATCCCACACGCCAAACTGCGAGCCAGCCTGAGACAGCTCAGTGTCTCCTGCACCGTGAGATCTTGCCAGGCCCACTGTCAACAGCTGATGGCTTGGTTCAATTGTCCTAGTACCTCCACCTTCTGCAGCAAAGCGCCGCAGAAGGTCTGAAAAGCTAACCCAAGCACAAAATCATCATATCAAGAGCTTGTTACAAAAGCTGACTAGGCAGATAGCAGCAATGATGCATTCCCTTCCTGCAACACGCCCAGAAGGGCCCAGCAGGCCACAGAGGTGAAAGGCAGATCCCGTCTAAGATCATCAAACGCCCTAACGATGACCAGAGTCGAGTCATGAAAAGTCCAAACAAACTCAAGCTTCCCAAGTCTCCAAAGAGCTCTGGGGAATGTGGATTCTGGTTCGAGTCATGAAAAGTCCAAACAAACCCAAGCTTCCCAAGTCTCCAAAGAGCTCTGGGGAATGTGGATTCTGGTAATAGCATTCGTAGCAGCCTGCATTTCCGCGGGGCTCCAAGCTTAGCAAACACTAAGCAGCGCATCTGTGGGAACTCCGCGGGCGGCCGGCAAAATCATTCCTTTTTCACAGGACAGAAACGCCTGAGGTACAAGAGAGGCTGCTTAGGTTCCTCAGATGTTTTAAAGCTGGTTAAACCCAGGGAATTTGGGCTTTCTAAAAATCGATCAGTCACTGTCCACTCTGGCTGAATGTGGCAAGCTCTTAAAACAGCACTTACGAACTGCCAGGCGCCGTCCTAAGTATTTATACAGAAGCTCTTATTTAATCCACAATACCTCTGCCATGCAGGTATTATAATTATCCCCATTTTACAGATGACGAAACTGAGGTCCAGCAAGGCTAAGGCTACCCAAATAAAGAAAGGACCTTCCTATTGCTAACTACAACATTTTTTTTTTTTTTCAGACAAGGTCTCACTCTGTCACCCAGGATGTCACTCAGGTTGGAGTGGAGTGGCTTGATCTAGGCTCACTGCAACCTCTACCTCCCAGGCTCACATGATCCTCCTGCTCCAGCCTCCCGAGTAGCTAGGACTACAGGCATGCACCACCACGCCTGGCTAATTTTTGTATTTTTTGTAGAGATGGGGTTTTGCCGTGTTGCCCAGGTTGGTCTCGAACTACGGGGCTCAAGAGATCCGCCCGCCTCGGCCTCACAAAGTGCTGGGACTGTAGGAATGAGCCACTACACACGGCCTCTTTTTAAAAAATCAAATGAACTGCCAGGAAAAAATAAATGTAGCATCTTCACCTTCTATACTCTCCTCCCTTTTTACCAGATACTTCTTCTTGGTATGAGCAGGCAGGGGCATGAATTAGGTAAGATGTGAGACACACACAAACATTTTCAGAACAGGAATTACAGGCCAGGTCCTACCAGGGACTTTGTAGCAAGGAGCTTGTTGAATCCTCCCAACAAGACTATGGAGTGGTTGCTATTTGTCTCCTCATTTTGGAGGGGAAGGTGCTGAGGTTCAGAAAGTGCCCTGAAGATGCAGAGACACCGGTGGCTTGCATGCCCTGAGTGCTTGGTGCCATGCCCAGCACCCACACACCTGGCATCCTCCTCCTCCTCACTGACTGCTCATCCCAACAATCTGAAGAGACCCCTTAATTCCCACTGCCGAGGTGAGGAGATCGAGGCTGCACCTGCCCCGAAGCTAGTGCAGCCCTTACGATCCCGCCCTGGAGTCAGATGCCCACCACTGGAAGAGACCTTTGAACATCTTGTCTCCAACCCTGACCCTTGCAAGTGTCTCCCATCACCACAGGGATCTGCGCACAGGAACACTGGTTGGCCGAAACAGGTCCTGCTTGGCCAAAACAGGACCATGACATCCTCTCTTTCCTGGGATCAGCCAGGCCCTCACCTGGTTCCCTCTGTCCTGGCCATTCTCGGGGCTCCCCAGAGCCATTCAGGAGGAACAGAACAGGGAGGAGGATTTTACTTAAGCCGGGAGCCTGCTCAAGGTCTAGTGTTGGGAGGCTCCAGGCTAACCCTGGGAGTTTTCAGCATCCACCCTGCTTGTTTTTTGGCACAAGTCAGCTTCTTGCACTTGAGAGAAAAGGCATCTTTTTAATGAGAAAGAAAGGGGGAGAGAGAAAAAAGAAAAAGAGAGCGCAGGAAAAGATAAAAACAAAAGTGTGCAAAGGGTTTCAAGCCACAGAGAAGTTCTTTTACAGAAGAGCATTTCGATGAATTATGCACAAATGAGGCAACAAAACATGGAGTAAGTTTCCCTTAAATTCTCACAGCTTTGGAGATGAGCAAGGGGGGAGCACCGAGGCCGAATCCACCCTAGCTTCCTTCTGCACGTTTTGCTGCTATCCTCTTTTGTTTGGGTATATGTCGTGCTTGAAATCCTTCAGGGAGAAACAGCTTCAGCTGGAAGAACTACATGCTAGACACAGGCAAGCTGGCCTCCTGGGTGAACCCTCCTGTCCAAATCCCAGATCTGAGACTCCGTTTGCCCCCTTGCTACGATATTCATTCAACGTCCAACAGCAGTTCCCAGGGCCCCAGAGAGCCCCTCAGGCTGGCGTATTTCTCATTAATCTCATGACAACTCTGGGAGAGAGACACATTTTCTCCATGCCGGGAGAAGCTGAGACTTGGAGTGAGCAAGTTCATTTAGGCATTCAACAGACACAAGCACTTCCTTTTACTGGCACTATACTAAAGCCAATACTCTGCGTGAGGATGTCTATCGACATTACTGACATTCAGAGTGGATGGTCCTTTGTTGTTGCTGGTGGGTGGGGCGGCTGTCCTCTGCATTGTAGGATGTTTGGTAGCATCCTTGACCTCTACCCACTAGGCGCCTGCAGCACGCTTCCCCTCTAGATGTGACAGCCAAATGTCTACAGATGCTGTCAAATGTCCCCTCGGGGCAGAGTCACTTCTGGCTGGGAATCACTACTCTGCATGTATTAATTCAGAGAACCAGCCAGGCACAGTGGCTCATGCCTGTAATCCCAGCACTTTGGGAGGCCGAGGTGGGCAGATCACTTGAGGTCAGGAGTTTGAGACCATCCTGGCCAACATGGTGAAACCTCGTCTCTACTAAAAATACAAAAATTAGCCGGGCATGGTGGCACGTGTCTGTAATCCCAGCTACTCGGGAGGCTGAGGCAGGAGAATCACTTGAACCCGGGAGAAGGAGGTTGCAGTGAGCCGAGATCAAGCTATTGTACTCCAGCCTGGGCGACAGCAAGACTCTGTGTCAAAAAAAAAAAAAATAAAAAAGTTAGAGAACCCTCCCAATGAGGCAGGTGTGTCAGTGTCCTCATTTCACAGATGACGGGACCTGGCTTGGTGAGGTTAACTGGCTGGCCTTGCCCGGGGTCACACAGGAGAGTCAGAGAAGGGACACAGACTTACTCCAGAGTCTCACTCCAGAGCCCGACTGTGTGATTCCTCGAAAGCTGGCCTGTGTGGGTAAGTCACATCTGCATAACACTCGTTGGAGGCTTTTGAGGTGTTCCCTTTCAGGACTGGGTACATATCCACACTACACAACTACACACTACACAACTATACAAAAATGTCTCTAAATGTCAGGGGACCTCTTGCCCCATTCCCCACCTTTTCTCTAAGAGAGTTTTCCCCCTATAAAAATGGTACAACATAGCAATACCCTCTCTCTACAAAAAATACAAAAATTAGCTAGGGGTGGTGGTGCATACCTGTAGTCCCAACTACTCAGGAGGCTGAGGGAAGGATCACTTAAGCCCAGGAGGTCAAGGCTGCAGTGAGCTGTAATTGTACAACTGCGCTCCAGCCTGGGTGACAGAGTGAGACTTTGTCTCAAAAAAAAAAAAGTAAAAAATAAAATAAAATAAAAAGGTACCTTTCCTTAGGTAGTCCACCATCCACTCCTTGGTGAGGAGGGCTAGTAACAGAAAACATGTTACTAATAAGAACTTAGTAACATTCGTTGCCAAGCACTTTTTTAACATTCAGAACCTACGTCTAGGTCAGGCACAGGGGCTCATGTGTGTGACCTCAACACTTTGGGAGGCTGAGGCAAGAGGATCACTTGAACCTAGGAGTTTGAGACCAGCCTGGGCAACATAGTGAGATCCTGTCTCTACAAAAAAATGTAAAAATTAGCTAGGTGGTGGCATGTGCCTGTAGTCTCAGCTGCTCAGAAGGCTGAAGTTGGAGGGTTCCTTGAGCCCAGGAGTTTGAGGCTACAGTGAGCTATGATGGCACCACTGCACTCCAGCCTGGATGACAGAATGAGACTTTGTCTCAAGAAAAAAAAAAAAAAAGGAAAGAAAAAAGAACCCATGTCTATGATGTACCCACCACCTGCTAAGCCCCAATGGCCTTTATAATGTCTCATCTAATCCTTAGGACAAGCCTTTAAGATAAGGGCATGAGTATCTCCATGATACATGTGAGGAAACTGAGGCACAGAGAAGGACGGTAACTTGCTCAATATCACACAGCAGGTAAATGTCAGAGCCTTAACCACTATGTTACTGCTTCTCTTAATAGTGTTTACTGAAGTCCAGGCACTTTACACATAGAAATGCATTGAAGTTCTCACAATAGCCCTGTCAGATAGATACCATGCCCCTTAGTTTGCGGATTTGGAAACTGAGCCCCAGAAAGATGAAGGAGGCTACGAAAGGCCACACAGCTGAGAAGCAGGAGAGCCGGGACTCAACTTAGGAGTTTGGTTCTACTTCTGGTGGACTTAACACCCTCCTAGGCCTTGAGGGAAACTGAAAGCACCTCGTTACATCCTTCCAGCTCCTCTGTGAGGTGGGCCGTGCCCATTTTACAGCAGAGAGATACGACAGGGTGCGTGGCTCACCTGAGTTCAGGCAGCTCTTAAGAGGCAGAGCCAAGATTTGAATGTGGGTCTGTGGGATTCCAAGACAGCCCTGCCCATGGCACCAATCAGCACGGGGGTCCCCTAGTCAGTGTCCCCTGTTCAGCCTTCTCAGCCTATACGCCTCCACAGCCAGCAGGCTCGGGCTCTGGGAAGAGGGGGCCTCTTGCACACTGCACATTTCCCACTGCTGATTTCGTGCTTGTCTCTCCATTTATATCAAAGGAAAAAGTCAGAAATGGTGCTCGCAGGTGGCAAGACAGATGGAGTCAGGAGGCTAGGGGCCCAGCAGGCAAACCTTTCACCCCAGGGTCACTGGCCCCATTCTGCGTGTTGCCCGTGGATGGAAAGCACTGTTCCCCTCTGACAGCTGTTGAGGTCTTGCTGGTGAGAGGCCTGGGGGTGCTCAGGCCTGGTCAGCAGGAGACAGCTGGCCACAGCCCCCGATGCTACCAGCTGCCTGGAGCTTTGGCCACCACCCTGAGCTGGCCTGTCACCTTCCCTCCCAGAGCCCTGTGCTTGGTCCTGGCCACTGTCACAGAACAGAGCATTAAATCCTTCAGGAACAAGAGGTCCACAAACCTGGGCCTGGGTCCTGGCTGCATGGGTGGCCTTTGTGTCTCTTCTTTGATATCCGTATCATTTGGGTTTTGTATCTGTGGCATATCTGTGTGGCCTCAGTGACTGCTGTCATTGCTACTACTTTTGTTTTATGAGCAATAGTAGCATTGGCAGAGCGGTTAAGGATGTGGGCTCTGAATTCAGGCACCTGGGGTCTGAATCCTGGCTCTCCACACAGGACCGAAGTTACCCTGAGCAAATGATTTGACCTCTCTGGGCTTCTGTGTCCTTATTTGCAAAACTGTCCATCACAATCCCCACCTCAAGGGCTGGGAGGATCTCAACTATTACATGAGCTGATGTGTGAAAAGCACTTACAGCCATGCCTGGCACACATGTAAGTGCTCAATACATCTCAGCTGTTCTTATTATTGACTTGTGTTTCTGCACATTCTTTGTAGGAAGCCCACCTCTATTCATGTGCTTATGTTTTTAAATTTGAGTGACTCCTTGAAGGGCCAGATTAAGCTTTCTTCCCCCATGAAGATTTCTGACATACTCAGGTGGGCCTGTTATATTTCTTGTATCTCTGCAAGATCCTCGCACGTAGTAGGTCTTTCATCTTAGAACTGCTATGAATGGCTACATTTTATTGAGTACTTACAATACGCTCAGTATTGCCCCTATGCTTAACATGGCCCATCTTACTTTACTCTTCCCTCACTTTATGTTTTAATAATATATCCATTTCATAGATGAGTAAACTGAGGCTTAGAGAAGTTAAATGACTTAGCTAAGGTCACAACAGTAGTAAGTGGCATAATTGGAACTTCATGAACTTCCAGGGATGAACAAGTATGTTATAGAAGGTATGAGGGCTGGAGATTTTGCTGAGTCATCTCTTAGACTCTTACAAATAGAGGAAACAAAACAACTCTAATTTCTAAGAATATCAGTCCTGCTTCCTCATAACACACTTCTGCTGCAAATTAGCTTCTGTGCTAAGGATTTACAGTAAGTCATTTTCTTTCCCTGGAAGATGCATGTATTAGTCAGGACCCTTTCTGTTGCAAATAACAAGAACTTTAGCTCAAATTGGCTTTAATAAAAAGGGGAACTTATTGACTTATATAACTGGAATCCTCAGGGGTAGTTAGCTTCAGACACAGCTTGATCAAGGGATTTTTGAAAAAAAAAAAAAAAAGTCATTATCTCTCTCAGTTTCCCCTCCCCCCATCTCTATTGCTCAGGTTTGCTTTCTCCCTCCTTGACTTCATTCTCAGGAAGCCTCTCCCACAAGCTGCTAGAAAAGATGGCTCCCAGTGCCTTCAATCTTACCCCACCAGCTCTGCAACCCTAGTGGTGAGATGGTGCCTTTTCCTTCATAGTACCAGCTAAAATTTAGGAATTATTCTGATTGGCCCAGCTTGGGTCACATGCCCATCCGTGAACCAATCGCTGTCACCAAGGCAATGCTGAGCGCTCACTAGCTGGATCTCAGCCATAAAAAGAGAAGAGTACAAATTTTGGAGCTGAGCTGCCTCGATTTGAATCTGGACTTTATTTACCAGCTGTGTGTCCTTAGGGATACTTAACCTCTCTTTGCCTCAGTTTCTGCATCTGTGCAATGGGGTTAAAATAAAATCCATCTCATAGGATTGTGGTGAGTACTGAACGGATTGATGTATACACAGCTCTTAAATCAGGGCCTGGCTCCCCATAGGATACACCTTTAAAATGACATGCTCTCTTTGAAACCCCTGAGCTTGGGACGGAGACCTGGCAAATAGTAAGCCCACAAGAAATATTTGTAGAATGAATGAATGAATGAGTCGATTTTCTAACTAGTGGTTTGCAAGCTTCTCTTGGTTTTGAAAAGTTCCTCTGTTAGCTAATGTGGCCAGAAAGGTCTCTCTGGAATTCAAGAATTCCAAATTGCCTTGCTGGAAGTACGTCCTGAAAGATTGGATTTAAAAAGGACAAAAAAAAAAAAAAAAAAAAAAAAAGGCAAGATGAAATGTGTGCATTGGACTCTCAACCCAGAAAACCAAAGAGAAACAGACAATTACAGGTTTCTGTTGCAAACGACAGGGCCACTCTGTAGACAGACTGGCTTTCCTGTGTGCCAGGCAGAAAATCGCCACCAATCCCAAAACAAAAATCTGTACGCTATAGTAATAGTAACTAACCCTTATTAAATTAAATGTGTTAATTAAATAGTAACGAACACATTATTAAACGTGTACACTGTTCCAGGCACTATTCTAAATGTGTTACAGCTAGTAACTCCTTTAATTTTTACAACAATCCAAAGGTGAGTACTCGCTCTTTGCATTGTACAGATGAGACACAGAGAAGTGAAGCAACTGGCTCAAGGACACACAGCTTAGGAAACAGTGCTCTCAGGCAGCCTCAGAACAAATTCTTGTACATTAAAAATGTATGACGATTATAAACTCCTTTTTCTCCATGAAGTTCCTCCTGTAGATTCATGTACATGAGTTCAACTCCAATGCCCTAACTGCAGAGATATTTTTTTCCTTCTGAAATGTGAGCTAGATACGTCTGTACTTTTTATATACACAAAGGGATTTATTACTTTGCAATCAAACTGCTTCAGAGCAGTGTTGTCTCTTTCTTCACAGGGCAAGGCTTATAAATTAAAAGCGCTCCCCATTCTGGCCGGCACTTACCTGGGGTACTTAAAATCACTTTGGACTGTGCCCCAAGCTGACCTTTTCAAACTGCTTTCCAGGCATCACTGCTTCCGGGACCCGAGTGGAGTTGATCACAAGAGCTCTGCTCTTGTAAATGGAGCCACAATTTATTCCAGGCATGAGGGAGAAAAGAAATCCCCGAATCACAAAACTGAAGCGCCAGCTGGGATGGCCTTCTGGGAGTCACAGAACCGTCGAGGGGGAGCGGGGGACGGGACACCCCTCTGGTCAGCCTAGGAGAAACAGATCAGGGGAGGGGAGCCAGCCTCCTCCTGCTCTGCTGGGAGAAGGATTTGGGTAGTTTTCCTCAACTGATGTCGTCTCACAATATTAAAAACAGCAATATTTAATAACCACGTGTTCTGAGAGAAAGACACCTGCCTTTGTGGGAGGAAACGGTGGCCCTTTTGTCCCCAAACCCAAATACAGTCATTTTCCCTCTAAGTGCCTGATGGATAATGATGATGATTCTGAGAATAGCCATTTAATAAGTGCTATTTATTTATTTATTGAGACGGATTCTTGCTCTGTCACCCAAACTGGAGGGCCATGGCGTGATCTTGGCTCACTGCAATCTCTACGTCCCGGGTTCAAGCGATTGCTTTCTGAGTAGCTGGGACTACAGGCATGCGCCACCACACCCAGCTAATTTTTGTATTTTTAGTAGAGGCAGGGTTTTGCCATGTTAGCCAGGATGGTCTTGAACTCCTGGCCTCAGGTGATCTGCCCGCCTAGGCCTCCCAAAGTGCTGGGATTGCAGGTGTGAGTCACCGCGCCTGGCCTAATAAGGATTCTTTTTAATGTCATAATTAATCTCTGCTATCACCATAATCCCTCCTCATTAATAACATACTATAGGCTGAGTAGCCCTTATCGGAAATGTGTGGGCCTGGAAGTGTTTAGGATTTCAGACTTTTTCAGACTTTGGAATATTTGCATTATATATATACTTAGCGGTTGAGCATTCCGAATCTGAAAATCCAAAATCCAAAATGCTCCCATGAGCGCTGCCCTTGAGCCACACATCAGCACTCAAAAAGTTTCAGATTTTGGAGTATTTTGCATTTCAGATTTTCAGAATGCAGATGGTCAATCTAAACTACTACTACCAAATAATAATACTTATTATTATTATGTTGCAATATAATACAATGTTATCATATTAATATAACAATATATTATATTACAACATAATATTATAAATACATAATAATGATTATTTATTTGACATTTATTGAGAGTTTACTATGTGCCAGGAACTCTCCTCAGGACTTAACATGATTTATTTAATTCATATAACAGCCCTGTAAGCAGGTACTAATATTAGCTCCAGTTTTTCCAATGAGGAGTCCAAGGCACAGAGAGGTGACGTCATGTACCCAGGGTCACATGGCCACTAAGTGGTTTACCATTCCACTAAGGTGCTTGCTATCACGGTCCCCAGCTTCCAAGAGAGGAAGATGAGTTTCAGGAGTGGATGTCCCTCGAAGACAGTCACAGTAACAATAGTAATTCATAACATCGTCATTTACTGAGCACTTCTTAGGCGTCAAACACTAACCCATTTAATCATCATGACAACTCTGCAAAGTAGGTGTCATCACAAAGTCATTTAACAGAGGAGACTGAGGCCCAGAGAGGTGAGGCAGGTCACACAGCCAGTGCACGGGACAGCAAGGATTCAAATCTAGGCTGAGTAGTTCTGTTGGTGACAGCCTGTGCAAACAGATGCTCCAAAAATGTTCCCAGCAGGCTACCCTGATGGGGCATCACACAAGAACCTGGAGATGTGCTTCCTGCACTCACTCTACATAGCAAAGGTTTGGCTCTGAGTAGAGCTGATGCAGGGGAAATGTGCTCCACGCCCCAGCTAAGTCTTAGCCACTCCTGTCTGGACTGGTGCACAGCCTCCTCCCTGACTCCAGACTCAGCGTCTCCAGTCTTGCTTCCTAGCACTACCCTAGGGTATGATTAGAATATCATCAGGGACTTTGCTTATTCACATAGTAGGTGCTCAGTAAATATGTGTTGGATGAATGAATTTAAAAACACAAATCTAACCATAGCTCTTTCCTCTTTGAATCACTTGACATTCAAGGACTTCAGTCATCTGGCCTCTGCTCAATCCTCCAACCTTGACCACCTACCCATCTCCTGATCCAATTCCTTGTGATCCACTCACATCAGCTCCTTTTATGTTTCCCAAACAAATCATTCTCTGCCTCTGGGCCTTTCCTCATGCTGTTCCCTCTGCCAGAGATTCCCTTCCTCCTATTCGATTTCCCCGTCTCATCTAAAAAATTTCCATCCAGTGCACATAATCAAGTTCAAATGAACGGTCTTCTAGGTGGATCTAGTGGACATCTGTTGCCTGTACCTGCCCAGACCCATCTCCTCTTCCCTAGCAGCATCCTCACTTTCCCTTGGAGAACCTCTCCTGCTTCACCCTCCCTCTGCATCCTTTGGGGGGAGCTGATCATTTCCACGTCCCACAGTCCTATTTGTGAAGGGATGTGCCCATGACCTAACTGGGCTAGTTTGAGTCAATCCTTGACTCTTGGAAGAGCTACTGGGAAAGAGGAGCCCTCTATCTGCTGCCACTGCCAGTCCTCAGGATGATGAACACCTAGAAGGGCTGGGGACCACCACGAAGCCTGCTGGGAAGAAGGTGATACAGAGAAAAACAGAGCCAAGAGACATGGGTGAGTGGGGACGGGGTGAGAGAGAGAGAGAGACTACGTTGATGTTGTTTGAGTGCCTGGATACAGCCATGCCTACAGGTAGCATTTCAGTTTCGTGAGCCAATTAAATCTCTTTCTTTTGTTTGTTTCAACAGCTTTGACATTTCTGCCAATTGCGGCCCAAAATGCTCTCATAAATGCAGACATTCCACTGTCGGTGCCTCCGAGCCTTGCTTAGCTTTCTCAGAGATCTCAGAACCCTTTTCTAATGATCAGTTGAAGCATCTCTGGCACTCTCATGTGAGGTCTTGAGAGCATGGGCTAAGTCTTGCTTACCTTCAAATTCCCAGCACAGGGTCTGCCCCAGGCAGGGGTTGTTAAATACTGTGGGGTAAATTCATTTATTCATCCAACACTTTTTGGTTGAGCACATACAATGTGCCAGGCACTGTTCTAGGTGAGTACCAATGCCTTCCTGCCTCTCCCATTACTCTCTGGGCCCCAGTGACCTTGTGTATTTCTGCAGAAGCCCCAGAGGCAAGACTGAAGCACAGTCCAACCCAAATCTTGACGGAAGGCCCTGGGATCCTGCGCGGGGTGCTGCAAGACAGCAGTCCCATGAGGAGCTGTAGCACGGTCATTTCTCATCGGCCTCCCTTGTTCTAGTGAGACCCGGCACTTTCCACCTTGCCCCTCTTTGGTACAGATGAAGACTACAAAACCACTTACTGTGTCCAGAGTTGCTTCCTCAATAACAGAGTGACCCACTACTCATGCCATCTGTCATCTGGCCCTTCCAGTTTGGGGTCACCCTGTAGGACTAGGATGTGGGAGCCGACACCAAGCTGATCTTGTCCACTGTGATGTAAGAACCCACCTACATCCATCTGGGAGTGCTGTCTCCTTATGGGTCAGATCTGACCCAGCAGCTGCCTCCACGCTGCTGCTGAGGGGCTCTAGCCTCTTTGCATGGATGTTCTCCGCCTGCCCCAGCTGTCTAGGCCAGCTACCTGCCTGACCTACCCTGAGCTCACATCGATGGAGTCCTTACTACGTTCTCAGCAGGAAGCCAAGCACCTAGTCTGCCTTTTCTGGTTTAAATCTCAAATGATCTGATGAGGCAGAAATTAATCAGCCACTAGTACCCCACTCTATAGGGGCAGAAACTGAGGTTCATAGCAAAGTAAGCCCCTTGTATTAGTCTGTTCTCACATAGCTATAAAGACATACCTGAGACTGGGTAATTTATAAACAACGGAGGTTTAATTGACTCACAGTTCTGCATGGCTGGGGAGGCCTCAGGAAACACAATCATGGCGGAAGGCAAAGGGGAAGCAAGACACATTCTTACATAGTGGCAGGACAGAGAGGGGTCGGTTGTGGTGAGGGAGACTGCCAAACACTTTATTTTTTAATATTTTTTTGAGATGGAGGCTCACTCTGTCACCCAGGTTGGAGTGCAGTGGCTCAATCTCAGCTCACTGCAACCTCTGCCTCCTGGGTTCAAGCGATTCTCCTGCCTCAGCCATCCAGGTAGCTGGGATTACAGGCACCCGCCACCATGCCTGGCTAATATTTTTGTATTTTTTCTAGAGACAGGGTTTTGTCACATTGGCCAGGCTGGTCTTGAACTCCTGACCTCAGGTGATTCGCCCACCTCGGCCTCCCAAAGTGCCGGGATTACAGGCTTGAGCCACCGCATCTGGCCAGTGCCAAACACTTTAAAAGCATCAGATCTCATGAACACTCACTCACTATCACAAGATCAGCATGGGAGAAAACGCCCCCAAGATCCGATCACCTTCCACCAGGCCCCTCCCTTGGCACGTGGGAATTACAATTCAACAAGAGATTTGGGTGGGGACACAGAGCCAAACCATATCGCCCCTCACCTACATCTAACAGAGCTGGGGTTTAAACTCTATTCCAGAGCCCACATCCTTCAAAGCCATGTACCACTTGGTGGGGGGAGCAGAGGTGGAGGCACTAGGCTTGGAGGATGGTGGCATTCAGCTATGCAGAGACTGGAAGGTGGGCCTATGACGATAAAAGAGGGTACACCAGGTGGAGGAAGTAGACGGAGCGAGCCCGGAGGTGCAAACCCGGGGACGAGGGCAGCACAGTCATTCCATTTGGCTGATAAATGGGAGGCCAGAAAGCAGGCTTATGAGGCGGGGGGCGAGGTAAGTGGATGAAATGAAAAACAAACTACTTAATCTTGTCCCCACCCTCTGAAATTCCTGAGGGGTCCCCCGGCTAGGAGCGCTGGGCAGCTTAAGGCGGCCCTGTGGCTTTTCTGGCTGCCGGGCTGGCACCCTGCGTAAATTTCAGGGGATACTAGATCACAGCGCTGAGGACACAGTGTTCAAGCTATTTGTGGCCACATGAATTAATCTCTTCCATGTGCAAAGACGGTTCCATAATTCTCCTGAGACTCCTATTGGTGGAGAAGGCAAATGCTTGATCAGCTTGGACGGCTTCTCCTTGGGACACTCAAGCCAAATCCTGCTACTCCTGCAGCCCAGAGGGGATTGCTCAGTGGTCAGCGAAAATCCGACATGAATTGCAACCCCAGGGCTTGACTGCAAAGAAGCAGAGTCAGCCACCCCAGAGACAGTGCCCTGAATGATGCCACTGGGGCTGCTTCCAGGTCGGAGTATGTGAAATGGATTTAACAACTTGCTCCTAAGAATGACCGCTCACATTTGTTGATGCTGAGTCTCTATCTGCCAGGCACTGCTTCACTCACGTGATCTCATTTCATCCCCAAACAACCCTATGAGGAGGTATAATCATCAGTTCCATTTTACAGTGAAGAAAACTGAGAGCCAGAGAGGTTAAGTAACATGCCAGGGTTTCAGAGATAATAAGTGATGGTGCTTGGAGCCTGTGCCATGTCGCCAGCTTACTTAAAAACAAAAACAAACAGAACGTAATGAAACACCAGCCCCTCCTCTAAGACGTTCACTGTGGTTAAAAAAGAGAAGATACAATCTATATTTTAGTGTTAGCCCGAGGTTCACTGTGCTGGGGACTTCAATCGCTGCTTCTCTAAGTTCAGTATTGAAAATATGTGGCACAGTTCTCAGCTCTGCTACTGACGACGATGTGACCCTTCTCTCAGCCTCAGTGTCTTCATTTATAAAGTGGGCATCATGACAGCTAGCTGGCAGGGTGACTCGAAATAATATATATGACATGCCTAGTCATCTGAGGACAGTGGTTCTCAACTGGGGGTGATTTTGACTCCCTGAGGGCACCTGACAATGTGTGGAGACATTTTTGGTTATCACACTGGCATCTAATGGGTGCCAGCCTCCCACAACAGATAATGATCTGGTCCCAAATATCAGCAGGGCTGAGGCTGACAGACCCCACGGTAGGCATTCCTAAGTGACCTTTTTGGTTAATATTATTTCTCAGAGTCATGGTGAAGACTAGATGGGCTGATACTTCCACAAGGTTCCCGGCACAGTGCCTGGCACAGAGTCAACGCTTCCAAACAACTTGCTTCCTCCCACATGGCCTCCCTCCCATCAAGTCCAAATTGAGGGGAGAAAGGAACATAAGTGTCCCGTGCAATTGTTTAATCAATTCTCTTTTAATGTGCAAGTGTGCCTTTTTTTAGTTCATGACAAGCTGCTGAATTCCTCAAGATGTTCGATCCAGAAACCTAACCAGGACCCCCTTTTTTGTCATCATCTCTCTTCCAGTTATCTTCTGGTGCTTTCTATATCATTACCCCTACAGCCCGCCATCCTCTTCCTCTCCTGAAACCCCACAGAAATCTCACCCTGGCAGAGGACAACTGAGCTTCGTGTATATGCATCTGGTTTGGATTCTCAAGTCAAAAAAAACCTGACATTCACCCTGTCTGTACAGCAAAGTAAGTCACTTCACCTCTCTGAGCCTGTTTCCTCATCCCTAAGATGGGATTAATTAAAGGAAATAATATAAAAAAAGCTTTTAGCACAGAATCCAGTAAAGGGCAGCTATAATTATTATCTGTCTTTTATTTTTTAAAAGCTTTTAGTGTTAACTAAAGGTCATATAGTACAGGCATGTCATTTTAAAATTCATATGCCAATGCAGAATTGATACTTACACAAAATCTCACCTCCAGCCCTGTTCTCCAGGAGGACCACAGTCAATTTGTAACTGTTCCTCCTGGTTAGTAACTCCGCATCTCTAACTGGCATGCTGACATGGCCATTTCTCGATGTGTCAGTTTTAGGCTTGCTTTTACGCTCCTCCTATTCTGTTTCATCCAAATCAGAAACATATTTTCCTAGAATCACAGAATCTCAGCAATGGAAAAGACTTGGACATTATCTAATCCCAATATTTCCAGGCTTTTACAGACGGGTCATTTTATAAAGAGCATTTGAACACCTAAGTTTAGGAAGGGTGTGGTCTCAAAGAACAGTCTTTTTGGATTAAAATCTCACTACTCAATCTTTTTTTTTTTTTTTTTTTTTAAGACAGTGTCTCACTATGTTGTCCAGGCTGGGCTCAAACAATCCTCTCACCTCGGTCTCTCAAAGCACTAGGATTACAGATGTGAGCCACTGCGCCCAGCCTCAGTCCTCTTTGCTCTCATTTCATCATGGATGAGTGTGAGAGCTGGCACAGAGCAGACCCTGCACAAGGCCCAGTGTTTATGAGCCTCTGCTCAAGTCCTGCGTCCTGTCTTAAAGCTGGATTCCCTGTATCATCACCCAGGCTCTGCTTGAATGCTTCTGAGGACAGTCCACTCACTACCGCACAAGCCAGCCTCCTCATAGTGCCAGAGGCTCTAAATGGTGTGAAGTTGAAACTATCCTTGTAATCTTTTATTATACTGCCTTAGTTCATCCCTGAGAACACAAATTTCCTAAAAAAAAAAATAAAGCCTCTTCTCAGTCCACAAGCTTTTTCTCCTGCCTCCATCCTCCCGTGTTACTAGGGACTCATCCATCAACAGCCCTGTGCTCCCTCCAGCCTCAAGATGCAATTCTCCTGCTAGAAACAGTCCCCAGTTCCTTCAGAGGAGCTTCCATAGGACTATGGCATTTTAAATCCTCCCAAAGTTGGTTTTGCCTGTCCTCTCTTCCTTCCAGGTTTCAGGAAAAACTTTAAGTGAATTTTCTTTTCTTCTTCTTCTTCTTCTTTTTTTTTTTTTTTTGCACAACTTATTTGTGATGGCAAAGCACGTCTCCAAGCCTCTCCCACCCCACCGTTCCCTGAGCCTGCTCCAAACCCTCAGGAACAATGCTTCCATTTTGCTATTTTCTTGCAAGTTTCTCTCCTTATGATAGTCTGCCCTTGCTAAAAGTAGCTGTTGGCAGAAGGATCTGCATTTAAAGTAGCCTGGGTGGGAGACCGGGGCCAGAACACAATGTGCTCTTGTTGGAAGGGAGAATTTGCTTGTAGTTCAGAGGTAGAGGCCCCTAACATCGGCACAGCACCGCTTCCGGGCCACACAACCTTCTAGAACTCTGTCTGTACAGCAGTGCCTGAAAGCTGCCGCATCTGCATCCTGACTCAGCAAACGAGGAAAGGGGGCTTCAACATGGGTGAGGTCAGCTTTCCATGAGCACATGTTACATCAACAACCCAAGCGTTGGTGATTTTGCACGCCAGCACTGTGTGCCAGGCACCACACAGAAAAATAACTCTCATCTTTGCAACAGCTCCCCAAGGGCACAGAGTCCAGGGGTAGTGATGGGTCCAGGCTCTGGCATCAAACAGACTTGGCTTCAAATTCTGTTTCTGGCACTTACTGGCTGCCTAAGATTTTTGGGCCTCTCTGAACCTCAGTCTCTATGTCTATAAAATGGGGATAACAGTACTTATAGGGCTCTAGTGAGGATAAAATGAGACCTGTAAGGTACTCATCACAGCCCCTGATGCTCAGCAGGGGATTAATAAGTAGTAGATGTCATTACTACTGTCTTCCCATTTATGTATGAGGAAAATAAGGTTCACAAAGCTTAAGAGTGGCCAAAGCAGTACTTGAAAGATCAGAGACACATGCTCACAGCAGACTTTGCTGAGGGTTTCAGGTTCCCCTTTTTCCATTTATCCCAACTCATGTCCTGGAACTCACTGAACCCAGTGATGAAGTCAGTAAAAGCAGTCTCTGAGCCAGACCACCTGGGTTCAAATCCCACCTCCTCCAGTACAGAGCTGAGTAATGCAGGGCAAGACATTTACCCTTTATGTCTCTGCTCCTCACCTGTAAAGTGAGAATAATTACAGTACCTGCTTCTCAGAGTTGCAGGGAGAGTAAATATAGTTGGAGGGCTTAAAACAGTGTCTGCAGCATAGTAAATGCTACATGAGTATTACCTGTTATTATTTTGTGATAATTGTAAGTGTTCTATTGATTAGAGTCAGGGTTAGGGTTACTATGTGCACTTTACTGCATCACCTCACCCGATCCTCATACACCTTTGGAGACAGGTACTAGCGACTCGTATTTTATAGGTGACAAAACCTATAGGGTTAAAGAGCTGAGTGACCTGCCTAAGGTCACACGTTTAGTAAGAGGGCAGGGCACTGAGATGGTCTGGCTGTGTCCCCACCCAAATCTCATCTTGAACTGTAGCTCCCATAATTCCCACTTGTTGTAGGAGGGACTTGGTGGGAGATAGCTGAATCATGTGGGTGGTGTCCCCCATACTGGTCTCGTGGCAGTGAATAAGCCTCACGAGATCTGATGGTTTTATAGGAGGTTTCCCCTTTTGATTGGCTCTCATCCTCTCTTGCATGCCGCCATGTAAGTTGTACCTTTCGCCTTCTGCCATGATTGTGAGGCCTCCCCAGCCACGTGGAACTGTCAGTCCCTTAAACCTCTTTTTCTTTATAAATTACCTAGTCTCAGGTATGTCTTTGTTAGCAGCGTGAGAACAGATTAATACAGCCATGCTGTGAATTCAGCTCTGAAACTGTAACACGTAACCACCGCACCACACTACTTCCTCGCCGCTGCAGCGGGAGATCCCGGCGGGGCTCATATGTCACACTGCCCACTGAGCACTTGTTCTGCAAGGCACTCTGCTCACCAGAGGACCTGGGTAATTTTCCTGACTGAGGGACGGGGCGTCTGTGGTTTCCGACGTAAGCACACAGGGTTAGTTTTGCTCTTGTGCTGAAATGAATTTCAGACCTTCCTATGTGTTGGTAAACTCAACTTAGGGCAGACACGCCCAGCACGAGGCTACCTTCCCAAAGCGCTTCTGGGCTCCCATCAAGGAAAATAACTGCCACTGAAGAATGGCCCATGCCCCTGCCTACGACACAGCACCCCATGCCTGCTTGGCCATCTGCTGTGGGCCACAAGCTGACCTGCATTTATTTATTAGTCTCGGGTATCCCATGGTACCTGCTTTCTCCCAGAATAAGAAGGAGCGCCCAGAGGAAAAGGAACCCAGGACGTGCAAAGCAACATGTGCAGCAACCAGTGAGTCCACGGCAACTCTGCTCCCACACCCACCCAGGGTGTTGCATTTATTTTTAATTAGGCACGGCAGTCAAAAAATTCAAAAATTAAAATTATAAAGAGATACAGTGGAAAAATCTCATTTCTATCCCTACCACCCTCCACAGCCACTTTCATTAGTGTGATGGTTAATTTTACATGTCAGCTTGATTGGCCACAGGGTGCCCAGATGAAACATTATTTCTTTTTTTTTTTTTTTTTTTTGAGACGGAGTCTCGCTCTGTGGCCCAGGCTGGAGTGCAGTGGCCGGATCTCAGCTCACTGCAAGCTCCGCCTCCCGGGTTCCCGCCATTCTCCTGCCTCAGCCTCCCGAGTAGCTGGGACTACAGGCACCCGCCACCTCGCCCGGCTAGTTTTTTGTATTTTTTAGTAGAGACGGGGTTTCACCGTGTTAGCCAGGATGGTCTCGATCTCCTGACCTCGTGATCCGCCCGTCTCGGCCTCCCAAAGTGCTGGGATTACAGGCTTGAGCCACCGCGCCCGGCCGAAACATTATTTCTAGGTATGCCTGTGAGGGTGTTTCTGGATGGGATGAGCATTTGAATCAGTGGACTCAGTAAAGTACATGGCCCTCCCCAAAGTGGGTGGGCACCATCCAATCCACTGAGGACATGAATAGAACAAAAGGAAGAAGAAGAAGGAATTTCTCCCTTCTTTTCCTGCCTCATTGCTTGAACTGGGACATCTCATCTCATCTTCCCCTACCCTTGAACTGTGATTGACATCATTAGTTTCTTTGGTTCTCGGGTCTTTGAAATGGGACAGAATTACACCACTGGCTTGCCTGGGTCTCCAGGTTGCAAGTGGCAGATCATGAGATTTCTCAGCCTCCATAATTGAATGATTGCATTGAACCAATCTCTTATAATAAATCAACCCCCCTCTCTATATCACTGTACATGTGTACATATATATTTCCTATTTTTCTCTGTTTCTCTGGAAAAATCCTAATTAATAATTAATTAGTCCTAATAATTAATTTCTTGTGTAGCCTTTCAAATTTTCTTTCTGTAAACAGAAGCAAATGTGAATATATATTCTTATTCATTCTTGTTTCTTATTCCACACTTGTTTCTTAAACAAATAGTAGCATACTATGTTACCTCCTTTTAGTAATATTGTTCCAGGGGTTTTTATCAAATTGGTGCCTGCAGAGGATGGTCATTTTGTTTTACAGTTGCATAATTTTCCATTGCAAGGAGATACCAAATCTTTGTGACCAGTTCTCTCTTATCTGTGAGCACCTGGACACCTGTACAGTTCCCAAACTTCTGCTGTTACAAATAAGCCTACGATAAACACTGAGTTACAAGTGCTACTTTGCACACATACAATTGCAGTAAATTCCTAGAAACAGATGGCTAGATTATAGGAGGGAGCACTTTCTGGATGAACCGTGCCAATCTGCCCTCCAAAAGGTCCATAGTGACACACACTCCTCCCAACAATAGATGAGAGTGTCTGTTTCCCCACAGCCTCACCAGCAGAGTATGTTCACAAACTTTGAAATTGTTCTTGATTTTGTGGGTGGATTTTAATTGTGTTATCTCTTTTTTAAGTGAGATCGAACATATTTTCACATATTTACAGGTCATTTGTATTTCCTTTCCTGTGAATTGCCTGTTCATACCTTCCATCCATTTCTCTAATGGATTATTGTTACTGTTTTCTGATCAATTTCTAGGAACTCTCTTTCCTACACTGGAGAAACCAGCCTCTTTTTTGTCATATGAACTGCAAAGATTTCCCCCAGTTTGTCATTTATCTTTTGATTTTGCACATGGTGTTTGTGTTATGCTGAGGTGTTTTATTTTTACATAGGGCTAGTCTTCAATCTTTTCTTTCCTAGCCCTTGAGTGTTTGAGTAAACTTCTGCTATGGATTGAATTGTGTTCTGCCAAAGGACATACTAAAGTTGTCACCCTCTGGGCTTATTTGGAAATAGGGTCATTTTGGATGTGATTAGTTAAGCTGAGGTCATATTGGAGTTATGTGGGTCCTCAATCCAATGTGACTGGTGTCCTTATAAAAGGCTGCATGAAACACACAGAGACAAGGCCATGTGATGACAGAGGCAGAGATTGGGGTGACATGGCTACAAGCCAAAGAATGCCAAGGACGGATGGCCACCACCAAAACCAGGAGGAGGTGAGGAAGAATTCTACCGAGGCTCAGGGAGAATGGCTCTGCTAACACCTTGCAGGCTCTCTGGAGACTTCCACCTCCAGAGAGAATACATTTCTGTTGTTTAAAGTCACCAAGTTTGCTGTACTTTTTTACATCAGTCCCAGGAAACTAACACAGTTTCCTTTGTCTGAATTTCCAGCCTAACATCGCCAAACTCATTCTTCCAAGTTCTGAAGATTAGGGAGGTGAAGCATAATGGAAACATCATGCATTGGTGACAGAGAAGGGCTTGTTCTGGTTATTGCCTTAGAGGAAAGGAAAGGAATGGAGGAAATGACCCACTTGGGGCCTTTCTAAATGATAGTGTTAAGGAAACAGGGACCACAGATAGGAAAGTGTCACCTTGAGCCAAACATTTTGAACTTGAGAGGAGTTTCCAGCCGCAGTGGCTCAAACTTTAGTCCTTCCCAGCCTCTGCTATCTCCATGTGCCACCCGTACCGTGCACTGTCACTGCCTTAATATTTTCTTTGAATTGACTCACTTGTTAAGAGAAGTTAAAAATAAACTTAAATTAATACACCTAAAAAGGAACTTTTAAAAATCACAAATATAAATCACTGTCAAAAAATAGAAGATAACTAGAAAAATTAATAGGAGGAACCCCCCGTGAAAGATAGATCTTTCTAGAGGCCACTGCCTGCCTCATGACCCTCTTTGTTATACAAAGAGAATTAGCAAGTGTTTGGTGTTGAAAACCATCCAGCACCAACTTAAGATTTTCTTTGGGACTTAATTAAAACAGCTGAAAGTTAGCAAAATGAGATTTTAAAAAATCACTAAGGCATTCCACGTTTTGGGAAATACTGGTTTGGTAAGCAAGAGTGCAGGTTTTGGAGGGAGGCTGACCTATGTGATGGTAGTACAAAGAATACTCATAGACCTTTTACCCAGATGCATCTGCTGTTACTGTTTCACCCATGTGCTTACCAATTCCCTCTCTCTCTCTACACACACACACGCACAAACACACATGCGCGCGTGCCACACACTCAGCACATATGTATTATTTTTCTTTTGTGCATCATTTCAGAGTTACATATTGCATAATGGCCTTTTACCCGTAAATACTCCCATATGTATTTCCCAAGAAAAATAACATTCTCTTATAGAATCTCGGGTTTATTACCCACTTCAATCACTTTGACACTGATACCATATTTTAACCAACCCATTCTCCATAGTACAATTTGTCAATTGACTAATAATTTCCTGTATCACATCTCCCCCTCTATCTAGAATCTAGTCTAGAATTGGGCACTGCATTTAGTTGTCCTATCCCTTCAGATTCCTTTGTTCTAGAACATTTATTTTGTTTGTTTGTTTTCTGAGTCAGAGTCTCACTCTGTCACCCAGGCTGGAGTGTAGTGGCACGATCTTGGCTCACTGCAACCTCTGCCTTCCAGGTTCAAGCAATTCTCCTGTCTCAGCCTCTGAGTAGCTGGTATTACAGGTGTCTGCCACCACACCTGGTTAATTTGTGTTTTTAGTAGAGACAGGATTTCGCCATGTTGCCCAGGCTGGTTTCGAACTCCTGGCCTCAAGTGATCCTCCCGCCTCAGTCTCCCGAAGTGCTCAGATTACAGGCATGAGCTACTGTGCCTGGCTTCATCTATAACATTTCTTCAGTCTTTTTCTGTCCTTTGCAACATCATCATTTTTGAAGAATAAGGTACCCTTTTTTGAAACTGAATGTTCCTCTTTCTAGGTTTGTCTGCTCTTTTCTTATTAGATTCGGGTCATGCATCCTCCCAGAATACTGCATGCACGATGCTGTGTACTTCTCAGGACAGCCTGTCTATCTGCCTCTCGGTGACGACATTGATACAGATCACCAATTTCTCCAATGCATAGTGACTATTATTTTCTCTTAAAATCAATAAGCCATCTGTGAAGAGATCATTTAAGACCATGCAAAATGCTACTCCTTATCAATATCCCCCACCCCAAATTTAGCATCTATGGATGATGATTCTTGACTGAATCAATCTTTATTATAGTGGTTGCAACATGCTGTGTTTCTAACCCAGCTGTCCCTCACAATTCTAGCTGGTCCGTGGTGTTCGACTACAAGCACAAAACCTCCCTCTTCCCTATTTACTTATGTACCTATTTATTAGTGGTATATATTCATAGGTTTGTATTTTTTCAGTGGTTTATAATTCACTATTTGATGCCCTAATTGTCTCAGATGAAAGCCTGCTGTTGTTACATTTCAAAATTCACTGTTTACTTGAAAATGAAACATTCGGTGCCCCTAGTAAAACATTTTAGAATCTACAGTAGAATATACACAGTAAAAACGTAAGAATCTCCTTTTCCCTATTTCCTTTCCCCTGGGTAACTACAGTTAACTATTTCCTCTCTCATCTACCAGAGATTTTCTAGGCACCTAAAATTACCATTAGTATAACTCTTCTGATTACTCTGTGATGTAGTTAAGAGTTTTCTCTGACCTTGCTTGGGTTGTTCACCAAATCAATTAGCACTCCTGTCCTCTGCGGTGATGATGTCCTGGGTATTCAAAACTGTTCTTCTCCAAACTGAAAGGTGGTGAGGATGCTCCAAGTGGAAAATGCACTAGAACAGGTGTTAGGAAACCCAGGTTCCAGCCTCAACTTGCTTACCTTCTCTTCTGTGCCTCAAATCCCTCTTCATCAAAATTAGGCCAGTGCTGTCTAGTAGACATGAGTCCGATTGCTATGAAAACACTTACAAGAGGGCTTCAT